>NC_137437.1:23303600-23628600 GCF_964374335.1 Astatotilapia calliptera | reverse complement strand
GACCCTTTCACACCGAGCCTCACCTTTGATGCTTGAACACATGCAATGTTAATCTCTGTAGACACAAGAGAATCTTTCATTCCCTGCAGCAAACACACACACACTCCCAGACATAAGCACACATAACCTTGATCTACCTTGATCTTTTGTGGACAACATCATCATCACCACATTCCTGTGACAAAAAAAAACGTGTGCGCACACACACACACGTACACACAGTGCTGCCTCTGCTCTCACTCTCAAGCAATGGGCTGGAACTAATATACACATTCCTGCGGCTGTCTCACACACACAGGCAGAGAGGCGAAGAGGACACATGCACACATACATGCACGCAACGCAACCTTGTTTGTTGAACGCAGAAAAGCACAGCCTTGAAAGCACACAGATTCTATGATGTCTCATGTATACAAACCCCATGCTCTCTTCCTATAGAAATGAATCACCAGGACCTTACATCAATGCAGCCAGACAGATACGTACGAACAAATGACACTATGCTATCCCAGTGCTCATTACTGAAACATGCTACATTCAGGTAGCATCCATCTAATGTTATAGACAGTAGCCAGCATCTCTTCTAAACTCATTAAATTTGATGACTAGATACCACATTTAAAAACTCTGTGATACCTTTTTAATTAGTCAATCACATTACTTACCTTTTACTTAGCATCATTACACAACTTTCACACTCTTTTGCAGCTGTTTTGCATCCTTTGTCAACTGTGCTGTGTGTATAAAAATTCAGTGAGCATAGCTTTTTCCCCCAAAAGACAACACTTCTCAGTTTTAATATTTAATATGTTGTCGCTGCAATGTTTTTAAAATGAAACATGGGGTTAAACTAATTTGCATATGTCCTCTTTTAAATTCTATTTTCACAGTGTTGCTGCTGTTTGCTGGTCCTGGAGTTTTGAACCAACATACACACTACATGTACATGATTTGAACTTGACATTTGAGGGCAACTGTGCGACTTGATATCTAAATATTTCTTCTTTTCACAGGTATTTCAACAGGATTTCTTCCAAATAAGAGGTTTGTCAACGAACTTAAACATGTAAGTCTGCTGCAAATGATGCGGTGCATCTTAAACTGAGAGGATTTCAGATGTTGAAAATACCTCAAGCACTTGTTTCTCATCTCATTTGTCTAAATGTAAATACACATGAGCATGTGTAGGTGGGCGTGCAAACACAATCACACATGCATATAAAATAATGTTTTCCAGCTACGGTTGCTGAATAAACACGATTACCTTGAACGCTTCACTAACTTTTAAATAATTATAGTAGTTCAAAATAAAAATAAAAATATGTTAACGCATATGCATATTTTAATTTGACGCAAATATAGGATGATAAAATGAAAAATGATAATATTTTGGTATTGCATTTTTCCACATGAATAATTGAATTAGTTTAAACCTCATCCATAAATTAAAATCGATAGTTGCTCCTTTCCAGTGCCCTCATGAAATATTCACACACGGACGCAACACGTGCGACTTCAGTCATGCAGGCGTACATTTTCATTTTTTATTGTTGCTGCCGAGCTCTTTAGTACAGTGTTGGGTGAAGTCTGTCCTTTTGAGGACAGTCGCAAACACATTTGAACTAAAATGTGCACACACACAGTTTTGACAGTACAACGAACCGACAAGTACAGTCAAAGTCACAGCCTTTGTTTTACTCGTCTGACCAGTACATGGACCCGCACAGTTCCAGACGCAGCTCACTTGCTTCTGCAGACAGTACTCCAAATCCCTCTCAGAAAAAAGAAAAGAACAGGCATCATATTTTCTCTTTTGTTCTCAGTTTTTCGCCTCTTTTCTCTTCGCTCTCGTCAGCTTTTATCTCGTCGAGCCTCTCATTTCTCTCAAATCCTCTTTTCTCCTTTTTGTCTTGGCTGTCTCTGTTGTCTTCGTTAGTCTGCCTCACACTATAGTGAAACAACTTCCACTCTTATCCAGAACTTCACCACGGGCTGAATTCATCAGCTTATCCAGTGTGTTTGTGCGCACCGGCTTGTGTCTATGGCTACAGTGTGAAGCAGCATTGTAGGAGAAAAGCATGTTCTGAAAATTGAAAGCAAGGGTTGGAGCGTAGAAATTTGTGTATGCGACCTCCTTTCCTGGCTGCCTAACAAAATGGGTAGGGTGCTTGGAATGGGTGGTCGTAGCAAAGCACTCAGCCGTCCATCGACCGGCGGCCATTGATCTGCAAAATCCAATGACTCACTAGCTACTCTGAATGCAACCCACATTCATATACATGCAGACGCGACTGTTGTGTTAGTAAACAAGCACACATGAAGACACTGACTGATTAATGTAATTACAGTCCACAAATTAAATGACTATAATTGGACCAGACTATTTAGACAGAGTCGTTCTTTTGGAGATTGCAGTTAACTGAGATTACAAACCCCAGCCCACACATAGTAATTAAGAAAATGACATTGGAATCTAAAGGTGGAATTGAAATACTGCCTTTGCATTTCTAAGTAAGGTAGTCCTTGTGGGGTTTTTTTGTTTTGTTTTTTTGTTTTCAAAACTATGCAAAAATCTAAAATGGGGGACCAGAAACAGGGTGGGGTGCACGTTTTCTTTTAATGCAATACTTTTTTCTATGTGTTATTTTTGCCTTAAAATTGAGTCACGAGCCACTTTATTAGGAACACCAGTGCATATGCTCATAAATGCAAATACTTAATCAGCCAATCACAAGGTAGCAACTCATAAAGATACCAAAGTTCAAACTGAGCATCAGAATGAGGAAGAAAAGTAATTAATGTCAATTTGAATGTGGCATGGTTGTTGCCAGACAGGCTGGCATAAGTGTTTATGATCTGCAGGGATTTTACAGAGAATACTCTGAAACAGAGAAAATATCCAGTGAGCATCAGTTTTCTGGGTGTAAATACCTTTTTCACGCCAAAAGTTAGAGGAGAGCAGCTCATAGAAAGATGACAGTAACTCAAAAAAAAATTATTACAACCAAAGTATGCAGAAGAGCATCTTCTGAACAAACAATACAATACAATCTTGAATCAGACATGCAGCAGAAGACCACGCTGGATGTGAATTCTGTCAGCTAATGACAGAAAACTGACAATACGCATAGACTTACCAAAATCGACGTTGTCTCATCTGACGAGTCTCGGTTTCTGCTGCAACATTTGGATGGTAGGGTCAGAATTCAGCACAAACAACACGAAAGGACGGATCCGTCATGTCTTGTATTGACAATTAAGGCGATGGTGTAATGATGAGGGGGATATTTCCTTGGCACATCTAGGGACACTCAGTACCAACTGAATATTGTTTAAATTTCACAGCATACATGAATAATGTTGCCTGAGATATAAGGCATGCCTGTCCCTTTATGACTACAGCATACCCATTTTTTGATGGCTTCTGTCAACAGGAAATTGTATCATGTGCAAAAGCTCAAACAGATCGAGAACTGTTTTCTTGAACATGACAGTAAGTTATCTGTGGCCTCCACAGTCACCAGTTCTGAATCCAGTAGAGCACCTTTGGAACATGGTGGAAAAGGAGATTCTCATCAGGGATGTGTAGACAAATCTACAGTAACTCTGGGATGCTATTATGTCAATGTGGGGCAAAAACTCTGGAGAATGTTTTCAGCACCTTGTTGAATCTATGATATGAAGAACTGAGACAGCTCTGAACATAAAAGGAAATCAAACCAAGCTCTATCAATATGTACCTAATAAAGGGGTCAGTGACTCTACAGTCATTTTTTAAAATCTAGTGTTACAGGACTTAAAAATAATCCAATTAAATTAGCAATGAGAATGAATACATGTAGGGTTAATGGAATTTTCATGCTGTCTTTCATTTGTGTTTAGAAAAATACTGCAATATTCCTCGATATCTTTTTTATGTAAGGTTGCCCAATTAAGGTTTCAGACACGCAGGCACAAGTCGTTCACGTGGGTGTGCAGATACTTACAAAGTGTTACATCATACTGTAAATGAAGAAATGCAGGCAGGTAACAAATTAAAGGGAAAAGCAACATAACGTGTCTTTGTAAGGTGTCAGGTCATCACAAACTGCCAAAGAACCTTCAGTCTGCTTTGGCATTAACTATACAAGTCTGTGTCATTGTTATGGAGGGATGTGACAGTATTCTTCCGAAGGATTTTTCCTCATTTGGTGATTTGATGATGGTGGCAAAGAGCATTCCAATAACAGGTCCAAGCTCTCCATCCAGAAATGATGATTTGATTTGTTTTTATACCTGGTGACTGTAGAGGTCAGAGCTTGTTCACATAAATTTCAGCCCAATGCATTTCTGTCCGGCAGTAAGGAGAAATAAGACCGAAATGTTTGAACAAAGGATAAAGGTCACTCAGAGCAACTTTGTATTGATTCTGTCCAAGAGGACCTAAAAATGCCAGAGAGATTCCCTCCACAGCAAAAACAGAGCCACTGGATTTCCTCACTCTAGGGTCAAAGGTTCAGGCTTTCCCTTCAATATGACGCCATTTTTTAATGGCCCGTGTATTGATTCGACAGGGCGTTGAATGTCCATCTCAATGGAGAGATTTTAAGGCAATGCCGAGAAACAAATGTGTTATCAAGCTTAAAATTCAAAGAGAAAAATCGGATAACTTTTGACAGCAAACCAACAAATAAAAAAGTCACTTCACTCGTGAGAGACTGAAGATGAAATAAATGAAAACGATCCACTGTCAGTCCAAAGCCTTTAATCCATGACCAGGTTGCAGATAAAGACTTAGGTAGAAACTCTCACTGTGGAGTGTTAAGCTTTTTATTTAATTCACCAAGAAAATCCACAGATTAAAGGCTTTCAAACTCTCTCCATGAAGGCTCTCCTGTGTAGCTCGGTCTGAGTAACACAAAAGGCTTGCATACTAAAAATAATATTTCAAGTGTCACTTCCCAAACAAACTTCTGTTAATGCAGTTCCTACACAATATTTAGGGATTCACATTAGTGTTTTAAGGGCATTTGTCGCAAATCACGGAGTGCGTGATTTCACAGACTTCATGTTTCTTGATTTAAGTGTCAAAACTTCCACGATGAAAGTACAGTGGAAATAAAGAGAAAGTGCACCACTTATAGGAGAGATTTATAACTACTGCTTTTTTCTGCCCTAAATCATTTTCTGAAAGGGCATTTTAATTATCTAAGCATTGAGGATATAGTAGCACAAGCCCAGTTCAAACATTATCATTATCTCTATCTTTTTTTTTTTTTTTTTTAAACAGAGAAAATACAAACTGCTCACACACCAACAAACACTCTTCCAAATCAATAACTTGTATAGACTGTGCAGTTGAGCTCCATCGCTACGTATCCCTATTATGGAGTGTCTTAAACCATGCTCAATCATCAGGGTAAGGAAATCCCAAAAAGTTGATTCTGTTCATCTGGACGTAGCGTAGCCTGTTATGGAGGTTTCTGCCATCAACACAGCACTGATGTGTCAGCACCGGCTTCACACCATATAAATTTGATATTTCTTTTCATATAACTTGGCAATTTCTCTTGAATTCTATCACTTTAATATAATTGCATTTTTCTTTAAAAAGTGTCATGCCCACATTTTAGGAAGGTGTTATTATTTTCAATATGTTTCCACCAAAAATGGGTGCACTGTGGTCACAGAGGGATGGACATGGTCAGCAACAACACTTAGTTGCTGTTGTTTATTATGTAGTACACTGAGACCAAAGAAATATCCGGAGCCCTCTTCCTTGTATGTGTACAGACACTTTATCAGTAACAAGGATTCTGATTCTGTGATGTTTAAATTATGCTCAGTTTATACGAAAGGGCTAAAAAGGGTGCCAAGAAAACATCACCCACACAATTACATCGCCACCACAATTTAATATGACTCTACAAATTCAGTAGAGATCATTTAAACCATGCTGTTCCCTTCCCTTAAAAAAAAAATATATATTTAAAAACACCCCCGCAAACTGGTAAATTTAGAGAGAAGTCTTTGACTCCACTAGACAGAACCAAGAGACATTTGATGGAATATTGAGCAGTGCATTGTTTCAGAGTTTGGAGAATTTAATTCATTAAGGGTGGTTCTTACCATGCAATACAAGACACAAAATCAATTTCTTTAAACAATGTCATCTACTTATGCATCCAAGTGTTCACATCGCTTTGCCAAATAGTAGTACTAGTATCCATTCGTTTTTCTACATATCCAAAACCTCTAGCTTAAGTATGAACAAGATGTGTTAAATCCACTTCAAATCACCCATCATGCCAGTGTATCGCCACACACCTTTAAAATCACAACGGAAAATTTCTTCACACAAACACTATAAACTGTGGATAATTTTTTTTAAAAATTTATTTATTGCGATGCATGTTAGTACAGCACAGCTTGCAGCTGAAAATGCACGCACCCTCTATGGGAAGCTTTACTAGTTAATATTTATACTAATTCTTGTAATATTCAAAATCATGTTTTGTAATGATGATGATGTCACTGGAAATTTCTCCAGAAATTAAGATCCACATAAAAATGACTAAAGTCAACAAAGAACAGGAGATCAGAAGTACTTATCATTGAGGTTTTTAATAATCATCGACACATTTATGTACAAAGCAAGCGATGTAATATTCAAATGACCAAAAAAGAAAAAATCCTAAAATGCATCACCTTGTTTTTTTCTTTCATTAAAATAGCTACCTCAGGGATCAAGTCAACCGAATAAGTCTTGTTAAAACTTTCAGATTCCCTCCAACAGTTAAACAGCCCTGGGCATGGGAGGAAGACAAAGCCAGATGGATTCAGGAATATTCCTCCCTCTAATGAAAACAAATGAATTATGAGTGCAAGATTTTTGTAAAACCAGCAAAAAAAAAAAAGAAGAAGAAGAAGAAGAAGCTCGTCCCTGTCAGTTTTCCCAAGAGCACCAAGTTTGTCTTTGTTCTTCAGTTAGGGACAAATTAATTCTATGAAACATGTTTTCCCGGCCCACATAATACAGGATAATGTAATAGCATTTACACGGAAAGCAAATATTAAATGTGATGAAATTAAATCAAAAGGGTTTGTTGGGCGTTTCATGTTTGCACGATACACTTTTCTTGATATCAATTCACTTGTATTTGCCACCTGAGTACAAGACGTGTACATTTCAAGCAGCTACAGTTCTTTCTTCAAAACAAGCATATTGAGAGAAATAACCTGATTGTCAAATACACAAAAACAGAGCATCGTCAACTCATTCTACAGTATTAACCATGCGCTAACCCCAGCTCAGTACAATACAACCATACCTTTCTTGGTACTGACATGCCATGTCTGCCTCTTAAAAAAAAAGGCCCATAAACACAAACAACTGACATTTAAATGTGTAAACTAAAAACCTGATAAACCTGTACTGATGAACTCTATGAATATGCACCCCTCTTTTTTCTCATCAGGAAACCTTCTCAACCGTTTCTGCCTGTGATCTAAATATAGGATATTCACCACTTGTCTTAAGTACCTCTAAGACAGCCCATCAATCTCGACTGCTTGTCATGCCTGACAAATGGCACTTGTTGCCATTCTGATGGAAAAATAAACTCCCCTTTCAAAATTTGAAGCAAAACATGTTCCTAAGTTCAAAACATCCCAACAAAGCCCAAATGAAAGACCAGGACAGAATCAAAGATCAGCTTGGTGCTATAAAAACAGGGGGGAGGGGGAGAACACCCAGGGCAGTACAAACTGAATTAGTCATGTTTAGTGAAATGAAATTCTTTTTTTCATTGCCACAATTCAAGCACTCTTTTTTTTTTTGGCAACCTATATATTCAAATGACTCTTTCCTTCAAAAGAACCTGTGGTTACTCACACACCCTGGAGATCCAAGCTTATTAAAACACGTGAGGATCTACTATCTCTACCTTAATATGCATTATTTATTTATAAAATCAGGGACTAGAGATAACCGAGGGAAAAATACAGCAGAACAAGGAAACAGTCTCCACTGAACACAATTCTTAAGAAAGCATGAAGGTAAAACAAATGTAGAGAAATTTGGAGGCAGTTTACAAAAACACTTGCGCCACTAGTTTGGTTTGTTTCCTCTTCAGTCTTTACAACAGTGACTGCTTGCATAAGCAGAAACACTGAGGTGTTGGTGGTGTAAGTCACTATGTACAAACACACACGCACACACACACAGTACAGTCGTCCAACTGTTGCACGCCCCAGAGTCCCCAGTTTTCTCAGTGGCATCACAGGTGGAAGTCTGGTTGTATCTCACTCCTACAAACCGGGGAGCAGAGTGGGCAGTGGCCAGTACTCCTATGTTGTGTATGACAACTACAGTGCTCCTCCACTCAACCAAGTCATCTGTCTAACAGAGAGAAAAGTCCTTTTGGGGGGGAAAAGACAAAAAATGTTTTCCTTCAGTCCTTCGAGGGAAGAGGCTGTATAAAGACAAAGACAGAGGAAAATATAAATGTATGGTATTTTGTCTAGTTTGAATAATCGACAAAAATCACAAAACTGATTAAATGATCACCATCTATGCACAAAAACAGGGCTGTAATGTGCATTTATTTTTTCTGAATTATTTGGTTTGGTATAGCTGTTCTCAGGTCCGTATACCCTGTGAGCTTAAACTATAATAGCTCTACTGATGTTGACGTGCTTGTGTTCTAAATTAGTACTAAAATTAGAGGGGGGCGCTCCACTCAAGGCGTTTTGGCAGTGCACAAGTTGTTGTCCACCAGCTATAGACTAAAAGCTGCATGCCTTTCCAGGCTAATGTATGACCTAGTGCCTAAATATTTGCATGAACAAAAATAACATATTTAGAGGTCTCCGTTGCTATGGGGAACACAAATGGTGTCATTTACAAGAACAAAAGTAAAATTTATATTTTCAACTGTCAGATGAGCAGCTATAATAGTAAATGTGCAATTTTAAAGCTGAAATTGCACAGTTGGCTTTAGTGATTTAGTAATGTAGTTACCGTAAAACAAAGAACTTGTGAACTCTTTGGAATTGCCAAGATTTTAAAGTGATTACTTGTAAATGAGGCCTGACTTCATCACAATTATGGACAAACAATCAGCCCACACTAATCACAGCAAACAGTCAGATAAAAACCAGACACATTATTCATTATCACTTTTAAAATGTTTATAATTTCAAAGAGTTTACAAGTCATTCCTTAGAAAATAATGAATGCTACACCTTTCTGAATGTACAACACGGACACTTCACATTTGATGGGCTATAACTTTGTGTCATTCAATTATATAAAAATTAAATTTAAAAAGTTTATTTGATGGAGCCTAATGACTAAGCTGCTGAAAGGTGTTGCAGCACATAGCAGAATGAGGAACCTACAGGAGAATAATGTATAATTTATGAAATTAATATAAAGACTAGGGCTGCCACGATTACTATCAAAATCGTCGAAGACTAATTTAATAGTCGACGTGTCGTTGGAAGCTTTGTAAGATCCCAAAAGACGCAGGAATAAGTAGTAGGATTTAAGAGTGTAATAACGGACTGAAACAGAAGATGGCAGCATTGCATGTACAAGGACGCCAGCTGCCATTAAACGCTGAAGAAGAAGAAACTGTGTCCCAGAATTCATAGCGCGGCCCATCGCAGCCCTGCTCAGTTTCCAACAATGGCGGCAGCTAGTTAGTTTTAATATTACTCTTATTATTCTTTCTGGGTCACAAAATAAATGTTTAACATATTTTCAGATGAGAATGTAGCTGTGTAAACTTCAAACATCTGCTCAGTTTATCAGACACCACATATTTTCAAAAGCGCTCCGTTTTCGGAGACGTCTGTTACCCACTAGCTCATTAGCTAGCCGAGGTTCAAGGCTCACTAGAGCCGGTGAGAACACCGGACTTCCGGCAAATCGTTTTCAAACCCACCGCCGTCTTTCGCTACTCAGGTTAAACATATATATATATATAAGTCACTTAGATAACTTAAAAATGTTATTGTTTGGCTTTTTTCAGTATTTTATTTGTCCCTGAGTAAATCTGAGGCTGAGATTAAAGTTATAGTTTTTACACAGCTGAATAAACGTCAAGCAGACAACTGATTACGGTATCAGAAGTGTGAGACGCTCGAGAATATACTCCAGTGTCCTGTTATATTTTAGATAGCAAGGAGCAGACGGCTGAGTTTATTAAACTCCACCGAAACAATCTGCAAACTTCATTAAAATTTAATAAACTATCATCCTGTCTTTATTTTTAGTTAGCACATACCTTAAACACTTAAAACTGTTAGCTAATGATTGTTATATAAGAGCAGATGCATGCTGGTGCAATAAGCTGTACGTTTTACATTCAATGGATGCATGATCTGATTAGTCGACTAATCGCAAAAATAATTGGTGACTAGTCGACTATCAAAATAATCGTTTGTGGCAGCCCTAATAAAGACGAAGGTACAGACTAATATAGAAATGAAATAAAGACAGACATTTACCTTGAGGGTTGGGGTGTTTAGCTTTCATCATCTGAGACATGTGGTTTAGCAGTGGCCATCTCCTCCTTGCTATTTGCTATCATCTTACACTTCTACAAAAAAAAAAAAAAAAAAAACATCAGGTAAAGAATGGTCCATACTTTACATATATGAACCATTACAGAAATGTTATGGGGTTCAAAAGTAGAAAACACAAGCAAAAGAAATTCCATTGTGTTCTTTGCATGGTGACAAACAACTTCACCTCAATATAACTGAACCCTGAAAAACATTATGTCACTATGTCAAATATTTAATATTCTAACTGCTTTCAATTTGCACTTACTGTGATTTGTTTTAGATGGCTATATCCAACACATTATTCTTTCAATAGACATAAACCTACTCAAAAAGATAAATGTACTAAAGCCTTGAACGATTTAAAAAAATTAATAAATAAAAAAAAACAAAAAAAAAACACTGCACTACAATATTTTCTGTTCCACATGATTTCAGAAAAACAGCAACGTCAATCAAAATCTGAAGCAAAACCACACGTTTACCTCAGTAAGCTCTTTGATGGTATGTATGTTAGCCTGTTGAGTGACTTTCCTCTTGGCTTCCTCGATGTGGTCCAGGTTAAGAGATGGTGTTGGTGGGACAAGGCACGGGGGAGGCTTGTTAGTTATTGTAGGAAGTGGAGCAAGGGGAGGCATGGCCGCCAGGGCACCCATGTTGGTCAAGGCAGCGGTCATAGTAGCTGCTGTCATACTTGCCACAGCAGCACTCATAGTGATGTTTGACATGCTGGGTATTCCCGGAATATTTGGTAACCCCATTGGACCAATGTTGGGCATATTCGGCATGTTTGGCATTCCCATGCCCATTGGAAGGGGCAAAGGTAAAGGTAAGGAGATGGGGGAAGGAGATGGAGTAGGCAGAGGGAGCTGAAGGATGGCTTTTGGTCGAAGACTCTCAGGAATTGGAACCCCGGCCTTGGCACACATGGCAGCAGCATTAGCCTTGGCTATCTCGAGCAACTGATCCTTATCTGAGGAAAGGAGGGTAAAAGATTGACAGAATGAGGGGAAACACATTAGGGCAAAGGAAGCTTAGATAAAGCAAATGGAATTAAGAAACAAAACCTCTTGCATATGTGGAGCACAAAAAGAAAAATCACGTAAACACGTTGCATAAATGTTTAGAAATATGACATCAAAATGTCTTACCCAGATCAGTCAGCCGTGGAGGAGTCTTGCTGGTGCTGCGTCGTGTCCGGGAACCTGAGCGACGTTGTTTGCGGAGGATGAGAACTGGAGAGTGGCTAGGTTCCCTCTTCCACCTGTCTCGTCTGTCAAAGGATCGACTGCGAAATACTGGGCGCCTCCCTCGACCCCTCGACCTTGACCTGCGTCTACGATCCGGTGAACGAGATCTGGATCGCCTGCTTCTATCTCCTGATCTGGACCTTTTTCTGCGGCCAGTGGAGCGACTCTTAGAGCGCTTACTCCTTTCTGTGGACTTCCTCCTTCCTCTGGGATTTGGTGAGTGTGAACGAGATCGCCTCCTGCGGGTTGCAGAACGGGACTTGGACCGGCGCGTTTTGGTTCGTGACTTGGACCGTGAGCGCTTGCGTCGCGTGGCAGACCGTGACCTTGATCTCCGACGACGTGCAGGGCTCCGAGATTTGGACCGCCGCTTCTTCCTCTCTGATGGAGAAACAGATTCTCTTTTCTTCACTGGAGACTTGGACCTAAGGGAAGGTAAATGATAAGACTGATAACCGTACACTGTACTCACATTTAATATCTGTACACAGTCCAACAGTTTAACAACTACAGAACAAGCAAGAGGGAGAGATTTCTCTCGTTTACTATTTTGGTATCATGTAATACCACAAAACAAACCTGGACAGTTTTCTTCTGGATGTAGACTTTGATGCTGAACGCCGAGGTGATGAAGTTGAACGAGAAAGTTTTCTGTGCTCCGCAGGTGAGGGAGATGGGGAAAGCTGCTTTTTCTGTACTTCTGGAGATGCTGAACGTGAGGAGCTTCTCTGGCTTTTGGATCCCGTTTTAACTGGAGATTCCACTTCCTCATCTGAGCCTTCCGAACAATCTGACCCATCCGTGCCAGTGCCAGGCTCTTGAGAAACAGACCTGGACCTGGAAACATCTCCCCCTTTTTGAGGAGAATCTGAACTTGTCTGATTAACAAGTTCATCCTGCAACTTTTCTGAAGAATTCCCAATTTCAGAGCTGGAAGATGTTGCTGGGAGTACTGGCTTCCAAGCACCTGCAACGTCAATGACATATCATATGAAGATATGCACATTTGCATAAACTAAACCAATCAATCAATTAAATGATTGATTACTTGAATCTAATGGGCAATACATGAATTGGGACACTTATATGAAGATAAAAACATCTGGAGAAAAACATTGGTTTCAATGGCTTACTTAAATATTTTGAAGGGAAAAGGTCTCACCTTCTGTAGCTGCAAGTCCTCCATTTTCCCCAGCAACCTTAAGCAAGGGGGGCTTCTTCTGTTTAACTGGGGAAGGAGATGTGGATCTGGCTGGAGATGAGCTGTCAGAAAGCCCACCACTTGACACAGACCTAGACCTGCAGTCGGCAGACTCAGATTTAGACTTTGATCTTCTTCCACTCTTCCTCGGAGTTTTGGACCTCCTTTTGCTAGGCGGTGGTGAATGTGACTTTAACCGGTGTCTTCGAGTCAATGAGCGAGACCTAGACCGTCTACTAGACCGTGGTGGTGAACGGTTTCTCTTAGCAGGGGAACGAGAGCGCCTTCTGACTGGAGATCGGGATTTAGACCGCCGTCTGGAGGGAGGGGTCCTGGATTTTGTTCGTTTGCGGGGACTCCTGGATCTGGAGCGACGACTGCGCTTAAGCACTACAATAGAACGTGACCGAGTTCGTCTGCTCCTGCGGACCGACCGAGATCTTGAACGACGGGATCTGGGGAGTGGTGATCGCTTGCGCCGAGACAAGGATCGACTCCTGGAGCGTCTCCCTCCAGTACGTCTTGCTGGTGATCGTGATCTGGAGCGGCCAAAGGGACGTCTGGATCTAGAGTGGGAGCGGCGTGGTCTAGTGATTGAACGTGACAGCGAACGTCTGCCAACTCCACCCCCACGGCGAGGTGAGCGGGTCCTGGAGTGCCGCGTGCCTCCACGGGAACGAGACTTTGACCTTCGACTTCTCCTCGGAGACCGAGATAGAGATGGTGACCTCCGCCTGTCACGTTTAGGGGACCGTGATATCTTTCTTTTTGGAGACGGAGAAAGATGACGACGCTTTGGGGAAACAGATAGGGAACTCCTCCGCCGTTTCGGAGACCTGGACTTCCTTGGAGACTTTGACACTTTCTTTTTAGGGGTGACAGAGTGAGAAGTAGATCGGGACCGACGGCTTACTCTTTTCGGAGACTTGCGGGGGGGAGACAGTGACTTCGTCTGGGATTTAGGGGTCTCGGAGCGGGACCGAGAACGGGCGTGCTTTATAGGAGTTGCAGATCGTTTTCCCTTTGAGGTTGACCTGGAATGGGTTCTTGACCGTTCTTTCACTAATGATGTTGTCTGAGACTCCTGCCTGCTGGGACTACGTGATGGTGACCGACTTGGGCCTGACTCACTCTTCTTTATTTCTACGGTTCTGGAAGGTGAAGGAGAATTACGCAATTCATCCTCCGTGACTTTCGCCCCTTGAATTGAATTTGTCTGATCTTTCAGTACTGGGTCATCTCTTTGAGCAGCACCTTCCTGTTTTGGGATTATGTCAGGCAATTCCTGGGCATGGCTGAATGTACCATCTCCCTGACTGCACTCTGTTTTAACTGTTGCCATCTGGACTGCCTCTTCCTGGTCTACAGGGGGTGATCTCATAGGCTTCTCCTCCAATTCATTAATGTTACTGTCCTGCGCCTCAGTTGTGGGCACATCGATATCTGATGTCTCTTCTTTTTTGACTCCAAGCAATTCAGATTTCTGCTCAATGATGGGAAGGGGTTTCTCCTCCCCTCGTTTGCCTTTTGGAACCAGTCTGGATACTGGTTCTTTGAGGTCAGATGCCACAGCTGGAGAGTATTTACCACCACCAGATGCTTTGCCTCCTTCACCTTCAGAGTCTGAACCTGAGGCAGAGCTGCTTTCAGAAGGGGAGCGAGATGGGGATTTCCTTTCCTGCTTTTCATCTTTCTTTCTCTTTTTTTTCTTCTTTTTAGCTGCATGCCTTTTTTGTTTTTTGGATTTTGTCTCTCCCTCTGTATCAATACGATCTGAAGAAAATCACAATTTAGAAAGAAAAAGAAGACAAAAAAAAAAGTTGACATTACACCATTGCTTTTTAAGCAATTATCAATTATAGCCATGTCTGACTTTCTCCTACCTGTAATTGGATCCTTTTTGCTTTCTTCCTTGATTCCTTGGTCTCCAACTCCTGCAGCTGCTGCCAGTCTGGCACTAAAAATACAACAAAAACTAAGTTAAAGAGATTTTTCTTTGTTAATCTGCTAAAAAAAAAAAATTAACACACTTGAAACAAAAAAATTCAGCTAATCTATCAAAAAAGGTTCACAGACAGTGAAAATTTATTGAAATAGCACACTGGGTTGATTCAGAATTCATTAAGTCTTTAGTCAAAGGCAAAACCTGCTACTTTTATGCGCAGATGTATAGATCTGTTAACTGGCTTTGAAGTGGAGGTCAGCCTAATTGCAACCATGGGCTCATTTAGACAAAATTGATTTGTCATGAGTGTTTTAAAAGAGATGCAGACAGTCATGCAATTTCAATTGAATGAATGGTACCAACAAAAGAAAGATACAACATGTAGACATAGACCTTTAGGAAATTCAGATAATGTGCACGTGTCTGTTCTGCACCACGGTTTAGAGAGGACACAGATCATTGGTTGTTGAGGTAGCTGATTAAATGTTGTGATTCCTCTCAAACTGCTCATCAAAAGAGAACAGATCCATCAAAAATCTTTATAATTCGTGCAGTCTGTGCCCAACAAAAAAGGCACCTTGTGACTTTTCTTAGAAAAGCTTCCCATTTAATATAGGCCTTTTTTAAAACAACTTCAACTTTTATATTATTTTAGTGGTTTACAATTTCAGTTATTTCTACTTACATTAAAAAGAAAAAAGAAAAATGCAACGTCTATGTGTTGTTTTAGTCAGATTACATTTGTCTACAATTGTGACTTACATAATGAACAATCACATCTTCATTTCATTTATTTATTTCACACTTGGTACAACAGATCAAACAAACAAACCACACTTTCTATCAATAAAGCACTACAACCATGTGTGAAAAGGAGCAGGAAGAAGAAAATATTCTTATTAAAATTTAAGATTGCAAATAATTTCCAATGGTTTGAATACAGGATTTTCCTTGGTCAAATGTAGGCCTTCAAGGCACAAGAGTAAGCATGAATCAGTCCATGTACAGTAACGGCAAAGAGTCAACTACAGAAATCTAAGCACTTCTGAATAACAAAACTGATTATTTTGTTTTGGAAAATGAAACTTTTATTAATCAATTGCTTTTGTATGCAAGAAAAAAAATCCTAAATATTAAGTAATGTACAATTTTTACTGTGCCAACTTATCAAGTCTCACATTTAGTTTAGAATTTTAAATTTTTCCAACCTGGCTCTGGTGGTCCTGACAGGTCTCGGTGGAGGTGGAGGCTCAACATCAGACTCTGCACCAGATTCTGAACTACTCTCCTTCTCGCCCTTCCTCCGCCTCTTCTTCTTCTTGCTCTTGTGTTTTCTGTGTTTCTTGTTTTTCTTGTGGGAAGGCTCAAGCTCTTCCTTGGCATTCATGTCATCTTTCTCAGGTGCCTCCCCCTCACCTGCACAGGGAATCCAATATTTCAAATTACACAAGTCTTTGACAAACAGAAAATGAAAAATCTACAGCAAGCAGATACCATTTAGTTCTGTACGGTTCATCTAGTTTATAGTGTAATGTTGTGAGCAAGCTGTTATGAGATAGTTTACAGATATTGGTTAGCACCAGCATTAGGGTTGGGTCATATCATACCGTTCACGGTAATACCGGTATAATGTCGGGCAACGATAATAAAATGAAATATTGCAATAGAATATGGGTAAAACTTACTGACAATACCCAGAGAACCATGTTGGGTAATTTACCACTTTTCATGTATAGTTGTTTTTTTTTTTTTGTAAGGCAAGAGCACCCAGTAGGAAGAGTGATGGCCACACACTCTGTGAATTCACTCAACAATTACCTGCGTAATTCGAACACTTTTGTAACAAAACATCACACAGACTTTGTGCTCCAAACTGGACTTTGTGTCCACGGAGCTGGTATCTTGAATATCCTGTTCAATATCAAATCCAACACTGGGTGAAAACAGTTCAAGAGAAAACTAGAACCATCTAGAGAGAGGGATAACTGTAACCAACTCTGTACATGGTTCTGGGGAATGCCAGATGGTGTTCAAGAGCGCTGGTCAAACATAATGAAGCATGAGATATTCTGAATGTTCAGTCTGTTTTGATAACCTTCTTCAGCCAGTTTCAAGCATCTAGTAGATGGGATGAGCAGCTGATCAATGATACTGACAGAACAGCAGGCAGCAAAACCTGTGCCCAAACAACTACATCATTCCCAACAGGCTTTAAGGTTGTGTTTCCCATACACTTGGAATACAAGGATTGACATCTCATTCACAATTTAGTTTTCACTGGCAATCACAGCCCACCCAAACAACTATCAAATTACAGTGCATACCTAGATAGTAGCTTTACCTGTTTGAGAGAATACTAGATCTAATTATTGGTAATTATTTTACCCAAGATGAAAAAATGACTTTTTGGCAGCTGCAGTGGCGTTTGGTTCTACATTTTCCTGTTTGTACAATGTAAACACATTTTTACTAATCAGATGCCTGCTTATTGTTTATTAGTGATAGGTAAACAGCTCTGATCAATACTACCACCACCTGGCACTAATAGGACATTACATCTTACACAGCATTGCAAAAGAACAATATTTTCAGACGGAACAGTCATGTAAACCATTACTTTTTTTTTTGTATTTTAATAATTTAATCACTATTGTAACTGTAACTTCGGTCATTGCTGTGCTTTTTTTTGGAAGTCGAATTTCCCAGAGGAACCCACCCGAGGGATTAATAAAGTTCTATCTTATCTTATCTATTCAAATATTCAACAATGATCGTATTTGTGTCCATGCCTAATAACAAGCAGTGTTTCCAGTGAGTCACTCTCGTTCTGAACAGATCATTATTTGTTGGGAAAATAACTAATTAACTGTAAACAGACTAATTAATCATTTAGTTATCTTCATGTCAATGGGCTTGCTATGTGCAAAGGGAAGTAAAGAGCTTTACACAAAGAGAGGAGCATATGGTGAAACAGAAAAACACAAGGTGAAACGAAGACCAGAGGAGAGAAACTAGCACAAATACTGTGGTTTATCCATCCCAAAAATGAATACTAAAAGGCATCCGCAATCATGCAGTGAGACCAGTTCAGCATGGAGCTTTACAGAAATTAAAAGCAACTTGATATTTTTTTGTACATTTATTTTAAATCTCACATAAATTAGAGATAACAATAAATATAAGTTATATTTTATTCATTTCACATAAATTTACTGAGGCACATACTTACACTTTAACACTGAAATCTGTGGGGCAAAAACAAACTTAAACAAAATGAGTCAAATCTGAACAGATTCGGACCTCTTTGGGGCTTGTGCATCGCTTACCTGAGGGGATGTCCACTGCACACTCCATTATGCTGTTATGCTGATCTTGTAAAAGATTATTTCAATGTCACTGTTGTGCTGTTCCCTCTCTCAACTCTAGGGAGAGAAAAAGGTAATTTAACTTGAGCAACAAACGGATGCCATACCAACAGAAGTATAGATTCACCATACTTTAGTATACATTTTGGTAACGCTACTGAAACTGCTAATATTTCCTCAAACTACATGTAAGGATGAAAACTTTCTACTGATTTGGAGCAAAACAGTAATCATTGGTTGTTATGAGTCAACCACTGTTGATGACTAAATACCATTTAAGTGGTATTCACGTATCTAATAAAAAAAAAACAGCCCGATCTAATTGGTTTTAAATGTCGTGGGAGAAATATTCTTAATGCCTAACATGAGTCTGAAGAAAAATTTGTTTTACTACACTTGTGTTTTATTTGCCCCTGCAATTATCCAAAGGTACAAAAACTGCCCCAAAGTAATCAGTAGGGCTGTGATTAAAGCTGCTCTGTTTTTCTAAAACAAAAGAAAGAAAAAAAAAAAGACAGTGTACTCTACCCAGTCCCCATGGCAAGCCAACTTAATGCTCCCTCACAAATAATATAGCCATGGTGCGATTAATACTGATTTTGATTTTACCAAAACAAATGAATTATTTGAGAATAGCCTTCTACTAGGAAACTAAGGTAGCTCATCTATGAAAAAGGATATAAACCAGTACATCAAAATCAGACAATATTCTGAAAGAAAAACAGAATAGCTTGGCCTATATTTAATCACAAGTTTTACTGTGAAACAACAACAGATCATCAAACGGCCATCTTCCTACATTTCTCTAATTTTTAAAAAGACTGACGTTTAACACTTAAGTCCCTTGTCTTGAGCAGCAACTTCCATATTAAAACTGGTATATTTCTGGAAAATTATCAATTAACACTCTTCAAGATTACTCTGGAAATAAACAATGAAGTATCAACCAGAAAAATCAACATAGATAACACAGATTTAGCAGATGAGTATCCTTTAATATTTACATGTCCAAAGAACAAAACATCGCTCTTTTATTCCGCTACTGAAGAAAGTAGTTTTCTAGCACTTCCAGTAATATGTCTACTATAAGCCAATATCATAACCCATTTAGCACATAATAACCAGAATCAGGTAGTTTACCCTTGCCGTCTACCACACAAAGGTGAATCTGAAATGTGAAGGCAAACATATTTCAAAAGTATTCAACAGTGTAACTTAGCCACGTAGTTTTAAGCAATAATGCTTCGTTAGCCAAAATCTAAGATCAACGGACATCTTAAGTAACATCTAAAAAACGATTCTATAAATCTTTTACAATCAGGTCCCAATTGCTTATTTGAGGATTTTAATTCGGTTTTTTCTTTCCATTAAACTCTGCACATTACTCACGGACGAAGTGGTTTTGTAACGCTAAAGCTTTAACAAAGCCATCAGTAGTCCTTGCCAGCATGGATACATAACCTGCGAAAAGGACCAATGCTCACAAACATTATTAATAACGCCAATTTCGGGACGTAAAGGCTTCACTTAAGGATAAATTCAGAACTGGTTACTTCAACGAAAACAAAGACGATACTACGCTAAGATGCTGTTAAATAGCTGTGTTAAATAGCTAACACGTTTAGTGGACATTACGTTTCTCTATTAAAGCTAAGGCTAACGCCAGAGAACACATTATTTTTGGATTCAGTTACCTTGAGCTAGTTTAGCTGGCCTTTCAGCAACAGATATATTATAATACAGTTTTGATTAACTGCGAAATACAACCCTCCTGTACTCGCAGACCAAAAGCTAAATGAATGGCGAAAACAAGGGACACAAAGTTTCAAACTGCGACAGTTCGTTAACACGTTAGATAAGCCGCTGTCGGGCCTGCGCTGCTAAAGCTAACGTTCATTCACAGATGACTGCAGCTGGTTGCTGCTAGTTAACGTTAGCTTACTTTTAAAGAACAATAATTCCGATGTTTGTCAAACTATTATTCCCTTTAACCTAAACGCTTACCAGCTAGGCAACACGAAAGCAGTAAAAGACAACTATACTGCCTGCACACCTCGGCCTCAATGTCGGCTCATTGCCCGCTTGCTCTCCAGCGAGGACATTACCGCTAGCCATAGCATGCTCGTTAGCTTAGTTTGCTAATCACTTGGCTGCTACTTCTTTCAACAAAACAGATTAGTTCGTTCGTTCATCATACAGCCCTTTCAGTGACGCAAACTTACTGTGTTAATGTTGGATGGCTGCGCTTCCCGCGTAGAGGATGCCAAATGAATGCAAATTGCCCGAAGCTAAGAAGTCACTGAATATGCTAACCGTAGTCGTTAGCCAACTAGATGCCCCGCCATGATGGGGAAGGTATCCCAACATGCCATGCTCCGCGGGTTTGAATGGCGGCGTCACTGTCTCCTAGGCAACTCCAAGCGCAGCCAAATGCATTAAAACTTGACATGTTTATATCTCGGTGTTTTCCTATTTATTAATTACTTTAGCTTGCAATGCAAAAAACCCTATATAGCCATATCGTGTACATAAGTGGTGGTGTGGAAATTTAGTCCACTGCACACATAGTTTAGGCATGTAGTTTAAGCTACTCTCTTGAACGCTATTTACTCAACAAACTTGGATTTTGGTTTTGATGCACTTCTGCTGATATTTGTTTAGAAATATTTTCGGCCTGAAGTGTTTTTCATAATTTTTCCAGAATTTGGTATGAATAGAAAGCTAGATTTATTTTTAAGATTTTTAATAAATAGTCTTCATAGACTCTTGTATCCATTCAATTTAGGGGCAAAAAACAGTTAAAACATATATTTAAGCCACCGTTCTCTCTTTGAATCGCCTTTGGATTTCAACAGGGATGCATAGGTGGTTTATCACAGACACGTTTCTTTGAGACATGTATTCACTTTGAAAATCAGAGCCAAACAGAATTAGGGGCAATGCTTTGACATGAGGAACGAATGCTAAAGTGGGACACCTAATCCCACTAATGAGGAATGACACGCATTAAAAATGTCCTTAAAATGAATGTTAAAAAACCTTCAAATCAGTTGCGGGTCTGTGTGAACGTGGACTAATTATTCGGAAATATCAAGACAAATTAAGGTCGTGTTGATAAAGTTGTTTTAACTTACTTGCATGTCATGCCAACAGTCTAGTTTAGTGCATAATTATCGCGTAATGACGCTTGTTTTTATCCTGTGACAGAAGGAACTGAAAAGGCTGTGTTTGTGCTTTTATTCTGAAAGGATTGGCCCGGAAGTGCCGTTGCAACCTTGCATTGTGTGTCAGAAAGCGAGTTCTTGCAAGTTCAACTTAATGTTTTTACTTGAGAATTCTCCAGCTGTCAACAGACATGAAGAAGAGATTTAACATCAACCTGGACGATTCTGCTTTCACTAAAGAAAGAACACCGGTCTGTATTTTGCTAAAAAAAAAAATAAGTTCACGGTTACGTAGCAGGCTTGCTAGCAAACGAGTCTTCAAGCATACAATTTAAATTTTTAACGTAAGATTCGTTTAAAAATGAGCTATAAAAACGTATCTATAAAGGGTTTTCGTCAGGTGGATTTCCAGACTCGTGAATGGTGGTTTGATATGATTTAATTCATAGTTAAATTATCGGTTCTCAGAGAGTTGATTGTGATTGTTGATTGATCATTGTGATTGCGTTTCAGCCAAAGCCACAGTTTCAACTCGCTTCCAAAGTTGGACAAAGCACTTCAGCTTCAGCTACCACAAAGCCTGCTCAGTCAGTGACCCAGCCGGTCTCCTACGCAGAATACATCGTCCAGAGTAAAAGCAATGCGGCTGCTGCTTCACGTAGAGATGCTGCCTCCAAGTTGCCCAGGAGCGATAATGCTGAAGTTACCTGTGTGAGGCAAAGTGAACCATCTACAGTGTCCTCCAGCACAGAAAAATGTAAAACAGTGCAGGACTTGGCTAAAGGGCCCCATGTCAAACTGAGTGAAGAGGCACAAGAGGCTACAACGGGTCAAATAGAGGGAAGCGGCCAAAGGTCAGAACCGGGCATCAGCTCCGGTCCTAAACCAGTGGGATCTGGGAGCACCATTATTGTCAGTCCTCGACAGGTATGTATTAAAACTATATAGCTTTGATCCAACAGGTTATGGTTTACAGAAAACCGTAGCGTCCTTTCATGCATTCCTATTAGTGTCCCAGATTTTGGCTTGCACAGCTGTGGACTCCTCAGTGTCAAGCAGTCTGCACACGGAGAAGTGAAGTACAATTCATAATTCAAAGTATATATTAGACACATGAAAACAGGAAATAATTGTGATTGGCTGTTGATGGGAAGATGCGATGGTTTAGACTTGTCGCCCCCTGATTTGTTCTCCTCAGGGTTCTTCCGCATGGCAACGGTCATTAACCTCTAGTCAGGGATCTTGTGAGAAAACCGCTCCCTACCTTACAGTTGTTACCAGCGATGTTTTATTTTCATGTTGAAGTCAGCTTTAATTGACACAATGAAGTCTCTATTTCTTGTTGGCTATAGCACCCTGTTATTATACACTCAAGGTCAAGTAACCTTTCTTGTCTGATACTGTGTTCTGTAAGTGTGTAGCAATTTACCTTCTACACCCAACTCTTTCTATCTCTCTTAGTTCATCCTTTACAACATGGGGTTAATGCTTTTAATGAGGAGTGTGTCAACTCTATTATGAGCATATATTGCAGTCGATGTTGAAAAGACACCCAAAAACCCCAAAACTTATTTCTAACACTACAGAGAGGAAACCCCATTCTGAAGTTTGTTAGGAGTGTCCCATGGGAGTTTGGAGATGTTGTGCCAGATTATGTCTTGGGACAGACAACCTGTGCTCTCTTCCTCAGGTGGGTTTTTGTGCTTCACAAACTCTGTTTATGTGAGCAAGAAAAAGTTGTTGTCACTGCACACACACTGGAACATTTTTGTTTTACTTTTTTCTGTTACTGTAATATCATGTTGTTATAAAAAAAAAAAAGGTTTCTATGCTTATATTTGTTGAAAAAATATGCTTTTTTCCTTTGCTTTATTTCTATTGTGTATTTTGCTTTGCTTTGATGTTGGTTTATGTTCTTTCTGTTTGTTTGTTTTTTGACTCGACATAAAGTCTGAGGTATCACAATCTCAACCCAAACTATATCCATGACCGTCTGAAACAGCTTGGACATACATTCACACTACGAGTGCTACTGGTTCAAGTAGACGTGGTAAGTAAAGATGCTCTTTAGCATTACTGATTATTTAAAGTATTCTCAACATTCAGTGGCCTGACTTCTTTGTGGTAACTTGGAGATTATTACTATTTATCAAACCATTAGGGGATGCTCTGTGTCAGTCATTGTCAAATCTTTTTTTTTTTTTTTTTTTTTTTATTAATATTTTTGGATGGACAGAAACATTAATAAATAAATATACAACTGCAATAATCATACTGTCAGTTCTCTGTCCGTTTCTAAACAAACAAACAAACTAAGACAAGCAAACAAACAACACACTAACAAACAAAAAACAAACAAAAAAAAAAAAAAAAAAAAAAAAAAATTACATAAATAAATAAATAAATAAAATAAATAAAACCCAGGAGAAACAAAATAATACACCGCCTCCTGGAAAACATCAGCAAAAACAAAAACGAATAAGGGTAAAACCCCCTGGTGCAAAAAAAAAAAAAAAAAAAAAACAACAACCAAAATACCAATGACACATGAAATATCCCTCTAAGAGACCATTTATCATAATGTCTAAGAGACATTGTCAATGTACCGCAAAAAGGGACCCCAGACCTGCTCAAAAATATCTTCTCTTCCCTTCATTCTATACATAACCCGTTCATATGATGCCATCCTAGACATTTGTTCGGTCCATTCCTTGAAAGAACAGGGGCTGGATGACTTCCAATGCCTAAGAATTACCCTGCAACCAGTTATAAAAGCCAGACGCATCCACAATCTCTGTTTTTTTGAGAGAATGTTATCGTCAGGTAGTAGGCCCAGGACGCATATAGCTGGAGATTTAGAAAGATTAAGTTTAAAAATATCATTCACCAAGTTGATGATCCCATCCCACAAATAATCATTTTTCCGACATGTATACAACATATGAACTAGAGTCCCGACTTCCTGCTGACATTTCCAACAAATGTCCTTATCTGCGAGCTTCAACCTGACTAATTTACTGGGTGTCCAATAGTTTCTGTGAAGCAACTTGTACTGGATAAGTTGAGACTGTGTTTCAGGTGAGCAAACATACCATGATGAGATCAGCATCTTCCAACTGTCCTCTGAGATCTGGATACCCAGATCTTTCTCCCAACACCGCCTCAGTCCCCCCAAACTGGGAGCGTGTGCCTCTCTGAAGCTCCCATAAAATTTAGATGCCCTGATTCTGTTATTGTCAGGGGTTGCAAACATCTTCTGAACACTAGATGGAGGGTCTAGATTATTTTTCAAAATGGCTTTAATACAATGTCTTATTTGAAAAAACCTCCAAATTTCCCTTGGATCCAAATTGAATTCTCGTCTGATTTCTGCAAACGATTTCATGCCAGTCTGCCCAAATAGGTCCCCCATCTGATTAATACCTGTCCTAGCCCAGGCCTCCCACCAGACCGGTTTCTTACCTATTAATACTTTCTTATTATACCAAATAGAGGCTCTAGCGGTGAGATAAGGGCTGCTGTTGGTATATTGGTGAGCTCTAAACCAGGTCTCTTGCATGAAAGACAGTACTGGATCTTTAAACGGTACTGGCCTTCCCTTCTGAGTAAGGAAGGCCTCTAAAGACGAAGGGGCCACAAGACTTTCCTCAATCCCAACCCATGATGGCTTATCAGTAGAGGAATTATGTATCTTAACTAACTGAGAGAGGGAGAAAGCATAATGATACCAGACCATCTTAGACAATGCCAACCCACCACTCTCTTTAGCAGCATATAATTTAGACCGATTGAACAATGGCTTTTTACCTGCCCACACAAAACCCTCTACACATGTATTATAAAGCTTTAGCAAATTATGTGGGACTGCTATCGGTAACATGTGAAGAAAATACTGAAGTTTAGGGGCAATAATCATCTTCACCAAATTAATTCTGCCCAAAAGGGACAGATTTATTTTAACCCAATTCTGCAACAGCGAACGGATGTTTTGAATCACTGGGGAAATATTTACTTTCATTATGTTGTCTAAACCAGGGGTCAATTTAATCCCCAAATAAGTCAGACCCTCGGGCATCCACTTGAAATGCCATGAACTCCTCATAACAGGCGGACACAATTTAGAAATAGGCATAGCTTCAGACTTAGACCAATTTATAGTGTATCCAGAGATTACAGAGAAAGAATCAATAATTGAGGAAATTGCAGGAACGGCCTGTTCTGGGTTAGTTGAAATCAGTAAAATATCATCTGCATACAAAAAAGTTTTATGTTCTTCTTGACCCAAATCCACCCCTCTAATTTTCTTACATTCACGTAAAGCTATGGCTAAAGGCTCCAAAAACAGAGCAAAAATGAGAGGTGATAAGGGTGAACCTTGTCTAGTACCCCGACTTAACGAAAATGAGGGTGACATTATCCCATTGGTAATAACTGTAGCCATTGGATCTGTGTATACCACCTGAATCCACTGCCTAAAAAAGGGACCGAAACCAAATCTCTTCAAGGTATGAAACAGAAAAGGATACTCAACTTTATCAAAAGCTTTCTCTGCGTCCAAAGAGAAGGCAACGACAGGGTCTAGCTTAGTCCTGCTCTTCCAGAGTATATGCAATAACCTACGTAGATTATCCGCAGAGCTTCTATTTTTCACAAAACCGACCTGATCCCTATGCACCAAATACGGAAGAACTTTTTCAAGCCTAAAAGCTAATATCTTAGAAATAATTTTTTCATCCACATTAATTAATGAAATTGGGCGATAATTCCCACAATGCTGTGGGTCTTTCCCTTTTTTATGTAATAACGTGATCACTGCCGATCGCATACTAAACGGTAGTCTCCCTCTTTGAAACGCATCTTGATATACCGACAGTAGTCTTGGAGCTAGTTCGTCCACAAACACCTTATAAAAATCTGATGGAAATCCATCATTACCTGGAGATTTACCCACTCTAAGGCTGCCGATTGCCTGCTTAACTTCAATTAATGTAATCTTACCTTCTAATATACTTCTTTGATCTTCCGACAGGCTGGGAATTTTAATAGAAGAGAAGAAATCTGACAGCCTCTGTTCCTCCACCAGTCCATTAGAGGTGTACAGCTCCTGATAATATTTAGTAAAAATATCATTTATTTCTTTTTTACTAGTAGTCAACTTATTATTATTACTAGGATCAAAAATAGATGGTATAAGGTTACTAGATTTTATCTGCTTAACCCTGTGTGCCAACATTTTACCTGTTCTCTCCCCTTGTTCAAAGTACTTCTGATTTAGACAAAACATTGCATATTCCACTTTTTTCTCCAATATGCTATTCATCTCAAATTTAAATTTAATTAATTTGTTCCATAAGTCCCTCTCTGGGAGCAACATATGTTGTTTTTCAAGCTCCTTGATATCCTGTTCCAACTTCATCAGCTTATCCCTCTCAGCTTTTTTAATCAAGGAGCAATATTGAATAAGGCGCCCCCTCAAATAGGCCTTAAAAGCATCCCAGGTCATTCCAACGTCGTCAATAGAGCCCTCATTGTACAACCAAAACTCCTTTATCATTTCCTTTATACATTCGCAATGACCCTTATTCTTCAGTATTGAGTTATTCAAGCGCCACCTAGGTGACGGTTTAATATTATCAGTGTCAGTAAGAACAAGGTCAATGGGAGCATGATCCGATATAGCAATGTTACCAATAGAGGACCCAATAGTTTGACTTGCCAAAGAACGGGACACCAAAAAGTAATCTATCCTGGAGTAGGTTGAGTGAGGATGCGAAAAAAAGGTATAATCTCTTTCTTGAGGATGAAGAAGTCTCCATATATCTACTAGACTCAGTTCCTCTGACATCACGTCCACCGCAGCGTTTGTTGGGTCCTTGCTTAGTCCAGTACAAGAAGATTTATCCAATAAGACATCCCTGACCCGGTTAAAATCTCCCCCAATTACAATGTGTGTGTTACCTATAGTCCGCACCATGTTACAGACTTCATGAAAAAATTGTGGCTGAGGAGAATTAGGAGCATATATATTGACCAATGTCATTTTCCGCCCCTGTAAACATGCATCCAAAACCACCCATCTACCCTCCTGATCTGTATAATGCTTAAAGACCTGAAAATCCAAGTTTCTTCTAATCAATATGACCACCCCTCTTTTTCTAGCCGAAAATGCACTAAAATAAACTTGCCCCACCCAGTCTCTTTTAAGCTTTAATGATTCGGCCTCATCAAGATGGGTCTCCTGAATCAGGGCTATATCAGTCTTTTTCTGTTTCAGATATGTGAGGATTTTCTTCCTTTTAATAACATTATGACAACCCGCTATATTCCACGACACAATTTTACATAACTCCATAACACCATGTGAGCCGAATTATTATACAAATTTATCCAGAGGAATATCCCATTTACCCATATAACAACTCTTAGAGCCAGTAACATGAGACAACCCAATGATCCAAAAATTAGGTCTATACAGGACAGTTGGTACCATACCATCAAAACCAACAACAAAACCAAACACGAGAAAAAAAAAACAAACAAAAAAACAAAAAAACATGAAAACATAAAAAATCGCAGGTCCGTGGCACTCAAAAAAAAATTCCCAGATGGTGTCCCTCCTTACGTCTCCCCCCCCCTCAGAAGTAAACCAACCCATAGCTTATCAAATCCTCTTAATCTACATCACCCGGAATGTTAACCAAATCCAGGCCGCTTAGAAATTGCTTAGCCTCAGCTGGGTTGGAAAACTGATGATACTGGTTATCCACTGAAAAAGTCATAACAGCCGGAAAACGAAGAGAATAGCCAATCTTGTACTGTTGCAACAAGCGGCGCACCTCATCAAACTTCCTGCGTTTTTCTTGTACCTCCTGAGCGTAATCCTGGAAAAAAAGAACTCTCATGCCTTTCCAAACGATCTGCCCCTTTTTTCTGGCAGCCGCCAGCACGGACATCTTGGCTTTATCCCGTAGGAAGCGAACAATAATGTGTCTCGGTCTGGAGTCCGCAGTGGGCTTCGGAAAAGCTGGCCCCACTCGATGGATTCTATCTATTTCGTAGTAATCTCCCATCTCAATGTCCAGAGCCTCAGACAGCAGATTCTTCACGTAATCCTCAATATTACTGCCTTCGGATCCTTCTCTAATACCCGATATTCTAATATTCTGGCGCCGTGAGGAACCCTCAAGCGCCGTTACTTTTTCCTGCAGCCGCTGGTTCTGTATCTTCAAGATCTTACATATTGAGCTGGCTTTAGCCTCTTCGTCCTCCAATCGAGAAATTCTTGTCTCTGTTTCATCCACTCTCACACCCAAACTGTTCACAGCTTCCTTGAGAGACTCGATACCACCTTTCACCGCCGTCATGTCTTGTGCTACCTGCTCAAGCAGAGATCTTATAGAAGTCAGCTCGGCCGCCACACCATCTTGGGAAGGACACCTGGCATCGACTCCATCAGGTGTCTCCGCCATAGTAGTTAGTGAAGTAGCCTGAGTGTTGTGTGTTTTTCCTCGCGGCATAATCGAATCGTTGCGTAAAACGTAATGATTCTTCTGACTCCTTCCACTGAATTTACCAGGGCAGATCCCAAATAAGACAAATAACCGGCTCTGACCTATTTTTAACGAGGTTTCGGGGGAAGAGGAGTGCGCGTCTCCAACTTAAGCTGCCATCTTGGGCGGGCGTACCACGTGACTCAGTCATTGTCAAATCTAATCAAATTAAGATCTTTGAATGGCTGCAGCAGCTATTCTAAGGTGTCATTTCCTCTGATAAAGTAAAAATAGCACATGCTTATAATATACAGTCCAGTTTAGAGTTTTTTCTCAATTGTCTTAATGTGTTTATTGTTCTACTTTTATCAAAACCTTACTGACTGCAAAAACGTGAGCCTAATGTTAAGTGTTCAGATTCTTAAAAAGGAATGTAAAGGAGTGTATGTGCAGAAACAACAGCAGTTTGTACAGACGCAATGGGAAATGCTAAGGTTGGTGGGGAAGCGTGTTATTAATTTGAGAAGAGCGGTGAGAATGGTGTTCCTGATGTGAGAAATGCGTCAAAGTGATTTGAAACTGTAGTCACATAAATAATGCATTAAGGCACTTTTTTTCTATTTCAAATGCAGCTCCTGCATCTTTTTTAATCATTCAGTACCTCAGAAGCTGTTGAACATTACTCTTGTGAAATCTATATCTGAATAGCTTCAGTTTGTACATATCAGGAAAGGAGGAGGCTGTACAAAGTTTCCTGCTACAGGATTTCAAGACTGATACCATCTTCTTATTCTCTTTGTTTTCATCTAAATCTTTTACACTTCCTCCAAGCAACTAGAAGCTGTCTTGTGACAGGATCAAAACAGTGGTGATGCAAATTAATTTGCGCTCATGCTTCATTTTCTTTTGTTGTGCACTACACATCTGTGAAATATAATGACTGCATTTTGCACAGCTGTGTGGTATTACATTCAGAAGATTTGCACACAGACAGCAGACGTGGGTACACACCTGTGCAGTACCACTTGGTTTTAAAATTGTGTCGTTTTCTTGTAACTGGATTACATCTATGCTGAACAGAATTTGCTCTTAAAGTAACTCATTTTAGATCCTGTTTAGATCGACTATAATAAAAGCAGAATCAGTGCAGCTACTGCATTTTAGATCTTTTTATACTTTAATACTTTGTGTCCATCTTTATTTTTCACGACAGACTCAGTCCTCCTCCTCATGGAGTATACTTTTTCTTTTTCTTATTAGGTGGATGGTTTGTATTGCTCTATCCTTTCTCTTTAAACTGGTTCAGTTGGATTCAAGTCAGGCAGCATACTTGGTCTGACCTGAAAAGGGCAGGTCATAGTGTTTTTTCCCTCTACTTTTGAAACTCTATTGTGATGTGGGCAGTGTGCCTTGGATCATTATTATGCTGGAATATCCCTCTTCTGCCGGCTTCTGGAGATTAGGAGTCATGGTGTCAGACAGTATTTTGGTACATTCATAGTGCAAACTATAAAGGTCATCTCCCCAGCACCTTTTGCACCAATGTATCCACACCTCATCAAACATGTTTGATCCCATTTGAACTGAACATATTTATATTGTTCTCAACTGCCCAAAGAACGTGCTCCCAATATTCATCGGTTTGTTTTGGGGTTTTTTTTTCCATGTCCTTTTTTTCTCCTCTAAGTTTAATATTACAGTTTTGTACTGAAGAACAAGCAAGTTCTTTTACTTGGACGCCATCCACTGAGCTTAATGTTATGCATTGTCCTTCACAGCTGTCACAAAAACTCTGATTTCCATTTATAACCCCTGTGCCAAGTCTTAAGCACTTACCCAACTGTTTCTCAGAGCTGGATTGTGCAAGCAGTGCACTGTTGGTGGCATCATTTTAGGAGGACAGCCACTGCAGCTCTGATGAGTGGCAATATGGCTCATTTTGTACCTCCTGATTACTGCTGCAGCAGCTGTGCTTCCACTGATTTTTAGGTTGAAATCAATCTTTCTTTATGTTTTTTCCATCTTTGTGGAGCTTCGTGTTGAGATTATTCAGTTCCTCTGACAGTTCTTTTCTATGTGGAACCATGAGGCAGACATACAGATCAGACAAAACCCACAGGTCCAAAATTGAGAAAGTCCAGCAAAGAGTGTTACTTTTCATAAGAATCACTACTCTAAATGTCAGCTCAGGAGAATGCAAGTGCCATAAGGTGATATAATTTACATCATTTATCATTTAAACACTGTTTCAAAGGATTATACTCACCTTTGTTAAATACTGTGTAAACATCTGCCACAGAACTCAAAAGTAAATTTGTGATAGTTCTGCAAGTGTTCGTGTCTCCAGGGCCGCTTTGGGACATCTGGGTAATACTAGAAACAAAATTTGAGGCTTTTAAGCAAGTGAACAACAGAAACGGGGAAACAAATTACCTCTATGAAACTGTGGATTATCTAACGATAACAGCTGTCAGGTTGGTAACGTCAGCTGGCCTTATGAATTGCTGACAAAAATGTAAACATCCAAAAGTTTTATATATTAACAAGACAACAATCTTTTCAGGACATTACAGCTCTCCTTTAGCAGCTTAATGTAAGTGATCAATGCAGATCTACTCATTTGTGAAGTATATCTTGCCTCAGCTGAATTAGTTTCGCTAACAGTGGTGTAAATGAAGTGTGAAGAGGTGCAGCTGGAGACTATTTTTGGCACTGTGCGTAGGAAAATAAAGATCTCAGAGCTGCCAAATAATAGATACTGTGTAAGAAGACTCAGATTTGGGTCAAAATGAAAAAATGTTACAACATCTCAATTTGTAGCAAATCTAAAGGAATAATGTGACTTCATGAAGTCTTTAAGAATGAATTGTTGTTGTATTTTGTTTTAACCCTAACATCTGTTCAACTACAGAAAGATCCTCATCATGCGTTAAAAGAGCTGGCTCGCATGTGCATCATGGCTGACTGCACTCTCATCTTGGCTTGGAGGTAAGCAGCTTGCTACAAGACACATATATAAAATAAATAATCAGTGTGATTCTGGCTCCAACATCTAAAAACTATAGTTCAAAGACAAAGTCAAACACTTCTTGTCTTTTTAAATGTGTTTTGTTGTTTTCTGTCGTTTTCATTTTGAACTGCCAGTCCAGAAGAGGCAGGTCGCTACCTGGAAACGTATAAGTCGTATGAAAAGAAGCCAGCTGACATGCTGAAGGAGCAAGTCGAAAAAGACTACCTGTCAAAGGTGTGTGTAGAGTCACTGTTTTCTATGTGAGCTCTTGGTGCTTTTTTTGTCTTTTTGCCTACTTGTGCCCATTTAATAAAAGAAATAGATGTTATAGAAATGTCATGGAAGATATGATAACATGGGAATGTACAGTATTTGCCAAAATGTTGCAGTAGCTTTAAGACCATGAATACTGAAAATGCTGATTGGATCTCTGCTTACTTCAAGGTTACAGATTGCCTGACAACTGTGAAGTCTATCAACAAAACTGATGCCATTACTTTGCTGTCTGCGTTCTCTGTGAGTGCCTCATTTTTTCACAATTTTCACTTCAAGTATTAATTAATCATGTTTATTAAATTTCTTTAAAGACTCACTATATATACCACAAGAGTCTGCAAAGCCTAAAGGGAGATGTGCAACTTGATTGGTTCATGAACAACTGCGAGTGTGTAATTGTAGTTCAGTCATGTTGTCAGTGGATATGATCCAATCAATAAACAGACATGATGTATTCTTCAGTCTGTAGAAGGAATCGTCAGTGCCTCTAAGGAAGATTTGGTTGTCTGCCCAGGACTTGGACCACAAAAAGTGAGGAAAACACATGTGCTGAGTATAAATATACACGGCGTAGATGAAGTGTTTGATGACTTAACATGTTGACATTTTGTGTTTACAGGCAAGACGACTCTTTGACGTCCTCCATAAGCCCTTTCTCAAGGCAAAGACAAAAGACAGCTGAGACTTTTGGTTTTTTTTTACCAAGAATGTGATATGCTTCTGAAAACAGTTCTACATGTTTGATCATCATGTTGAACATCAAACTAAAACACTCAGGAGGACTGAATACTACAAAGTCTATCGATTTACAGAGTTAAGGGAGAAACATGTTTATCCCATACAAACTCAACTAGACCTCAAACTTCATGCCATGGCTTTTCTTTTGTGGATTCTTGACATGAACTGGTTAGTTTGAAGTGGTCCATGTTTAAAATGTACCTTCTTCCTCGCTGGAATCAGTGGATGTGTTTTAGGAATTTAAGTTGTGAACTGTTTGAGCTTCAAACTTATGTATTTTTTTTTTCTGTGTGTGTGCGTGTGTTATTAATTTGTATAATTTGTTAATAAATATTTTTGTTATATTTTGGTTTTTACATTATTTTATTTTTAACTGTATAATATATCTTAATATTTCATTGCAGACACACAAGACAACAATGATTTTGCTTGAATCTCTGCAGAAAGTGCACTAGAAAAAAACTAGTGCTTTAAAAAAAACTCATTCAAAAAAGGAATAAATAAGGCAAAAAAAATTTAAAGTCTGATATAGAGGTATGGATAAACTGGCGACTTGTCCGGGATGCTTTCCTTTTTATAGCTTTTATGATCTAAGTTTTTGAGAAAGTGGATGGAAGGATATCTAAAATTCTTTGAGATGTCCAGCAGTATATTAAATCTGTTTTATCTTCTTGCAAAAAATTTTTTTAATGTATTTACATGAATGGTCCAGGGTTATTTTTAATCAAGAACCTAATGTTTAAATTTGAGGCAACGGGAAAAGCGTGCAGATCAAAAATAAATTTTTCATACCCTCAAGTCATTTTCTTTTAAGTCAAACATTTTGTCCAGGAAATTGTGAAATTCTGTTCTTTGGTCTTTCAGGAAACTTTCAGTGAAGGGTCGCTTTACACAAGCTTCAAGTCGGCCAGTTACTTAACGTGATATTAACATAGAGGCCATTTGGAAATAGAAGTGAATATGACACCAGAAGAAGGACGAAAATGCAACTGTGAAACAAACCGAATATGAAGACCAACGTATCTCATAATGAAGCTTAATAATATTTGGTGCACAATGCAGTAAATGCAGGGTTAAATGTCGTGTTATTTCGTTTGAGATGAACTTACAGTTTCGAAACTTCCGACAGCACGTGAAGGCTTGATAACGCAACCTTACGTCGAAACAGGAAGTGTTTGCAGTGCGCGCTGTAGCTGAAAGTAGGAGTTTCGCCGCTCGATTCACTCTAAACACACAGTGGGGGTTTTTTTGTAGTTTTTTTTAGTTGCTCTGCACGTGAAATGGTTTGGCTTGTTTGTTAGAGAAAAACAACCAGCGAAAGTGTCAAAAGCAAATATGCAGACGGAGGATGAGGATGAGGCGTCCTGTGAGGAGTACGTTGCCCGGTCAGATTTCACTGGAAGTAGCACCGATCAGGTCAGAGAGACCCGCAGACCTCCGAGATCCTAGCCTTAAAATGGGAGGTGGGGGTATCAGCAATAACCGTGTGACTTTTTTTTTTGGTCTCACAGCTTAGTTTCAGCAGAGGGGACAGATTGCTCGTGCACGCGAAGCCCTCCTCAGAGTGGTGGTGGGCAGAGCTGCAGGGGGTCATAGGTTATGTCCCTGCCAGCTACATGAGCCAGGATGCTGCAGGGGAGGAGGAGGAGGACCCCTCAATAGAAGACCCGTGGCAAGATGAAGAATACTTTGGCAATTATGGAACGCTGGTTGGACATTTTAAAGAAGTGTATTGCTTTGCATATGTCCAGATTATTATCATGAACTTGAAGATAATGATGATTTGATCATAATATGCGAGTATAAACTGTTTCCCAGCGCGTTAAGCAGCCATGCGTCTAAGCATCGTCTTTTGTCGACACTACCCTGCAATGTAGCTGTGCTGGTTTAAGATGATGGTCCTCAGTGGTGCATGATTCAGAGTTTCCAGTGATATATTTACTCCTGAGATGCTGGGAAACCATGCTCAGAATAGATAAAAGATTGCTTTTAGACCCTGATTTCCAAATATACACATGTAAGCCTTTTCTTGAATGCATTACCCCTGATAAACAAGGGGGGAAAGCATGTAACTAGACCCTGCTGTGTTTTGGGAATTTATTTGGATCCCATTTGGAGTCGTTTATTTATCAGTCGATTAATTATCAAAAACTCTTGTTTAATTCAAGCAAATTTTATATGTCTGATTTTATTTCATATTGCCATTTAGAAATTAACGTTTTATTTTATGAAGCCACTTTTCATTATAAAGAGTTAGGTTTAACAGGGGCACAGTTATGTGACTGATCACTGCTTTGATCAGTATTTTATTATAGTTAAAAAAATGTCTAACTTTTGAGCATTAAATAAACTGCCAGTGGCTACCTGTCAGTTTGCTGTACGTACATTTTTTTAGGCACTGTGTTTCATTTAGTCATGTTTCACGACACAGAGGCTTCACCTGGAGATGCTGTCAGACAAGAGCCGCACTGAGGCATACCGGCAGGTTATTCTCAGCAACAGTGCTTCTCTCAGCAGCAAGAGGGTAATGGACCTCGGCTGTGGGACTGGCATCATCAGTCTGTTCTGCGCTCAGTTGGCACGCCCCTCAATGGTAATGTTGAATCTTGGATTTTGTGTTATAAGGAGAAATGAAATCAGATTGAAATGAAATGAGATTGCATTCATTTTTAAATAATGAGGAAAAATCTGCATATATTGTGAGTTAAGTTTAAGTTTCCTGCCAAATAACAAAAACGAATTAGAATCTAAGGGTCCAAAAGTAAAATCTTTCATGTGGTTACTTAGAGGAGCAAAATCACCAGTTAGGTATTGAACATTGGTGTACTTCTACTTCCATCTGCTGGACAAAGAGTGTTGCTGCATTGAGGAAACAGCATGATGTATAGAGTGCACGGAAGGAGATTATCTGTGGTGTTGTAGGTGTATGCTGTGGAGGCGAGTTCAATGGCAGAGTACACCAGGCAGCTGGTGAAGCAGAACGGCTATGATGAGGTGGTCACGGTGCTTCAGGGGCGGGCTGAGGAGATCGAGCTGCCTGAACAGGTGGACGTCCTGGTTTCTGAGTGGATGGGTAACTGCCTTCTGGTAATTATAACACTTCCTGTCCTGCTACTTTAAAAAAAATACATTGTTGTGGGACATCCTTTTCTGCTCTTACCCATGTTCAGGTTTTACTATACCACATTGCTTCTTTCATTGTTGTTTGTTTTGCCTTTTCCCCATGCTCTAGTTTGAGTTCATGGTGGAGTCAGTTCTGCTGGCCAGGGACCGCTGGCTTAGAGATGGTGGCACGATATGGCCCTCCTCTGCGGCCCTCACCTTTGTGCCATGTCAGGCCGACAGCTATTATGCCGAGAAAATGGCCTTCTGGGAGCGGCCATATGGCCTCGACTTCACTCCTCTTCAGTAAGAGCCATTAGTTCACAGTTGACAGTGAGGAATGTCCTGTCACTTACAGATATGCGTGTGTTTGTGTGTGTGTATATGTATGTATGTGTCTATCTATCTATCTATCTATCTATCTATCTATCTGTCTATCTGTCTATCTGTCTATCTGTCTATCTGTCTATCTATCTATCTGTCTATCTGTCTATCTGTCTGTCTGTTTGTCTGTTTGTTTTATTAAGTCCAGTAATGGCTGATTTCTTACTTTATGTGCTTGTGTTAAAATCTGTTTTACCACTAGATGGCCAGCTTTGAATGAATCATCCTCTCTGATTCATATCTGAGAGACAGCCTTGTGCCAGTTCATGCGTTGCCTTAAACACTTATATTGCAAAGCAAGTTCAACACATCCAGGCTTTCTTGATTTAGCTGGCTTGATAGAAACTAAAACCCCAGTCTGAGATAAGAGGCTTCATGATGCTGTGCTATCAACAGCCAGTCTTTCTGCTTCAGGCTCTGTGCACGTTCACACAAAAAGTCTTTTACACATCATTCTTTTTCCACACAAAATCAGCTGTGGACAGCATGGTGCAATCAGGGACAATATCAACAATATAAGAGCATCTAACCTCAATATGTAAAGATTATAAAACGATGAGAGCAAAATGCAGCACTGGAGCTGCAAATAATATGAGATTATTTCTTCAAAAACTCTACTCTGGTGATTTGATCATCACAAGCACACAGAGCAGTACAATAAATATATTTCTGTATTACTGCTCAGTGAGCTGTCTGTGTTGCTGTTTCTACCATGTCAGCAGCACGTTAGAGCTCTAGAACTTTAAACTTCTCAGGAAATGAAGAGTCAGTTTCAGCTCTTGTTCTGTCCCGCTGCCCGATCAATTAAACGTAGGAATTGCTGTAGTTTGTCACCAGTACAAAGTGAAATTACTTTTATTGATTGAATATTGATAGGTTGGTGATAAATAGCCCCAAAATGTAAGTGATCACTCTTTTAATGTGTGTTCCCATTACTACATTTCCACTAGTGTAAAATAAAAAAACCTGGCAGTATTAGGACCAAACTATGAAAGCTTGTGTCCATTACTGAAAAGTGATATGTCAGATTTTCAGGTTATTATCTTGTAAGTTGTAATTTTGAAATAATAACACAAAATTTGGCATCATCAGTTTTATGTATGTAAATTACAATTACAATGTAACATAGCCAGGTTTTTTACCACAAATTTCTGTAACAAGTAAATAAGGTTTACTTATATAGCGCTTTACAATACAGAAATAGGGATAACTGACTTATCTTTAATGTTGCAATTGAAATCTAACGTGAAACTTTTTCATCTGGGGACTTGTTTTTTGTTCATCAGTATTTACAATAATATTTTGTTTAGCTGACTAAATACAATGCACTTGGAGGTTAAGATGCTCCTGCATTTAACATTTTTATATATCAGAGTTCATCACATATTGGCTAGAAATATATAAGGTTAGAATAATTTACGAGTACACTGATAATTCATTTTACCCTTGTGCTAAATACTTTTGTTTCTGGAGGCCTTTGGCACAGCAGGAGTTCTTCACCAAGCCCAAGTTCAGCCACATCATTGAACCATGTGACTGCCTCGCTGCTCCTTGTGATGTCATCTCCCTCGACATGTACACTTTACAAGTGGGAGATCTCGAGGTCATTTTTTATTTATTTTTTATGGGAAAGTTATAAATGAGCCAACTTGGATTTTGTTACTAATGCTTGACTGTTTCGTTTCTCAGGAAATGAAGGGTCAGTTTCATTTTTGTGTGGAGAAGTCTGGAGCTTTCCATGGATTCACCGCCTGGTTCACTGTTTGCTTCGAGAGCCTGGAGGCAGGAGGCGCAACTGTGGAGCTAAACACCGGCCCCAACTCTGGGTGAAAACATGAAAAGCACAAAAACAATCTGATGCATAATTAGTTAAATATGATTTTATACTAACTAGTCCCTTTTCCCTACAGGCCAACACACTGGAAGCAGACATTGTTCATGCTAGACAGGCCAGTAAGTGTATGCGCAGGAGACTCGATCAGTGGAACCATTGTCCTCCAGAGAAATCCTGTCTGGAGGCGCCACATGACCGTTACCCTGCACTGGACCATTAAAGGGAGCACAGACAATCCAGACAACTCCCAGGCAAACATCTTCATTTACTATATGCACTTTATCTGAGATATGTATTGATTATAAGGAATTGGAAGGTTTCTTTATTACTTTTTATATGAGTGTTCTTTGGAAGGGTCTTTTGTTTGTCTTTTGCATTGTTGTTGCACAACCTCCTAACTTAACCCTGCCCATAAAGTTGTTCACTTGCTGTTTCCCCCTCCCCTCTGTCCTTAGGCTGGAACAAAGAGTTTCCCCATGTGGAGGTGACACATATTCGCTCATCACCGGTGAAGATCTAAAATAGAAAAACAGTCTAATAAAATTAAACTGTTCGGCTGTGAGACTGCTGCTGAAGCGGACTGGTGTGTTGCTCACATGTTGCAATGAATGTGCCAGAGGAATGCCTGCTATCATAGTGATGAGCCCGATTGCTGCAATCACACCACCCTAAGAGCCCGTTTACTGCTCATTTTTATTGAAGGGCAAAAGTACTTTACATAAAGCAGCACTGTGTCGCACAGCTGGAACATCAGTTGTTGTTTTTTTTGTTTACTGAGGTGCAAAAAAAAGACAAGGTTGAGTCACACTAGGTTACTTTTCATCAAATGGCATATTGTTTTACAATAAGCATTTAACTTACATTTTTTATTGTTTGTACATACATGCCACTAGGCTTTTATGCATTTAGAAGAACAGATTAATGAAAACCATAAATTACAATGGTTTAAGATATGACCTTTTTTTTCATTTTAACATTGTAAGATCAGAACAATGTACGCCTCTGAAATGTTACAAACATTAGCCTAAAAGATACCTCAATAAAAATATTATAGTGCTTAAAGATAACTGCTCACAATGGAAATCACCATCTTAAAATAACAATTAGTGAACTCACATTGATATAAATTAAATAAAAATTGGAACTGTTTCAACTACCAATCTGGTGTTTGTCCCTTTCTTACCATCATCTGTAAACATTTAACCTTTTAAAACACCAACATTATACTACTGCCACCATCTCTGTCTCAGCTGACGCTCTCCTTCTGGCTATGGCTCTGTTTTAATCTTTGCTTTTGCTCTGGAGCGTGTGTTGACCTCCTGGGATAGCTGCTGAGCAGGTAAGGACTCAGGAGAAGAAGGCCTGGAGAGCGGAACAAACAGGGGAGGTTTGACGACTTTGTCTTCCACCCCCTTATTTTTATCCTTTTTCTGTCTCAGGTGTTTGTCACAGTGGTTCACAAATGTTTCCAGTTTGACAAAAGTCTTGTTGCACACTTTGCAGTGATAAGGTCTCTGTCCTTTGTTGAGGCGAATGTGCAGCCTGATATAAGATGACCTGACAAAAGTGCGACAGCAGACACCGCATTTCAGATCTTCGCCGTTGGTTTGTGTTTTCTGAGGCTGGCTGAGCGGTGGTGGCGACAGTGACTTGGCCTGTCCGGAAGCCTCTTGAGCCTTGTGAGAGAGCAGCAGTGACAAAGAGCGAAAGCCCTCGCCACACTGCTCGCACTTGTATGGTCTCTCCCCGGTGTGCAGACGAACGTGTGCCAGTAGCCCAGCCTTCTGGGTGAAGGACTTGTCACAGTAAGTGCATTTAAAAGGTTTTTCGCCTGTGTGGAGTCGACGGTGGGTCTTCAGGTGTGAAGCGCGCCCAAAGGTCTTACCACAATCTGGGCATTTAAACGGCCTGTCTCCGCTGTGGATTATCTTGTGTGCCATTAGGTGGGAGGACTGATGGAAGAACTTGCCACAGGTGTTACATTTGAACTTCCTTTCCTTATTGTGAGAAGCAAGGTGAAGGGTCAGGTGAGCGGAAGAGATGAAGGTTTTGGAGCACAGGCTGCAGCTGTGAGGGTCCAGGCGGATGCGCCGGTGTGGCCGGCGTCCATTCTGGGGGCTGCTGCCTGCCTGGCAGGATGGGCATTTGGAAGAACTGTCTGTTTTATTCTGCTGTTTAGGATCGGCTGGAGTGTCATCGGAATCAGGCTCAGAGTCAGGATGTGAAAGATTAAAACTGCACCCACAGTCTGAGCAGCGCCCAGACTGCTGCTCCACTTGATCACCGGTGTTATCCAGCATGGTGCCATCTACGCCCACAGCAGCAGGGGAGGGGTTTTCACGGTCCTACAGATGATGGGAGCATCTGAGAGACAAACATGACATAATTATTGTTATTTTTTGTGGGGGAAACGCACTGTTTAATCGATGCCCCCCCTGCTTACTGACCAAACAGTTTTATCGCTGTTTCAGGTGAAATATAAGCCGGATATCCTTCATCGGTTTTTGGGCATGTTGTATAGGTTATGATCGCATTAGCGCTCCTTGTCGGCCAAATAGGCGACAACAAGACCTGTGCGAATATAACAAGTATGTGCACTAGCTTACTTAGCAGCCTACCAACTATTGTAGGCCGTGGTTGGTTTTAAACAATGCGGAAGATATTTGAGGACGCAAGCAGCACACAAACAACAATTTCACATACCGTTCTCATCCTTCCTAAGCAATGTGCTTGAATGTAAGTACTTTTCGTGCGAACGCGGTAAAAACACCATATTAACCAGAGTTAAATAACGGCGGAACACTGTCGTCTACATTTTATCGTTTTCCTTTGAGATGATGCTGCAGCCCGTTTTCTGATAAAAACGGGCTGCAGCATCATCTAGCGAGCGGCGGGACAACTGTCCTCACTGGGAAGCTCTGAAAGTTTCGTTTCACTCAGAACATTTGAAGAATGTGGCTGTTTTTGTTTATTTCGGTTTCGTTTCTAACAGAATAAGGGCGAAAATGAGACAAAACCTGAGCAGAAGTCCACGTGCCACGCTGTGATTGGCCATCAGCAGCCTTTATATAAATCAGACTGATGTAGGATCATTACTTTAACTGGACCAGATGGGACCACTCACTTTCATAAGCGAGGTACTATGATTTTAATCTTTTAATATCATTGGTATTGCAGTTACCTACTTAGTATAATGTACTCCTTAAAGGATGTACAGATATGTACAAAGTGTGGCTCTTTAATAGTTTAATTATTTATATAGCACATTTAATTACAACAGAAGCGTTGACCAAAGTGCTGTACAAGAATGCAACATACATAATAAAACAACTTAGAGTATTCATAGTTTAGTTTGCATAGTATTGCATTGTATCTAAAAACAGTGCAGCGTGTAGGTAGCTGATATTTGATTTTTTAAATTCCAGCTGATTAACAGGAAGTTGGCTGCTATTCAGCGATCGTGTATATTTCCTTCCTCTTAGAGGCCACCCAAACACATGAGATATCAATAAAAAGCCCAGAATGTCCTCTATTTAGTACATCAGGACTTAGTGGGATATCTCAAATAAGTCAAAAGATATAGACCAAAAAACAAATGTCTATTACAGAGGACATAAACGAATAGGCTGGTTCTCAAGAGGATATGTTATATGACTTTGTTCTGCTCACAATACCCTTAATTTCTTACAGGAACCAACCCTGGAACAATGAGTCTGAAAGCAAAAAAGAAAGCTCGGTGAGTTACTTTGATTTTACTTTAATGTTATGTATACAGTTCTTCCTACTGTATATAAAACAATAGGAAATACTGTTATGCACTTCCTACAGAACAGTATTTCTGTAGGAAGTACTGTACGCAAAAAATGTGTGGCTCTATAGTACTGTAGGAAGTGCTGATACATATTAATATGATTTTTGGCGCCAATGTTATTTTCTCATTTTACTTGTAGGTCAAATTATTTATTGAATTGAATTACTGCTCAGTCTGTAATTATTTGAATCACTATATGAAATGTTTTTAATAATCTTTGAGTGCACATCTTCATTCATCTCCATTTGTAACCAGTTCCCTACAATTACATACTAAATGCAAAGTTCGTATTCAACGTTTTATCATCCAAATTACATCAAGTACCTGCCCCTTTTCAATTTATCGTCCCATAAAGTATCTTCTGATTTCATCACAAGCTGTTATCTGATTTAAAGTTGAGAACTTTATGGCTAAGAATACAAGTAAAATACACAAGCTTGTTTAATATTAGCTCTTTCCTATAATCAGTGTATCAGGAGGACTCACTTTGTTTTAAATTAAATTCAAACTCGGTGCTTTTTAATTTCTCTGCTGATACTGTTGCTTTTTTATAGGACTTCTTTCGGGGCCACAGCACCGCCCTTCATTGACTACTTGAAAGATATTCTACGTCGATATCCAGATGGCGGACAAATTTTGAAGGTTGGTGTAATGTTTTGCCAAAAGTCCATTTCATCAGTTACTTCTTAAAGTACTTCATAGGGTTGCAAAAGGATTTTCAGTCCTTTAGAAATCCGGTTTCAAAACTGTCCCTTGGCTCTGATCAGTAAATGCTTTCCTAATGATTGAATTGTCTCAGTTACTCATTTTGACATTTTGTACCTTGCTGATAAAAAAACATGAAGTCCATTTTGTAAATAACTTTTAAATAAATCATTATGTGATCATTTAAACTGTCACAAAGGAGGGTTATCTAGTCTGTGCTAACGGGTTAACTCCTTGTTATTAAAAAACACTATTTTCACAGTAAGATACACCATTGTGCACCCGGTTTCCAAAAAATAACAAGATAATGACAGCAAAAAAACACTAAGATTGTGGCCTCATAACAGACGTCAATGACTAATGTCACTGTGGTTCTGTCCAACTTTCATAGTGTGAAGAACTCATAAACTAATTTTGACCAAATTTCACACAAATGGATACGTTTTAGGAAATGATGATATTTTATATCCAAAGGGTCAAATTTCTGGTTTACAGTAACATAATATTAAAAAAAAAAACACTTTTCTGGCTATTGTTCAATACTGCAACACTAATCCTGGATGTGTACCTTGTGAGTATTGTCCGACTATTTGAACCTTTTTGCTGCTTGGATACAGTTTCTTTTTAGTAACAAATATATTTAAAACTCTTTTGGCTATCATAGCTATAAACTTGTGTGTGGAATCAGCTTTACAGGTCAAACGTGAGCACATGTAACATGTTTTTTGAGCTTCAAGATCTGTACCGCAAACAACATTCTCTATCCTAGATGCTTGACTTGGATAGGGATCAAATTAGTGGATTATTGGAAACATGGATGTAAACTGCAAACTGACTGCAAGCATTACTATAATTCTGTTTTTTCTGAGGTTTTGCACCACTTGCACCACATAAGCACCATGTACATTAGGGTTCTTCTACATACTCAGTTGCCTTTTTTGTGTGCTTTAATGTTGGAAGAAAATGTGAAAATATAATACAGTACAATTCAACACTAATAGTATACAGTTGTGTTCAGAAGTTTACATACACAGGGGCATGAATGTCAGGATAAATTTTTCTTTGAAAACTAAGAATTGTATGCCCAAGTTTGGATTTATTTTGGATTTCCCCTAATCCACCAAGGGTCAAAGATATATATTAAGTTAGCCTTCTTTATCCATCTCAAAACCGGTTTTGATGTGCGTTTAGGATCATTGTCATGTTAGAACACTCAATGGTGTTTAAATTTTAACTGTCTGACTGTTGATTGGATGTAAAGTTGAAGAAGTCAATTTTCAATATTCCATCCCCTTCGTGTAATGTACCAGTACCATAGCAAAACAGCCCCAAAGCATGAAGCTATTGACATCATGCTTGACAAACTGGCACACTGTTCTTAGGTTTGAAAGACTCAGCTTCACTGCTTTTCATTGTGGCCAAATACCAGAATCTTTGTTTTCGTCTGACTATAAAACTTTTCTCCTGAATGTATTTGGCTTGTCCTTGTGGGAAGCTGCAAATTTTAGTTGAGCAGAAGGTGCCAATTTTGGAGCAGGTGCTTTTTTTCTTTGTTAGCACCGTCTAAGTCCAGGGCGAGGCAGAAATGGGTCTTTGGGTCTTCTCACAGACCAAGGTCTGTAAGAAATAAATGTAAATCCTGTAAACTTTCAGTTATAGCCAGTCATGATTTAATAATGATGATAAGAATTTAATAGGCCTTGGCATTGTAAAAGACACTGTAGAACCTTCAGTAGCACTTAAAAGATTTAAGTTACTGTATGTATATAATATATATATTATATGTTATATTTTGGCCTTCTGTGGATTAGAGAAAATCTAAAATAAATTCAACCTTGTGCATCCAATTCTTGTTTTTTAAATAATTCAAAATATATGATGTTACAGTAGGAAACCTAAATGGCTAATTAAAGCAGGGCTAGATCCCATTTAAACGAGTCACGTTCAGGGTTTAGTATGCTGGTTCACAGGAGAGATGGGACGCTTCTTGGAACAAAACCATTGTTCACATCACCTCTCCTGCTAAAGTAAGGAAAAATTGCTTGTAGGGGTGCGGCTATCAATTATTTTAGGGATCAAGTAATCTATCGATTATTCAATTGATTATTCGAGTAATTGATAAGAAATACTTTTGTCTTATTAATGAGCAATAATAAATAATCAAAAGAGAAAGAACCAGCAGTGCATTGGTTTCAATTTTACATACTGCAATGTTTTAAAGTTTAACTGCATACAAGATCTGTAAAAAATAAATAAATAAAATAAAATCTATATTGAAATTTTAGCTTTTAAAGAAAACAGTTTCTTAAATGCAAAAGATATATAAAAATCTCAATCACAAAGTAAACTAAGGAATAAAAATGTACCTTTACTCTGTCTTGTTGGAAGATTTTCTGACATTATTAAAAGGTAAGTTTAAAAACCCTCAGGTCAGGTACACCCCATCTCCCCCTTTAGCCTCACCCCTGTTTGCTGAAGGTATCAGACTAAACTCCTAGGAGCTTTTTTCCAGTAAAGGTTTTAATGGTAATTACAGGAACAGCCCTGCTGTTTTGGACGCTAGAAGAGCGTTTTCTTTCACTCATCCTGACCTCACCGTTCTCGGTAATGGCTCTGACTCTTTGCTCTGTGTAAACAGACTCTGGCTCCACATTAAACTGTGCCAACATCAACATCACTGCTGCTATTGTGTTATCAGTGTTTTTGAAAAGCTAGTATTTACGTTGTTTGGCAAATGAGCGCGCTACAGAGCCTTGCGTTAAACACAGCATAGAAGAATTTGTGTCGAGAATGTTTTTTAGAATTAAATTACTTGATGAATTTTTGCAGCCCTACTAGCTTCCATTGGCTGTCTTCTGTTAATGGTTGGTTTTGTTGGTCAATCAGGAACTGATTCAAAATGCAGATGATGCTCAAGCCACAAAAGTGGTTTTCATCCATGATGAGCGAAGCTATGGGACTGAAAGCCTTTGGACTGAAGAACTGGGAAAATTTCAAGGTATTTATTGATTAACAATAAATAAAAAAGCTTTTCTCTAAAACATATGTTTCTAATGTTTCTTTTACTTTTACATGAAAAAAGGTTAAAAAGAAGAAAAATCAGTCAGTCTTTTTTTCAGTCTTTCTTTTTCTTTTTTTATGTATTATCACAAAGCCATGAGAATGTTTTATTTTTACGAAGGTCCTGCTCTCTATGCCTACAACAATGCCGCATTCTCTGAGGACGACTGGGGAGGAATTCAGATGGCTGGAAGGAGTGTCAAGCGTGACGACCCGAACAAAGTCGGGAGGTTTGGAATCGGCTTCAACTCTGTTTACCACATAACAGGTGAAACTATGTATAGTTATCACACTTGATAAGAGTAATGTTTGTTTTGTTTTTTTAAATAAACAATTGACAGTAGCATATCTTTACTTTGTCCACAGATGTGCCAAGTATATTCAGTTCAGGCCACCTTGGCATGATGGATCCCCAAGAAAAAATATTTGGAGAGAGAAATGGAGGGTTTTGGTGGTCTTTGGATGATGCTGAAGACCAAGAAGTTCTGCTGAATATGAGTGATCAGTTTCAACCATTTAGAGATATAGTCTCACATGTGTGTGACCATGGATGGTCAAAAGTTGTCATGGAGGATCAGCACTTCAATGGGACAATTTTTAGATTTCCTTTACGTAATGAAGCATCAGAAATTTCTGATAATCTGTATGACTCAGATAAAGTGGTTGAGCTTTTTGATAGCTTCATTGCAGATGCAGATTTGAGCCTCCTCTTCTTGAAAAATGTCACTTCCGTGTCCTTGTTACATATTAGTGAAGATGGAGCTGTTAACACCAGACTTGAAGTGAAATCCTCAGTCCCCACAGATGGTGTTTTGGAGCCAGAAGAGGAGTCAGTCACTGAGGGTCTAACAAGGTTCAAAGTTATAACTGTGAGTTCAAAAGACCAAAAAGAGACAAAGTGGCTTCTGACAACATGTACCATGAAAGAGGGCGTTGCAGAAGATCTTGATTTGCTTACAAAGAAGTTGAGCTTTTTACCTCAAGTTGACCTGGCATTCCCCTGTGGTGAGAAGAGAGACTGTAGCCAGAGCAGACTGAGCTGCTTTCTCCCCCTTCCAAACAATGAATCCAATAAGACAGGACTCCCAGTTTATGTCAATGCATGCTTTGGCCTCACAGACAATAGAAGACACATCAAATGGCAAGAGGAAGACCAGAGACATGATGAACATGCTTTGTGGAATGAAATGCTGATGAAGGAGGTGTTTCCACAAGCATACATCAAGATCATTCAAGATGCCATTAAACTTGCCCAAAAATCTATCCTCCCCGTTTCCTCTGTGTACAATCTGTGGCCAGATCTCACTCAGATACAACACAAAGAAAAATGGCATGCTCTCACTCTGGATGTTTTTCATCACTTATTCAGACAGAACGTGGCCATCCTCTCTCTTGCTAAAGATGAAAGACAGTTTATCTCTCCATCAGAAGCTGTTTTCCCCTGCAATGGCCCAACAAGCACCAACATATTGTCTGCCATTAAAAGGGCTTTAGTGTCATGTGGAGAAAATCTTGTCACTTTACCAGCTAGTGTTGCAAAGGCTATAAATGAGGCCTACCCAAACCCTACTACCCTAAAACATGTGACTCCAGCATTCCTCAGGGCCATTCTCCACAGGACCGGTGTGGATAACATCACTAAAGATGACAAACTCAGTCTTTTGGAGTACATTTTAGGGGATGAACAATATAAAGAACTTGAGGGTCTTCACCTCCTTCCACTCAGTGATGGCTCTTTCAGATATTTCACATACGAAGAGGAAGACACTGCTTTGATTGACAGCCATGAATGTCCAAGGTAGGGTTTCCATACATCTATCAATATTTAAAATAATGTTATATTCATTATGACTAAAGTTGCCATTTTTATGTGTTATTCACATATTGATTGTAACTGAATATTTGGAAGGTTCAGGAATATTTCTATACTGAATGAACTCCTAACAGTTTGACAGAATCCATTGCACTTTTTTATAGAGTCTTGCTGCCATTCTGTAAACCCTTCTTCATCCCACATGATCTGACTCCAGCCTGCAGTGCACATCTGAAAGAACTGGCCAGAAGAAGTAAGTGAAAGTAATTTTAAACAATACAGAGTCATTTGTACACAGCTACACATTTTAGCACACACATTTATTCTTAACTTTAAAAAAAAAATCTTTTTAATCTGCTCTTCAGATTTCTTCAAGGTCACCAACATTGATGCATCCCATTTGGCTGAATATGCAAGACGATATTTGCCACCAGACTGGAAGCAGACAGGGAAGAACCTTGTTGCATGGGACAACAACAACAGTCAGCATCCACCTTTAGACTGGTTCCAAGAATTCTGGAGGTTTCTCAACAGTCATTTTAATGAGTTAAGTCCTTTCACTGACATACCTCTAATACCAGTTAGTCCTCTGTCTGGCAGTCAGACTGTATCAGTAGTAAAACTACAGCAGAACACAACCCTGATCTTTCAGAAAAGTAAACAGCTGAGTTTGCCAGACCAAATAGCTCAGCTGGTGAACAAAGTTGGTGGCACAGTGGTGAGAGGAAATGAGTGGCTCAAGCATGTAGACCTTGACTCGTATGTGCTGTGCCCATCTCCAAGGAGTGTTTTGAAGGTCCTGATGAATTTAGATTTCCAGCATCTTGTCACAGAACTCAAATCTGCCTCTTACACAGCACGAGAAGAACTGAAAGATTATCTCTCTTATCTGGATTCTCTCTCAAATACAGAGAAAGATTTTCTCTTGAGGTTGCCTTTGTTTCAAACCATGAAAGGATTCAGTGTTGCAGCTCAATCGAAACAAGCTGTGCTTCTGATCTCAGGCCTAACAGTACCAACAGAGCTCCCTATGCCTGATTCCATAATCCAGTGTTCTACTGAGACTGACCGCAGACTGTTACAGCTGCTCAAAGTTCATCTCTTGGACACCGCCGAAGCAGCCAATGTTCTTGTTGACAGCATAAGGAAAGGCGCTTACAGCAGTGACAACACTAACAAAACAATGACTTGGGTTTTACAGCATGGTAAGGTGCTTTTCTCACAAAACGAATCCCTGAAATGCAGCTGTAAGGACTTGAGCTTCATTGAGGTGAATGGACAGCTGAAAAAGGCATCTGACTTTTTTGATCCAAGAATTCAGACTTTTAAAGTCATCTTTGAGTCAGACTTCTTTCCACCGCCTTCATACACTCATTCACTGCAGATGCTGGAAAGCTTAACAGAAATCGGATTACTGAATAAAGAGATGGATGTCTCACCTGAACATTTGCTACATGCTGCCACGCTGACTGACAAACTGTGTGTGAACTCACAAACTGAGGCTCTGAGAAGAGCTCAGGTTCTGTTGGAAATGTTGGAAAGTAATGATCTACTGACAAAGTTTTCTCACAGACAGCTTCATTGCCTCAAAATGCTAAAATGGATCCCATGTGAACAACCTGGAAGTGAGAAACAATTCAGTGATAAATCTCAGAAGTATTGTTTGTTTTGCCCAAATGAAATAAGACATTCTGTGTATAAGGACATTGTTGGACATGTAATGCCACTAACAGGGAAGCTCAGTGACAGAGTTAGCAACAGACTTGGTCTCAAAGACCTACCACCACCTGAAAAAGTGATTGAAAATCTTTCAGTCTTGAAATCAAAAGCACTGGAAATGGCTAATCCTGACACAGATGTAGACTTCAAAAGACAGCTGCACAGCATTTACAAACACATGCAAGACAATGTCTCTGTATTTGTTACAATGATGGGCAATGAGACATGCTGGCTATGGGCCCAGAACGAGTTTGTTGCACCCCAGGATCTGGTTCTTGAATACCCAAATAATCTAGATCTGAGTTCTTACATTGGGAAGGTGCCAAGTGAATTTTTGCCATACAGAACATTGTTCCAGAGGTTTGGCCTGAGAAAAGTACTTTCCAATGAAGACATTTTGGGCATTCTGTACTCCATCCAGCAAACAATTGAAGCAAGACAACAGCCGATTGCAAGTTCTTCAGAGGTCAAAGTGTCAATAGAAATTCTCAACTGGCTCTGGAAAGAGAAGAAAACAGTTCAGGATGACATCCCAGTGCCAGTCATTGCTGAGGGAGGAAAATTTACCCTTAAACCACGATCAACAGCTCTTTTCTGTGATGTAAGCAAAAATGGACTGAAAGAACTAAACTGCAGAGAAGAGGAAATTTATGTCATACATGAGGAAATCCCAAAAGCAGCGGCTGAATGGCTGGAAATTCGTTTTCTCAGTACCCACATCCTTGATCCAGAGGAGATAGGAATAGAGCAGTGTGGACAATCTGAACCAATAACAATGAGGATAAAAAACATTCTTAAAGAGTACGATGAAGACAGTGACATCTTCAAAGAGCTCATCCAGAATGCAGAGGACGCTGGGGCAGATGTTTGCAAGTTCTTGGTGGATTTCAGAGTACACAGAGATGCCCCCGAAAGCCTGATTGACCCTGACATGGCTCTTTGTCAGGGACCTTGTCTTTGGGCTTTTAATAATGAGCAGTTCACAGCCGAGGATTGGAAAAATATTGTCAGAGTTGGCTCAGCCTCAAAGGAAAACAAAGTGGAAAAAATTGGAAAGTTTGGACTTGGATTCAACACTGTGTATCATGTGACAGATGTCCCCTCCATCCTTAGTGGCAACACTCTCCTCATACTTGATCCAAATGTTACTCATCTCACAAAGCATATCAAACATAAATCAAATCCTGGACTCAAGCTGGATCTCTCTCAACAGCGACTCTTTCATTGTTTTCCTGGTCAGTTTGGATCATATGAAAACATTTTTGACTGTAATTTCACTCGAAAAAGTCCTCCTGAACCCTATCCAGGCACTCTGATCAAATTACCTTTCCGAAGTGAAGAAGAAGTTGTCAAATCAGAAATAAGCACAAATGTGTATCAAAAACCCCATATCCTTGATTTTCAACATCTCTTTTCTAAGAATTCACAAACCCATCTGCTTTTTTTAAAGAACATCATTACATTATCCCTCCAAAATATCCCACACAATGGATCAACTCCACCAACAGAAAACGAAATAGAGACCATCTTCTCTGTGTCCAAAACCACTGTGAGTGCAATGGAGATTCCTGATGACACCAGTGTGTCCAAGCAACGTCATGCTGAGAAATCACTGATGAAAGTTGATGGTAAATGCAAAGGACTAATTGAATCTTGCACAGTCAGAATTATCCAAATATCCAGTCAGCAGTCTAATGAAAATGAAGTTCAGCTCTGGCTCCTGTACAACTGCTTTGGGACAGATGAGTCCTTTAAAATGGCCATTCACAAAAACAAGCAGGCCAGTTTCTCTTTGCCCATTGGAGGGATTGCTGTGCCTTTGCAAAACGATCCAGAAACTGGAAAATTCACCACATTACAAACAGAACTTGTTGGACAGGCCTTTTGCTTCCTTCCTCTTCCCATTCACACGGGTCTTCCTGTCAATGTAAATGGCACATTTGCTGTGACAAGCAACCGAAAAGGTCTGTGGGAAACTGGAGTGAAAAATGACTGGAACAAAGCTCTCCTTCAGGATCCAGTAGTGACAGCATATGTTACTGTACTCAAGGCACTAAAGAAAATGTCAGAAAATAAGCAGCTGGTGAGTTACTGTTATCACACCTTTTGGCCTGATAGAGAGAAAGTGACTGAAACTTTCAAGCCTTTAGTGGATGCACTTTACTCAACCATTGTTGACGACTCTGTTGGTCCAGAGCTCTTTAGTGATGGAGAACAATGGTTCTCAATGAACAATGCCATATTTCTACATGAGAGCATTGAAAATGATGAAAAGATTGGTGACCTTGCAGTGCAAGTTTGTCAGAAATATGCAAAAGGACCCAATCATGTTGTTCCTCTTCCACTTTGGCTGAGAAATAGCTTCAAACAGGCTGGCCTAGAAAAGGTTTTACAAAACAGGACCTGGAACTGGGAGAAGTTCTACAGAGAAGCAGTGTTCAGTAACCTAACTACAATGGACTCGAAGAGTAGAGATACCCTTGTGCTGCATGCTATTGACCTTCATATCAAAGAAATTGACAATCTGCTGCTCTGCTATCCATGCATACCCACAAAGGGTGGACAGCTCCAACATGTCAGGAAACTTGTGAATCCTACAGGGAAAGTGGCCTGTCTTTTTGAACCAAAAGAGGGACGCTTGCTTGATGGATCCGAAAATGACTACAGATCTCCAAAAAGGATTCAGCGTTTGTTGGAACTTGGTATGGCAAATGACCATCTCCCATTGGAAGACATCACAGAGAAAGCAGGCACAATTAATAAAACCTGGAGCATTGACAAAAAGAAAGCATTTGTCCACTTGAAGTGCCTTTTTGAACTGATGAAGAATCACATTTATGATATAGAGTCTCACCACTGGAAAACACTGAGGACAACTGCATTTCTTCCAGCATATTCACCTGGTGATGCAAAAATGGAAGGAAATGTAACACTTAAAAAGCCCACTGATGTTTTTAGTGACAAATGCTCCCTTCTTGTTAACATGACACAACCAGTGCTGAATAATAGTAATTTGAAAATACACCACAGTGATCCAGTCCTAAAGATCTTGGGCGTGAACAGCACTCCGAAGCCAGAGGTGGTGCTCCAGCAGCTGCATGAAGGAAGCAAACAAGCACACTCCATTGACAGATCCATGCTTTACAAAATAGCATTTGAGTGCTATACGTGTCTGGATCAGTGGATCTGTGACTCTGGAAATGCCTCTTACATTTCACAACAAGCAAATTCATTTCCATTCATCCTCATTGGTGATACATTTGTGAATGTTGATCGTGTAGCTGAGAACGGGCAATTTGAAGCAAAGCCCTATCTCCATGTACTTCCAGCTGCCTTCACAAGCTTCAGGAACCTCTGGAAATGTATAGGTGTTGAAAAACAATTCACGACCACTCAGTTTCTAACTGTGTTGCAGGAATTAAAAGTTCAACATGGAAACCAGCCCCTAACAGAGAGTGATCTCTTAGTTTGCCTCACAATTTTAATCAAAGGGATATTTGAGGCCAAAGTCAAAATCACAGATGACTGTTTGATACCCAATGAGCATGGAGTTTTGCAGTTTGCTAGTGAGCTATTTTACAATGACAGCCCATGGATGCCACTCACTTCAGGTGTCACATTATGTCACGAGAATATCCCACGAGCTATGGCTCGCCACCTTGGAATCAAAACAACAAGGCATCATTCTCTGGAAAACCACATAGTTGATGACATGTCACCATTTGCTTTTGACTTTGAACAGCAGGAACAGCTGACTGTTCGTATTAAAAACATAATTTCAGCCTATCCATCAAAGAAGGATATCCTTAAAGAGCTCATCCAAAATGCTGATGATGCAGAAGCAACAGAAATTCACTTCATCTGGGACAAAAGACAACATGGAAAAGAAAAAACATTTGGGAAGAAATGGAACAATCTCCAGGGTCCAGCACTTTGTGTGTTCAACAACAAAGTGTTTTCTGATGCTGACATTAAGGGAATTCAACAGCTGGGAGAGGGAGGAAAGCACAGAACCCCAGGGAAGATAGGCAAGTACGGAGTTGGATTCAACTCTGTTTACCATCTGACTGACTGCCCTTCGATCCTTACAGGAGATGAAGTACTTTGCATTTCTGACCCCAATCAAAAATACATTGAAAATCATTCAAATAACCAGCGAAATGGCATTGGCTATAAACTAGCAGACACTTTCAAAGAAATGTACGTAGATGTCTACAAATCCTTTCTTCCAGACAAATTTTCTCTTAAAGACGGCACCATGTTCAGATTACCTCTGAGAATGGGTACAAATGCAAACACCTCCAAAATATCACAGCAAGGAGTCACTGACCGTGACATGAAAGAACTGTGCTCTGCCCTGTCTGAAGATCCTGAAGGACTAATTCTCTTTCTGAAAAACATCTGCAAAATCAAAGTCCATGAAATCAGTGACTATTCAGGAGGACTTAAAACCATCTTTGAGGTTGAAAAAAATCTGCCACAGAAAAGTCGGGACGAGAAAGATGCTTTTGTGAAACATCTACAAAATGCACTGCAATCAGACAAATTAGCAACACAAAAGACTTTCTATGAAACTGTGATTTCCACCTCAGATAAAAGACTAAGTAAGTGGATTGTTGCAGAACAGTTTGGCTCCTTCAAAGACAGCTTTGAATTAAAACTATCAGACAAAATTCCCCAAGCATCATTAGCTGCACGTGTGAACACAAAGGGATCCAGCATCATGGATTTTAAAGGAGAAGCCTTTTGTTCACTTCCTTTGCCAGGGAAAACTGGACTGCCAGTACATGTCAATGGAAACTTTGAGGTTGATTCTGCCAGGAGAAGCCTTTGGAAAGAAGATGGGAAGAGTAAGAAATCAAACTGGAATGAGATTTTGAAACAGAACGTCATTGCTCCGCTTTATGCAGACCTCCTGCATTACATCAGGCGAATGATCACAGTCAAGAAAGTTTCCCTTGCAAGGATTGAATCATGTTTCAATACAGAATACTTGTGTTTTTGGCCAACTGTGTCCAAGGATGTTTGCCCAGACTGGCATGAAATGATACATGAAGTATACAGATCACTGAAAGAAAAAGGCCTTGATGTAATCCCTGTGATGAAGAGCTCAACACGGAAAATTGCAGATAAAAAAATTAAAGAATACTCATTTGACTGGTGTAATGTCAGTGAAACAGACTCAACTGAGGCACCTTACTTGACAACCTTGGGAAATTTCAAGCTGAATAACATTTTGGAAGATCTTGGAATGAAGCTGGTTCCTTATTCCACAAACATGCAGAGGATTTGGAAAAGTTTCAGATCTGCTGGGGTTGAAGTGAAAGAGGTCAGTCCCTCCACTGTGCAGACTTTCCTACGAGCAAAACCTCTAAATGATCCAACCCAAACAGATGAGGATTTGCCTTTACCCATAAGCGCCACTTTGATCAAAGATGAGAAAAGATGTTCCGAGCTCTTGAGTTTTTGTTTAAAAAATTTCTCCTCAGAAAAGGTCACCCAGGACAATGCCAGTTTGCTTGAACAGCTTCCGCTTCTTCTCACAAAAGATAAAGTATTGACAGTTTTCAACTCCCAGTCACTCAAGTGGATATCAGTATATGAAGATCTCTTCTTTCACTACAAGAACAAATTTGCAGACTATCAGACAAACAAAGACCACATTAAACTTCTTCAAAGTTTAAAACTCATCCAAAAAATGACATTACCCTGCTCGGAAAAATATCTGAAACCATTAATTCAGCATCTTCTTAAGAACTGTGAAGTTGATCCACACAGTGGTCTTCATGTCCCAAATGAGAAAATGTTGGAGTGGCTGAAATCACTTTGGATGTTCATAACAAGTGAAATTAAACTACCAACATCTAGCGATGACAAGTCAAGTCTGACACTAAGTGATGTGAGGAAACTCTTCAGCGACTGCTACATTTTACCTGTTGTGTGTCCAAGGTTGAACAACAAGCTCTTCCTGCAAACAATGAAACACATGTCAAGTGTTGTGTTTGCCTCACAGAAACACATATCAGGCATCCTCTTCAAACTTGGTTTTATGAGTTTTGATCATGTTTTCTTCTCTAAAATGGACCGAGAGGTACGTTCATGTCTACAGCATGAGCTTCTCGATGTAGATGATGAAAGCTCAGTGTTGGATCAAGTGTACAACATTAATCGCTCAGAGTTTTCCCACCTTTCAAATGATAATATGAAAGAGTTTCAGATGTTCCTGCAATCAGGATTATCCAAGTCCAAAGTCAGCAAAGAGTATGTGAGGAAGCTCAAATCCTTACCAATATTTGAAACAACACATGGTGAACGAGTGAGGATTGATGGACCTAAACAGGTTTACGTTCTCAACAGCTTTTATTCAGTGAAATTTCCAGATTTGTTCAACCTGCCCAACACCGGCAGCATTTTTCTCAAGTTCAACTCTGAGAACCACACACTGTCAGAAACAGTCAACATTCAGGTCCTGGATGATTTGCAGTATTTCATGAAGTTTATACTGCCTGCTGTACACCAACTCACAGAGACACAGATTCTTCACAGCCTCAAGCTGTTGCTCTCACTACATTACTCTTCAGAGGACAAGAAAACTATCATCTCCTCACTGAAGACAGTGAAACTGATTCGTAGTTCCCAAGGTAGACTAGAGCCTGCATCATACTACTTTGATGAGAGTGTGGAGCTGTACAAAACAATGCTGCCTCAAGAGAAATTTGTTCCTGAGAGATTTTGGACTGAGCTGTGTGAAGGAAATGATTACCGGTACGCACCAGAAAATGCAAAAGAGCTGGTCAGAGAACTTGGAATGAAGCATGTTGTGTCAAACGATGAAATAATAAATTTCGCGTACCAGCTGGAATCAGAAGCAAAAGGAAAAATTGAAGACCTGAAACTGAAATCATCATTACTTTTCAGGGAAGCCTTGAATAAAGCATGTGATGTCAAAGACAACAACAAAAGTTTGCTGGAAAGCATTGCTGACATCAAATTCATTTTTCCAGTTAATATTCGAAAAGAACTGTCCAACTACCACCAACCATTTGCTGCTGAAGGAACTACTGTTAAAATTAGAGGCTCGTTGATTGAAAAAAATCCAGGACATCAGGATTTGATTTGGACCTCAATGCCAATTATTCACTTACCATTTTATACAGCACAGAAACTTATGCAGATGATGAAAAATGCAGGAGCTCATGAAGAACCACCTCCAAACTGTGTAACCAGTAACATAAGAAACATCTGTCAGTCACCATGTGAAACTGACCAGCTGATCAAAACACGAGCTAAAGTGTTCAGAAGTTCCTACGCTTACCTGCAAGCAAAAATATTTGAAGGAAACCAGCTGGCTGGTCTTCCTGTTGTGTTGGTTGAAAAAGACACAAAACTTATGAGGCCTGATGACGTGTGTCTGTCGCTCTCCTATGATCGTGACTTCAGACCATATCTGTACAAGATTACTCCAGAAGATGCAATGTATGCACCGTTCTTTCAGAAAATTGGTGTGAAGAACGAAGCTACTGCAGAGCAATATTGTAATGTTTTGGCAGCAGTTTACGCTGATTCCTGTGATAAACAAAAACTACATTCAAACCAGCTGAGAACTGTGAAACGAGCTGTTGAGCAGTTGTTTAAGTTAATCAGTGCTCAGGGAAACCAGACGCTTCTTGAAAATGTTGAGACTCTGTATCTTCCTGCAGTAGATGGTAAATTATACCCATCATCCACACTCTGCTACAACGACACAGTGTTTGAGACCAAAAGGTTGGAAGAAGCGCTGGAGAACAAGTTCCTGCTGCTTGAGAAACTCAGTAAATGTCATTTGGGCAACGACAAATACATGCATCATCAGCTGTTGCAACTGCTGCCTCAGAAGTTTCAGCCAAAGATGCTGTCTGAGTTCACAGAGGAAAGAGTTGTGGAATCAAAGATGCAGTGTTGTGAACTTGGGACTGGCTGTGAATTTAGTGGATGGTTTGATAAACATCTCTCCTCGGGAACCTTTAAATATGGATTAATTTGTCTTATTAGAGATAATTCTCAAGGCAAAATAATACAAGAAGATGCCACTAAAATGTGTGAGAAGACTTTTGGCAGTATACAGATTATCTGCTGCAAAACTTTGGAAACAACACTCTGGCTCGATAAACAGCCCCTTCCCAAAACTGATGAAGAAACAGATGTATCTGTGGAACGAGGGCAACAAGGGTGTACCTTTTACTTAAAGCACAATGATGACATGGCTCCCAAGGTAATAAATGAAGTCATCATGACACTGACAAAGGAGATTAATGCTCTTTTAGGAAACAGAATTGCATTGGTTCACCTTCCAGTGCTGGGACAACTCCTCATGTGTGATGATCTGCAAGATGTTCGGAAAACTCTGGCTAAACATCAGATCCGTGACAGTGCTGAAACTGAAAGTTCCTCTTTTGGTCCAGCAGCCCCTGGGACAGAGGTTCCAGAAGAATGGCATGATTGTTTGGACATGAATGTCCTCAACAACTTTGAAGAGGGGGAATATGTTGGCTACAGCATTGATGACAAGTACATTTATGCAGTTATTGTTGAAGAACTGCCTGGTCACAATGGACGATATTCATGGAGATACAAAATAGAAGTAGGAGAAGATGAGCCCATTGAAGTCAGCTGTGTTGATCTGTTTCAGTTTAAACGAGAAAAGAAGGTAAAAACAGAAAGGAGGAAATGCATGGAGCCAGGACCACAGAAGAAGACGCTAAAACCAGAAGAAAACACTTGCATGGAGCTGGAACCACTGACAGGAGCTGTGCCACATTCTTCTGAATCGTCAACAAATTCTTTACCAGCCTCTGTTGAGGAAGCTAAAAGGGAAATTGATAAATGTTTGGCAGAGATCTGGAGGCTTCCTGAGGAGGAGAGGCACAAAGCCATCAAGAGACTGTACCTCAGGTGGCACCCTGACAAAAATCCGGATTGCCAGTCTCTCGCCAATGAGGCATTCAAATATTTACAGAATCAAATTGATGAGCTTAGCAAACCCAAAGCTGCAGGCTCGACCTTTTCAAGCAGAAATACAAATTTCAGAGGCTTCTATGAAGAGTGGAATCAGGAGGCCAGGTATCACAGAAATAGTCGAGAGAGGTTCTCTAGAGGCTATAGAGGTTTCCATTCCTACAACTTCTGGACCCACAATGAAAATGTCCCAAGGCCAGACAGAGAAGAGGCCAGGCGCTGGTGTAGACAGGCTCGCTGCGATCTCAATGCAGCTCACAAAGACACTGGTGGAGGGAGCACAGAGTGGTGTCTGTTTAAGGTCCATCAAGCAGTGGAAAAGTCTCTTATAGCAGCATGCTATAAAAGAAATGGACAACGCCCCAACAGCAGCTCAATTTCAGCCACTGCTGCACAAGTTTCCTGCTACAGCCTCCAACTGAGAGATCTGCCTGAGATTGTGAAAAACCTGCAGACACTCGGAGTGGATCCCAAAAAGACTCAATATCCCAACTGCCATCCATATCCCCACATACCGAACGGACAATTCAGATCAGAGAATGAAATGCTGGCACTGAACAAGGCATCTGAGCTCCTTAATAAAATAGAAGCATATGTGAATTAAGGATTTAAAACAAGGTATTGGTCAGTGTAACGGTTTTTCTACATTTTAAAAGGATTATATCCACAGTGCAAACTGAAATATTATTTAGCATCACAACCAAAAGGAATTTAAGTTGTATTTTTTTTTTTTTTTTTTTTTTTTTGAGTAATGATCACTGAATGATGTTAGTATGAAGTATAAACAACAAAGGTTTTTGTGCACTTTCATGAATATTCACTTGGGAAACATGTAATCACTGTATGCCTTTGTTTTGCTTTACTTTCATTTTGAAGCTGCTCATTTGTGATATTGCTATATTATGTGTTTTGTTTTGTTTTGAAAATGCATATATCAAGTATTTTTTGTAAGCAACTTAGTTGGGATTTTTGACTACTCTTGGGGGGAGGTCATTGGACCGCTTCATTGTTGTTTGGTAAATACCTGCTGGGAAGCAATATACTTACTGTAATATAACATTTATGAAAAGGCAAATGTGAAGACTACTTACTGAGTGAAGCTGCAATTACTGTAGAAGTTCTGTCTAATGTATTTAGAGATATTCTTACTTATTTTTCTTACATTTTAAACACTTATTACTATTGACATCCATAACTTTTGGTGACAGAAGACACTCAGCATGTAATTTTGTTATGTTAAGTGCAAATGCAAAAGAAATTGGCAGAAATCTGTTGCAACCTATTATTATCATTTAATAAAAGTTTTCTTATGAAAGAAAAGAAATGGCAATTCCTGTCATATTTCTAAATACGGGTCAAGGGTTAGCTAATTTTACTATAATTAAGTATAAGTATGTAATAAGTTTAAGATTATTACTTCATTTCCTTCCTTGTTCATTTACTGTATATTCAGGAGTTCGTAAAGGAATAAAGATTACCTACTTTACACTAACTGTGTCTGTTTAATGTGATTTCACTTTTTCACTGTGTAGCAGCCCTTGGCATCAAGAACGACAGAAGAGTCTCTAACGGGTGCAGCCATTTATTTCCTCACCACACACGGCTCCTTCTCTGGACGTTGAGCACCGTGAAAACTATAAAATAAGAAAAAATTGATACCCGTACAGTACCTTTTAAACTATAACAATGAGCAATAACAACAATGAGCTTAAGTTAACTCAGGCAAGTTCAAACAAGTAATTCTGAGATATACAGTCACAGATTAAATAAAGCAAAAGGGGTTACTTCAAACAGCATCAAGGGGGTTACACAGTTCAGTTAAATAAAATATAACAACAGATCACCTCTCATCACATACCTCAGTCCGCTTGCCAAGGGTGCAAAAACTCCGGTAAACACTTAAACACTTCGGCCCGTTTCTCATGGGGTGCTGCTAGCTTGCATGACACACATGTCTAGCTAAAAAATAGCACATGGATGTAAGTAACGTAAATACAGAATGAAAAGGTTTTCAGATAGCTCACAATACAAACACAGCAACATACCTTACATTAGAAACACACTTATCACTTATCAAAGTATTATCGTAACTTACATGGACTTTTTACAACTTATTCCTGCCGCGACATACTGCTCCATACACATTACGGGGCAGGCCTCTGAGCGCATCTGTCCTCAGTGCGCCTGCGCATACAGTTCCGACAACCCCTGCAAGGATGACTTTTGCTACAGATCAGCGGTTCATTACACTCCCACCAATCATGCTATGATTTACAAACTAGCTAATCATACATGATTTGAACAACAACAAAATGAAACCACTTCAACCAATATACAGGTGTACAAACATCATAGAGCAGGTGCCACCTGGACTGTTACATTGTTTATGTCAGTTCCTCTCAGATAATAACATGGTTGTTATTACTCTCTTTCAACAAGAACCACCAGTTTTTGAATAGGCCGCTCGATAATGGGGGGCTTGAAAGCACGGTCCTGTTTCTTGGTCTGACTTCGGACTCCTACTTGAACTTTGACCCGACGGACTAAACCATCATCGCCTTCGATAGTTTCAACGATACGCCCCAGTTGCCACTGACACCTTGGTAACATATCTTCCTTGATGATAACAATGTCATTCACTTTTAGATTACGGCGGGTTTTGTGCCACTTCTGTCTTGTGGAGACATTCATGAGGTATTCTCTTTTCCACCTACCCCAGAACTGCTCAGTTAAGTATTGTACTCTACGCCACCTCTTCGCTGCATACAAGTCTTCTCTCACAAATTTCCAGGTGGTGGTAGAGCAACTTTGGACTTCATCAGTATAAGATGGTTCGGAGTAAGAGGTTCAGGTGCCTTTGGGTCACAGATACTGTCCACAGTCAAGGGGCGACTATTTACAATAGCCATGGCCTCATAAAACAAAGTTCTAAGAGAGGCATCGTCTAGTCTTCCTGCACACTGAGCAGTAGTGGCATTTAGCACATTACGAATGGTTCTAATTTGGCGTTCCCAGATGCCACCAGCATGACTTGCAGAAGGAGCATTGAAAACAAACTCACACTGTTTGTCTGCCAGGAAAGCCTCCAGTGCCTGCATGTCACATTGTTTGAGAGCCTCTCTGAACTCATTTCTGGCTCCTACAAAGTTTGTGCCTTGGTCACAGCGGAGTTGGCAAACAGCTCCTCTGAGGCTGATGAAGCATCTAAGGGCGTTGATGAATGCGTCTGTTGATAGGTCTTCTAGCATCTCGATATGAACAGCACGTGAAGACAGGCATGTAAAGATAAGCCCATACCTTTTGTACTCCTTACGGCCCCGCTTGATGGAAAATGGACCAAAGCAATCCATACCAGAGTACGAGAAAGGAGCGGAGGCTTCAGTCCTTTCTTTTAGGAGCTCTGCCATGCGTTGCTCCTCGGTGGGGCGCCGAAGTTTTCGACATTGCACACATTTATGTATTAACTTGGCAACTGCTTTGCTTCCCCCAAGCACCCAAAACCCATTTGCTCTGAGTTCTGCTAGGGTTTGACTGCGACCCTGATGACAGATGGTGGCATGGTAATGAGACAGTATTAGTCTTGTGATGTGACTTTCCTTTGGAAGGATAACCGGGTGTTTTAGTTCTCGACTGAGCGTTGCCTTTGTCAGTCTTCCACCGACACGAAGAAGTCCTTCATCTAAGATGGGATCAAGACAACTTAGGGGGCTAGAGCATGGAAGAGAGTTGCCCTTCTGAAGTGTCTTTATGTCTTGCAAAAGGCTTGTCGCTGAACCAGACTGATTACTAGCTCACAAGCTTTTCTCCTTTCCTCTACCGTCACAATGCTGCTGACACGATCTGACTTCATGCCTAGTCTCTTAATTCTTGCAACTACTGTAATGAGCGTTGTCCAGCTGGAAAAGCGGCTTAGACAGTTCAGAATGTCATTTTGCTCATTTGCATGGGTGGCAAAGGTTTTCACCGATTTAACTTCAGGGTCACAGACTAGCAAATCTGGTGAAAAATGTAGTGTTGGGTGTATCTCAGGTTTCCATAGAAATTTAGGACCCGATAACCAGTTCGTTGACAGAATGTCCCCTGCACATAGACCTCTCAAAGCGTGGTCAGCTGGGTTTTCTGCCGTATCCACATAGTGCCACTGAGCAGGATCTGTGGTTTCTCGGATTAGCTGAACACGATTTGCGACAAACACATGGAATCGCCGTGCCTCATTGCTGATGTAGGCCAATACAACTTGGGAATCAGTCCAAAAGAATTCCTCGTCAATCTGCATGCCGAGCTCTGTTTTTAACATGACGCTTAGCCTTGCGGAGATTACTGCAGCCGAAAGCTCCAGCCTTGGGATGCTCATGAGCTTTGTTGGTGCAACTCTTGCTTTGGCTAACACAAGGCTACAGTGTACTTCATCCTTTCCATTCATGTATCTGAGGTAGGAACATGCACCATAACCTATGTTACTGGCATCTGAAAAGTGATGCAGTTCCACCCTCACTATGTTGCCAAAGTCTGGAGGATGGTAGCATCTGGGTATCGCTATTTCCTTTAGCTTGTGTAGATTCCTTTTCCATTGCTCCCACTGTGCATGTAGGCTATCGGGAAGCTGATCATCCCAACCTATGCCCATGCAACACAGCTCCTGGAGAATACATTTACCACTCAGGATAAAGGGAGCTACAAGACCAAGAGGGTCATAGAGGGAGGAGACAGCGGACAGGATACCACGACGAGTTAAGGGTTGGTCCCTTTTGTCAATGTTGAAGCTGAAGGTGTCACTTTCTATTGACCACTGAATGCCAAGTACGTGACCCTCCGCTGTTGAATCCAGGCTAAGGTTGAGAGGTCCAGTGGTTCCTGCCCTTTCTGAAGGCGCAACACCACGTTGCTGCTGTGCATTGATAATCAGGTCTGTAGCTTCTGTGACTGATGGGACGCTAGTCAGTCCATCATCAATGTAAAAGTTATTTTCAATGAAAGCAGCAGCCGAAGGATAATCGGCTTCGCATTGCTGTGCAAGATATTTAAGGCCGAAATTGGCACACCCTGGAGAGGAACCAGCACCGAAAAGGTGCACCGCCATTCTGTACTCTTGGGGTTCTGTTTCCAGCTGACCGCCCTTCCACCATAGGAACCTCAGGTAGTTCCGCATGTTGGGTGGAACATAGAACTGATGGAACATTTTTTAAATGTCGCAGGTGATGGCTACTGCTTCCCTCCTAAAGCGGCAGAGAACTCCTACTAGAGAGTTTATCAGATCAGGGCCGGTCAATAAGGTGTCATTCAGAGAGATGCCCAGAAACTTGGCTGAACAGTCGAAGACCACCCTAAGTTTATCTGGTTTCCTAGGATGGTTCACCCCATGATGTGGGATGTACCAAATTGTCTCTCCCTCATGTGCTGGGGGGGCTGGTTCTGCAACATCTTTGCTGATGGTTTCCTCCATGAATGCTGTGTAATGGTCATGGTACTGCCTATTGGACCTTAACTTCCTCTTGAGGTGTTGCAAACGAGCTTCAGCCAGTCGCTTGTTGTTTGGCAGCATGGGTGGAGAGCTGCCCTTGAAAGGAAGTGGCATCTCATAGTGTCCATCCTTCCTTTTCCTGATTGTGCTGCCGAGGAGTTTTACAAAATGAACATCATCTTGAGAAACATATTTATCTTGATAGTTTCTTTCGCTGAAATCCATTTCTAAGACCTTTAACGCATCATTGACCGGAGGCAATGGCATTTCCTTTACTGCCACTCTGTGTACAAAGCTTTGATGTTCCTTTCTATCAAGATATGGATTTGCTGATCTTATGATGCTCCAGCCAAGCACGGTTCTTTGAGCAAATGGATGGTTTTCTGACCCTACAATGACTTCTAGAGGGGCCAGTGCTGATGGGCAATCATAGCCAATCAGCAATCCCACTTCACAGTCTTGAAGTGGCTGCAGCTTGTTTGCCAGTTGCCTCAGATGTGGCCACTGAAGTGCGGTGTCCTTTGTAGGAATGTGAGACTTATCGACTGGGATGAAATCCCTTGTGTATGCCTGGCGTAGCTTAACATGCGACTCACTATGGAGCCCACGAACTTGCAATCCACAAGCCACTTTGCTAGCTATGACTGTGTCTACTGCTGTCATTGTACTGAGCCTTAATTGCACTGGCTGAGTCTTCACATTTAGTGCAGAGACCAGATCTCCCAAGATGAAAGTTGAATCGCTCTGTGTGTCAAGCAGAGCATATGTGAGAATCTCACTGTGGGGGTCTTCTGCCAATGACACAAAAACTGGAACAATGCTAGACGTAGCCGAGGAGTGTCTTGTCAATGTGTGTGACATGACATTGCGGACTTCCTTTGTCTCATTTCCTGCAGATGGTGAATCACTGTTTAACATTTCACTGGCTCCCTCAATTCTCTCTATGTGCAAGCAAGTTGGATGATTTCGACCACATATAGTGTATGTGTGCCTTCTTTTGCATTCTTTACTAGTGTGACCCTTTCTTAAACAGCCGAAGCAAAGACGGTTTTCACGAATGAAAGCTCTCTTTTCATCAGGAAGCCTTGTGGCAAAGGTTGGGCACTTGGTGACACCGTGTGTTTCATCGTTGCAGACGAAGCATGGAGGTCTTGGCTTTGAAATTAAGGTCCCTGGTTTACCTGCAGAGTGTTTAGCTTGAGCATTGGTGCTGAGTGCCTTGGTTCTTTTAGGAAGCCTTTCATCTGTTACTTTAGTGGTTAATAAGAAGGGAGAAGCAATGGGGTTGCAGGCTATTCTAGCTTCCCTTTGTAGAAATCTGGTGAAATGAGCAAATGGTGGATACTCTTGACATCTGTCTAGTTCATCCACAACAACGCGACCCCATCTGCGTACCAGCCATTCGGGCAGTTTTTTGAGAAGTTTATGATTTTCTTCACAATCATTTAGAATTGCCAGCCCTTTAACATGAGGGATGGCCTCAGCACAACTTTGAAGGAAATCTGAAAACTCTCTGAGGGCTACTGGGTCATTGGGAGCTATTTTTGGCCATTTCATCAGTTTATCCCTGAAAGCCTTTTGGACGACAAATGAACTTCCATACCTCTCCTGAAGAATCTCCCAGGCACCCTGATATGCATCTTCTGAGTTTCGATAGAAGAATCCTTCGACCGCCTTCCGTGCCTCACCTGCAAGATAACTTTTCAAGTACAACATTTTTTCGCCTGCGGGGAGGGGTTTGTGGCCAATCAATGCCATAAAGGATATCTTCCAGTCTATAAACTTTAAAGGGTCAGCTTCGGCATCCACACGTTTGCTAGAAGTCGTAGAGGTGGCTCCAGAGTATGAATCTGAGCCCTTTGAATGCTCTGAAATAACTGTTTCTGTTTCAGTTTTCCCAAAAACAGATCCATACTCCTCCTTACTTAATATCATCCTTACACGCTCCTTCTCGAGCCTGTCATTAAAAGTCTCATCTATATCTTCTAGTCGTTTACTAATGAGATCACAAATTTCTGTTGTTAGGGCAACACACGCATCCATTTTCTTGACAACATCTGGAGTAGAAGTATGATTACGTCGGATAGGCTCATACAGTTCATGCATTAATGCTTCTTTAGCCTTAATGTCCGTTTGTGTTCTAACAAGGTCTTCGTTTGAGCAGAAACCTTTCAGCTTTGTTCTAACTCCTCTTGCTAACTCCTTCCAGGACTCATATGCCTTGCTAAATGACCTTTCATTTTTCTTGGCTTCCTGTTCATGCATCTCCTGCCCCTTTTCTGTTAGTCTTCGCTCTCTGGAGCTGGACCTGGCCTCTTGTGCCTCTGTAGATTTGTCTATTTCTTCAACAGGGGACAACATTATTATTAATTTTATTTTTGGCTTGTTGCACCTGCCCTTTTAAGTGTATATATCTGAACTCAAATGGGTTGAGTGGTGGTTTCAAAACTTATTAACACTCAACTTAGATATTTGCACCTTTAACCTCACAGACTGGCAACAAAACCCAAATAATACTAATGATGCCCTCAAATCAGACAATTTGCCACCTAAGTTTTTACAGAAGTACAACTGATAGCATAAAGCCCAGATTCAGTCTTAGACATTCTGATGCAAGAAATGTGGGATATTCAGCATCACAACTTTACATGCTACTGTGTTAAATACAGAAGAGGTCTTTCTTTCTTGCATTACTTTAGACTGCCATGTTGAAGATCATTTGCTCACACAGTTTACAAGATGAAGGTGTGCATGACATTGTATTTATAATGTCCTTATTTTGAGTCCTTTACTGATCCAGCAGTCTCTGGATGATGCGATACACTCCTTTACTCACAGTTCGACGAAAGAATAAGATGAGTGTAGATGGCTGCAAGGCAGCGATGAGTTTTCACTGCAGCAGCCCTTGGCATCAAGAACGACAGAAGAGTCTCTAACGGGTGCAGCCATTTATTTCCTCACCACACACGGCTCCTTCTCTGGACGTTGAGCACCGTGAAAACTATAATATAAGAAAAAATTGATACCCGTACAGTACCTTTTAAACTATAACAATGAGCAATAACAACAATGAGCTTAAGTTAACTCAGGCAAGTTCAAACAAGTAATTCTGAGATATACAGTCACAGATTAAATAAAGCAAAAGGGGTTACTTCAAACAGCATCAAGGGGGTTACACAGTTCAGTTAAATAAAATATAACAACAGATCACCTCTCATCACATACCTCAGTCCGCTTGCCAAGGGTGCAAAAACTCCGGTAAACACTTAAACACTTCGGCCCGTTTCTCATGGGGTGCTGCTAGCTTGCATGACACACATGTCTAGCTAAAAAATAGCACATGGATGTAAGTAACGTAAATACAGAATGAAAAGGTTTTCAGATAGCTCACAATACAAACACAGCAACATACCTTACATTAGAAACACACTTATCACTTATCAAAGTATTATCGTAACTTACATGGACTTTGTACAACTTATTCCTGCCGCGACAGACTGCTCCATACACATTACGGGGCAGGCCTCTGAGCGCATCTGTCCTCAGTGCGCCTGCGCATACAGTTCCGACAACCCCCGCAAGGATGACTTTTGCTACAGATCAGCGGTTCATTACACACTGTATCATTTAATTTTAATGTGTCAGTGGCCAGTGTGACATAAAAACTGTACCCAGTAATACCAGCAAAATCTGACAGCAAAAAATCTCTGAAGTTTGCTGACTTTGACTCTCTCCCTAAACTTCGACCACCATCTATGGCAATGTAGAATTAAGGCTACGGGTATTTTTGAAAACGGAGATTTTCCGTTTTCGTTTTAAAAAATAATCCCGCCCACACGTAAAGGCAGAAATGAAGGAAAACGCTGCTAGGAACATGCCAAAGCAACAGGTGGCGATATATTTCTAACCGTGCAGAAATGTTGGCCAATCAGAAGTCTAGAAACAGGGATGGGGGCATAGAAGCAGAACCGAGTCGTATGTGTGGAGGGACAGAAACTAGGGTTGCCAACCGTCCCTTAAAAAACGGAATCGTCCCGTATTTCGAAACAAAAGTACACGTCCCGTATTGAGCTAATGAGGAACGCACTTTGTCCCGTAATACAGTGAGAATAAAAAGTAGTCTATAAATGTTAATGGAATTAACGCTTTGTTTGAAAACATAATTCCCAGCCCCTCTCCTGCTTTGTGACCAATGAGCTGACAGCACACTTATGACAATTCGAGTATGACAATTCAGATTACCGCTCATCTCATTGGTCGAGGAAAGGTCGCTTGCGGAGAAAATACCGGAAGACAACAGATAACCATAACAAGAAGCATGGCCAACAGGGAAATAAACGCCGACACTGTGGTGCAAGTCTCGGACGACACTACACCTAAAGCTGGGCAGACACTGTGCGATTTTTTTCAGTAACATTATTCAGCTCCTGCTCAAACTGCACGATTGACTCACAGGGGTTAGAAGTTGGTAGCTCACGATGCAGGGTCTCGCACTATACCGCCCGATGCTCTGATGCGACCTGAGTGCTCACACTGTGCCTCCATAAAATGAAGGTTATAACAGAAAATCTGTCGCTCTCTCTCTCTGTCTCTCACTCACACAGACACACCACCACCATCAACTTTGCTAAATTGCTAATGAAAAACATTGATCAGGCAGCTGTGATTGAGCAGCAATGTAAATCCAACTATTTTCACGGTTGTTGTGGTCGTGATAATTTTGTGATGCCACATGGAAAAGGCTCGGATGAGCTTTCCAAAGTTCTACAAGTTGTGCCTCCATCACTTGTGTCCAGATCACACGTACTAAATCTCTACATATTTAGTGTAAATTATCACATCCCTGTAACTGAAGGGATGTAAAGATAGAAAAAAGAAGTAAGGATCTTTACAAAGTTAGTGCGATACAATGGGAGCTCAAGGTGTTACAAGCATATTAGACGCTTGCCTTAATGACACATCTAATCCAAGCCTGGAGGGAACTGCAATAGGTACATTCTTCTATTAGTATATTTTGTGTTGAAGAGACTCAACTCATTAACGCAAAGACATGTTTTGGGTTTTGGAGCTTAGGTTCTAGCTGTGAAGGTTAAGGTGGACACATCAGAGTTGTTATAAATGTGATGAATCACGAGCTCTGCAGTTTGTTAATAGCTGATCACGAGGCAACATGAAAACCGGTTTAGCTAGAACACCATGTATTATTACTGAATACCCACCTGACAGTGAATGAATCGAAGCATCACCAGTTTAAATGCAAATTCATCCCTGCTACACTTGATGTAACATAAGTCTGACCATCACAACCACAGCCACTGTGTATCAGTCTAACACAGATCTTTACTGTGAATTCACCACAGTCCTGCAAACTAACTAAAATATGTAATTTCTTAAAGCACATCATATGAACTACTTTCAACCCACTTTAATTCCCAAACATTTCCGTTATAAATGACACCGCTTAACCAAAAGTAACAAGTCCGTTATGAAAATGTAAAAAGTAGAAAGTAATTATATTTGTGTTAAAATATAGGGAGTAAAAGTAAAAAGTTAATAAGTACTCAAGTAAAATATAGATACCTGAAAACTACTTAAGTACAGTCCGACCCACTTCTGTGGAAGAACCAGAATGAGCATGTAAAAAGATGTGATCCTAAAATTCAGATAAACTATCTTGAATAATTTACTTAACGAATGACATTGTTAGTGAAAAACCAGAAGATTATAGGGCTGGGCTAAGCGCCCAATGTTTCAAAAACCTAGTAACGCCTTTGGACCGCCGATGCTGGCTCTCAGTGGGTCTAACAGGCGAATATCAGAGCCGTGCATATACAGAATGTAAGTACTTATCTTACAAACGCAGTAAGAAAAAACCCATAAAATAAAGAATGAAATAACGGCGCAGGATTGAATGTTACATTTGATAGTTTTCCTGCAAGAACATGCTGTAGCCCGTTTTGTGAGTGATTTAAAAAAAAGAAAAACTAAAAATAATAATAAAAAGGGGAGCAGGAGAGGGCCCGGTATAGTTCACTAGGATGAGCGGACGAACATATGCCGCATGGCGTGGAGCGTCCGCGTTTGCCGCGTGTCTGCTCCGTCTACTCCGTCTGTTCTGTCTAATAAAGCTGAAAAAGCGCCCCCATTTTTTTAAAATGGGTTTGCAGCATCATCTAGCAAGCGGCGGGACAACAACAGGTAGTATGGTAACCTGTTGGAGCTCAGAAAGTTTCGTTTCACTGGAACATTAGAGAAAAAAATACCTCAGTGGCTCCTTTTGTTTCTTTAGTTTCGTTTCCAAATGAATAACGGAGAAAACGCGACCAAACTTGACTGGAGCCAACGTGCGACGTCGTGATTGGGCACTTGCAGTCTTTATATAAAGCAGAATAATGTAGTATCACTATCATCACTGAAACAGATGGGACCGTTCACTTTCACGAGCGAGGTACTATAATTTTAATATTTTAATGTCATCAGTAAATAGCAGTTTCCCACTCTGTGCCATATACTCCTAAAAAGATGTACAAGTAAATATATGGCTCTTAATTGTGAAGCTTTTGTGGCATTGCTTTGTGTCTAAAAGCAATTTTAAAGTACAAATAAAAAAAATCTCAAGCTTTCAGTCTTGGACTTTTTTTAGGTGATTAATATTTGATTGTTTTTCTGTCTTCCAGGAGGCTGGCTGCTTATCAGGGATAGTACTGAAAAGTCTGCAGAATTTAATCCCTGGCAGAGTTTTGCTTGCTTTATTTTAAATAACAGTTACTCTCTGCAAATTTTTCAAATTATTTTGTTTTCTTTTCCTTTGATAATTGCAAATATTTGCAGGTAATTGCAAAAGTTTTAGAAGTTTTAAACTTTTCAGAATGTGTCACAATACCCCGAAGTTATTACAAGGACCAAAGCAGGAATTATGAGTCTGAAAGCAAAGAAGAAAGCTCGGTGAGTTTTCCTTATTCTACCCCACCCCACCCTCAAGGGAGTGATTGTGTATTAAGTCTCTTTTGTTTGTCTGTGTGTTTGTTAGCAGTCTATCAGATCGGAGCAAATGTGAAAATCATTGAAAACATTATATTACCCACAATTTTTTATGGATCGCCTTCAAAACTTAACAATGTACTAGACCTTGGGGGACATGACTACCTAGGTTGGCTAAGGATTTGACCTTGACCTGACCTCTATTGTTATGCCCAAGATCAAAGTTGACCTTTGACATTACAATGATAAAACTTTGCTAAATCACACACTTCATGAATACATCCTAAAATGTCAAGTTGTTACAGCTCATAGAAGCCAGATCAAAGGTCAGACATCAGTTTGTTGTTTAAAAAAACAGGCTGATATAAGCAAGCTGTGTTTGTCTTTTATATTTGGTGGTATTGTACAGCACTTTGGTTTGCCCTATTACTGTTGGTTTTAAAAGTGCTTCACAGATAAAGTGGACGATATGGTATGCAGCACTTCCTGCATCTTGAACAGTGATGGATATTGATATGATTTTGTCACTAATGTTATTTTTTAGTTTGCTTGTAGGTCAGATTATTTATCAGTTGCCTTACTGGTGACTGGTTTGTTTTCTGTAATTAAAAAAAAAAGGCTTTCACCAATGTTGCAACATTTTATTACCTCCTAATGTAAACTCAGTGTAGCTGCATTACATGAATGTGAGACAATTGTTCTGTGATGCAAAAGTGTCTGAAAAAAACATGTCAGTATTGGTAAAAGGAAATTATAAGCATGGAGGTTTTCTAGTGTTTGACTGACAGTATTATTGAAATTGCGTGGTGAAAGCAATCGATAATGACTGTGTGCCTGTTTATAGGGAGGGGCACGGTTACACCCTACACTTCCAGTCTTATCTCTGTAATCAATTACAGAGATAAGACTGGATAAGACATGGAATTGTTTTCCCACACAGTGTGAATTACTGCTCAGTGTGTAAAGATTCAAACCCCTATATGAAATGTTTTTTATTAGTCTTTGAGTGCACAACTTCAATGATCTCCATGAAATAGTATATTTGTAACCAATTCCCTAAAATACTAAATACTAGGTAGTAATTATATACTTGTATAGTAATACAATATTATCTACACCTATAATGTATGAGGACTCATTTTGGGTTACTTTTAGTTCAAACTATATGTTCTTTAGTTTCTTACCATCAATTTTGCTTTTTTTAGGACTTCTTTTGGGGCCACAGCACCACCCTTCATTGACTACCTGAAAGATATTCTACGTCGATATCCAGATGGTGGACAGATTTTGAAGGTTGGTGTAATGTTCTGCCAAAAGCCCATCATATCAGCCACTTCACAAAATACTTCACAAAAAACTTCTTATTCTTTAGAAATTTGCGGGAACCAGACCCTTGGTCGTGACCTCAGTAAATGCTTATAGGTTTATGATCTTAATTAGCATTTTGGACCACACTAACTAAAAAGTATTTTGTAAACATAATCATTCTAACTTTTATAAATGATGATTGGCTCGGGTGTGGAAACTGGCTAATGACTTGTGTTTAAAAAATGTCAGCTGTGTGGTTTCCTACTGAGATCCACCATTTGCGGTTTCTAAAAAACATCAAAATGAGGATAGCAAAATATGCTTAGCTCAAGGCCTCATGATGGACTTTAGTGAGTAATGTTATAATGTTCATGTTTTTAACTCCTTAATTCATAAACTAATTTTGGTCAGTTTTAAAAAGAAGCGATATTTCATACTGAAAGGATCAAATATCGATCAATCGATCAATCAATCAAGCCTTTTATTTGTCACATGCAATGTTTACACCTGCAGTGAAATTGGACCCCCCGGACCATACATATATAGCAAAGACATGATGTGGGAAGACAGGTCAGAGACAGGTAGTAATTTGGAAAAAACAATGGGCAAGTGGAAGAGGGGAAAAAAGAGACCTCTACTCATACTGGGTTCCTTATGGGAGGTCAGCATGAGAACAGAAAACAAAATATGTAGTTTACAGTGACAAAAACACTTTGCAGTAACATTCATATTTGAAGCTCTGTCTTCTGTTGAGGCTACAAATTTGTGTTCTGTTATGTGAGCACAAGTGACATGCTCTTTTTATTGTTTCAATTTGTTCATGTTGACAGCAAATTTTAATTTGATTCTTGAATTTCGTTTTAGTCATAGTCATTTGACTAAAACCTCATTTAGGTTGTGATAATTTAGACACCTAAACTCTCTTAGTTTTAGTCTTGACTAAAACTAAGAGAGTTTAGGTGTGTATAAATCTAAAGTTGATCAAGGTGAGTAAAACAAAAAAGTATAAAAGTTTGTTGTGTTTTCACCTCTAAAAGTTACTCTACACGGTTTACAAAGCACCTTGTTTTCCTTGCCATCAAATTCATTCATTGCTCTCAAGTGTTGACATTTTACTTTACTTCTGATTGGATGGATTGGTTTTGTCCTCATGTATTAGTTTTTATTTAGACATCATCTTGTTCTCATCAGGCAAAACAGCTTGTTGATAAAAAAAAAAAAGAAAAAGAAAAACGTGTCAAAAATGATTTGTTAGTGACATTAGCACTGGTTTCAGAGATCTTAAAAACTATAACAGTGTCCAGACAAATACCTTTTTATTTATATAGAAAATAATGGCAAACCCAAAATTTGCATCAAGGCACTTCATCATATGTATTGCAAGCAACATTCCTTAGATACTTGACTTGGTGAGCTAAATGGAAACTTAGATGTTGACTGTAAATAAAAACATAATACTGTACTATACTAATATGTATACTCTTAAGTATTTGACCACACTGAGCTGACATTTTATCAGATATCCTTCATATGTCACTCAGGTAGGTGAAATATGAAAAAATATAATGCAGTAGAGTTCAACAATAAAATATATGTAGCCTTCATTATTACCAGTGATTTAAATCAATACACATAATGAACATGTGACAAAGCATAAAACACTTTTGGTTGTCATTGTTGGAGAATAAAGAATAAGAAATAATGTGCAACTATACACAGCAGATAAATATTAACAACAGAATCTGAAACTCCTTTCACTCTAGATATTTTGATGTTAATGTGGGAATTCTAAATTTCTAATAAAAACAGGGCTAGATCCCATTTAGATGAGTCACTCTCAGTGTTTGGTATGCTGATTCACTGGAGAGATGGGACACTTCTTGGAACAAAGTCATCGATCATATCACTTTTATGTTATTTTTATTTGTCAACCAGGAACTGATTCAAAATGCAGATGATGCTGGAGCAACAGAAGTGGTTTTCATCCATGATGAGAGGAGCTATGGGACTGAGAGCCTTTGGACGGAAGAATTGGGAAAATACCAAGGTATTCACTGAAAACTGAAGTTTTGAAACCTTTTTTGTTTGTTTTCTACATTTAAAAAGATGAATATAGAAAATATAAACTGTTTATTTTGCCTTGTTATAAAAATCTGAGTAGAAAAAGTTATATTTTTTACTGTAACAACCACAAACATGTTTAATTAATCATATTTCATAACTTTAAATGCAAATATAAATTGTCAATTTTAAAATCATATGCACAAGTTTTGCAAACAACAAAGTTATTTGCAGCTATTTACCTTTTAGCCCTTTTTTATAACCATTTCAAACTATTTACATAACAATCAGGTGTTCTGCTTTCAATAAGATGCCACACAAATTATTTGTGCCACTCCAAAAATTTCTGTCTACTATACAGGGAGTGCAGAATTATTAGGCAAGTTGTATTTTTGAGGAATAATTTTATTATTGAACAACAACCATGTTCTCAATGAACCCAAAAAACTCATTAATATCAAAGCTGAATGTTTTTGGAAGAAGTTTTTAGTTTGTTTTTAGTTTTAGCTATTTTAGGGGGATATCTGTGTGTGCAGGTGACTATTACTGTGCATAATTATTAGGCAACTTAACAAAAAAACAAATATATACCCATTTCAATTATTTATTTTTAGAATAGAATAGAATAGAATACCAGTGAAACCAATATAACATCTCCACATTCACAAATATACATTTCTGACATTCAAAAACAAAACAAAAACAAATCAGCGACCAATATAGCCACCTTTCTTTGCAAGGACACTCAAAAGCCTGCCATCCATGGATTCTGTCAGTGTTTTGATCTGTTCACCATCAACATTGCGTGCAGCAGCAACCACAGCCTCCCAGACACTGTTCAGAGAGGTGTACTGTTTTCCCTCCTTGTAAATCTCACATTTGATGATGGACCACAGGTTCTCAATGGGGTTCAGATCAGGTGAACAAGGTGGCCATGTCATTAGTTTTTCTTCTTTTATACCCTTTCTTGCCAGCCACGCTGTGGAGTAGTTGGACGCGTGTGATGGAGCATTGTCCTGCATGACAATCATGTTTTTCTTGAAGGATGCAGACTTCTTCCTGTACCACTGCTTGAAGAAGATGTCTTCCAGAAACTGGCAGTAGGACTGGGAGTTGAGCTTGACTCCATCCTCAACCCGAAAAGGCCCCACAAGCTCATCTTTGATGATACCAGCCCAAACCAGTACTCCACCTCCACCTTGCTGGCGTCTGAGTCGGACTGGAGCTCTCTGTCCTTTACCAATCCAGCCACGGGCCCATCCATCTGGCCCATCAAGACTCACTCTAATTTCATCAGTCCATAAAACCTTAGAAAAACCAGTCTTGAGATATTTCTTGGCCCAGTCTTGACGTTTCAGCTTGTGTGTCTTGTTCAGTGGTGGTCGTCTTTCAGCCTTTCTTACCTTGGCCATGTCTCTGAGTATTGCACACCTTGTGCTTTTGGGCACTCCAGTGATGTTGCAGCTCTGAAATATGGCCAAACTGGTGGCAAGTGGCATCTTGGCAGCTGCACGCTTGACTTTTCTCAGTTCATGGGCAGTTATTTGGTGCCTTGGTTTTTCCACACGCTTCTTGCGACCCTGTTGACTATTTTGAATGAAACGCTTGATTGTTCGATGATCACGCTTCAGAAGCTTTGCAATTTTGAGACTGCTGCATCCCTCTGCAAGATATCTCACTATTTTTGACTTTTCTGAGCCTGTCAAGTCCTTCTTTTGACCCATTTTGCCAAAGGAAAGGACATTGCCTAATAATTATGCACACCTGATATGGGGTGTTGATGTCATTAGACCACACCCCTTCTCATTACAGAGATGCACATCACCTTAATATGCTTAATTGGTAGTAGGCTTTCGAGCCTATACAGCTTGGAGTAAGACAACATGCATGAAGAGGATGATGTGGACAAAATACTCATTTGCCGAATAATTCTGCACTCCCTGTAAAGGAGAACATCACAGCCTGATACCTGCAGGCCTGACAGCAGGTGTATCACTCCTGTTCTCTACCAGCAGTCGCCTCATTGTTCTGACACACAACACAAAACTATCCACAACACTACACACTAACTACACAAGACAACACATTAACTACACACTCCAAACATGCTAAACGTCACAAATCTCTCACAACTCACAACTCAAAACTCTCTCTCTCTCTCTCTCTCTCTCTCCTGCCGTCACTCCTAAAACTTCCCCCTCTTCCTAAACAACCAAATGTCATGTTGCCATATGACTTTTGAGTGGTCGACATGGTGCATTTTTCCACCAACAGGAACGGGCTATTTTTTGTTTGGTCATAAGCAGAGAGTGCTTGCTAGCGCTGTCCTTAGACAGTTAACGTGACGAAACTATTGGGGGAAAAACGCCACGTATATATTGTTTATCATGACTCTGGCCTATCAACACAATTAAAAACTGGTATATATCACTTTGTTGCTTTGTCATCTTGAAGTGGTCATATGATTGGCTTACCACGACTACTTTATTCTTCCTCAGTCAAACAGCAGCACTCATGCGATTGCTTTGCCCCCTTAGCTCCAGGTGTTGTGCCAAAAAGTGATAGTCGCTCACGAGGGCACGCGGAGCTGCTTAAAGCTGTTGCGCCCGGATTACTTACGTAGACAGCTACTTCCATGCAACTGATATAAGATGCTGTAAGCTGAACACAGCTTCAGCCGTCTGTTTGTTGACAAATAGTAACCCGACCACATTTTCATGTTAGTAACGGTAACGGCGTTGTAACGATAGAAATAGTAATTAGTTAGATCACTCGTTACTGAAAAAAGTAACAGCGTTAGTAACGGCGTTACTGACACCGTTACTTGTAATGCCGTTAGTAACGCCATTACTTGTAATGCCGTTATTCCCATCACTGTTCATAACACATGGGAAAAGACCCAGTGAAACAGAGTTAACAATAAAAACGATAAAAAAAAATAATGAATAAAACCGATTAAAACCCTGAAAAACATACATTTCACACCTGAGACTCAACTCACCAAACGACTCACAGTCCGTGCCCCAGGGGTTGGGGACCGCTGGGTTAAATGGCAACTCTAAATTGGCCATAGGTGTGACAATGAGGTTGAATGGTTATGCAACAGACTGCCAACCTGTGTAGAGATGTATCCTTTTTAATGCCCCTTTGCAGTCAGGATAGGCTCGTTTTGTTTCATTTATAGTTTTTCCAAGTCTTCAGATTTTCAGCTGACTTGCTCCTGGCACTCCTCTCTCATCTGGACCCAGCTAGCTATTGAAATAGCCCAACCAATTGCCAGATCAGTCCCAGCTGCTCTGCCAGCCTCCTGGCACTGCCTCCTGAACCCACAGACCACAGCTCCGAAAACAATCTTTTACAGAGAATGTATCAAGTAATGCAGAGATACCTTAAACATACACCATGAGCATGTTTTGTTTTCGCAAAGGTCCTGCTCTCTATGCCTACAACAATGCCACATTCACTGATGAAGACTGGCAAGGAATTCAGATGGCTGGAAGGAGTGTCAAGCGTGATGACCCGAACAAAGTCGGGAGGTTTGGAATTGGCTTCAACTCCGTTTATCACACAACAGGTGAAACTATCTATAATTAGCACACATGGCAAGGAAAACATAAACAGTTGACATTGACATATCTTTCTTTACTTTGTCCACAGATGTACCAAGTATATTCAGTTCAGAGCATCTTGGCATGATGGATCCCCAAGAAAAAATATTTGGAGAGAGAAATGGAGGGTTTTGGTGGTCTTTGGATGATGCTGAAGACCAAGAAGTTCTACTGAATATGCATGATCAGTTTCAACCATTTAGAGATATAGTCTCACTTGTATGTGAACATGGATGGTCAAAAGTTGTCATGGAGGATCAGCACTTCAATGGGACAATTTTTAGATTTCCTTTACGCAATGAAGCATCAGAGATTTCTGATAATCTGTATGACTCAGATAAAGTGGTTGAGCTTTTTGATAGCTTCATTGCAGATGCAGATTTGAGCCTCCTCTTCTTGAAGAATGTCACCTCTGTGTCCTTGTTACATATTAGTGAAGATGGAGCTGTTAACACCAGACTTGAAGTGAAATCCTCAGTCCCCACAGATGGTGTTTTAGAGCCAGAAGAGGAGTCAGTCATTGAGGGTCTAACAAGGTTCAAAGTTATAACTGTGAGTTCAAAAGACCAAAAAGAGACAAAGTGGCTTCTGACAACATGTACCATGAAAGAGGGCGTTGCAGAAGATCTTGATTTGCTTACAAAGAAGTTGAGCTTTTTACCTCAAGTTGACCTGGCATTCCCCTGTGGTGAGAAGAGAGACTGTAGCCAGAGCAGACTGAGCTGCTTTCTCCCCCTTCCAAACAATGAATCCAATAAGACAGGACTCCCAGTTTATGTCAATGCATGCTTTGGCCTCACAGACAATAGAAGACACATCAAATGGCAAGAGGAAGACCAGAGACATGATGAACATGCTTTGTGGAATGAAATGCTGATGAAGAAGGTGTTTCCACAAGCATACATCAAGATCATTCAAGATGCCATTAAACTTGCCCAAAAATCTATCCTCCCCGTTTCCTCTGTGTACAATCTGTGGCCAGATCTCACTCAGATACAACACAAAGAAAAATGGCATGCTCTCACTCTGGATGTTTTTCATCACTTATTCAGACAGAACGTGGCCATCCTCTCTCTTGCTAAAGATGAAAGACAGTTTATCTCTCCATCAGAAGCTGTTTTCCCCTGCAATGGCCCAACAAGCACCAACATATTGTCTGCCATTAAAAGGGCTTTAGTGTCATGTGGAGAAAATCTTGTCACTTTACCAGCTAGTGTTGCAAAGGCTATAAATGAGGCCTACCCAAACCCTACTACCCTAAAACATGTGACTCCAGCATTCCTCAGGGCCATTCTCCACAGGACCGGTGTGGATAACATCACTAAAGATGACAAACTCAGTCTTTTGGAGTACATTTTAGGTGATGAACAATACAAAGAACTTGAGGGTCTTCAGCTCCTTCCACTCAGTGATGGCTCTTTCAGATATTTCACATACAAAGAGGAAGACACTGCTTTGATTGACAGCCATGAATTTCCAAGGTAGGATTTTCATACATCTATCAATATTTAAAATAAATGTTACATAAAGTATAACTGAAGTTGTCATTTTTTTTATTATTTTGAGTGGCAAGTTTTTCCATTGTTTTGTTACATTTAAGGCAAAACTAGCACTTATCGTTACGTCTGATAAAACCAAAATAAAGCATGCATAAGCTGAATAGTGTGACATAGTGCCACATTTTAATTGCAGCAGAAATTTTGGTAATTAGACATCCAAAAAGACCTGATTTACTGTTCGACTATGTTCACCAAAAAAGGTGGACAGATCCACTGGGCTTATAAGATTTCGAAGAATATTCATATATTGAATGAAATTGTAAACCCAAGTCATGACTCGTGAGCAGAGATGCGCAGTAAAACGTTACAAGTGATGCATTACTGTAATCTGTAGTAAGTAATTTAAGGAGTACTATTGCAAAAAAAGTAATTCGTTACTTTCCCGTAAACACCCTGCATTACTGCATTACTAAACCGCTGTAATTTTGTTTGTGAGAGTGTCTCATGACAATGATGTAAGCATGTGCGATGTCCGTGGCAGCAACAGACGTGCCTAGATCAACAATGAATAGTATGGAATGCAGGAGAGAGAACGACCATGTAGAGTTTAAAACTTGGAAGTACTGACATTACTTTAAGTTTGATTCTGTAAAGAATGACAAAAACATTAGCATCCGCTGTACACTTTGTGTGGGATGAAAACTTCTTTCTACAGCGAAAAATTAAACTGAGCAAGCACCTAGCAAGCTGCCATGGGAATGTGAAATTCACAGGTCCCACCCCAACCACCAACCCCCACTGACCGCCACGGAGAAGTAATCAGTAATTAGCAACTAATTACTTTTTTCAAATAACTTGACCAACACTGCTTGTGAGGCACAGGGTGCTTGTGAAGTGTTTCATTTACAGTGAACAGTTTCGTTTTTACGTTTCTGACAACGGCCAGCAAACTTTCCAGTTCCCAGTCCCAGTGTCACTGAAATAGGGGAGCTTTTTCTAGTTGGAATGCACCTGCCCTGCCAGGCTACCTGGCACTAGTCCTCGAGCTTGCTGCACCATCCCTCCCTGCCGTGGAGCAAAAGACCACGCCTCTATTACATGACTCCTAACAGTTTGATCAACAGATATCACTACTTTTGTTTTTGTTAAATTGAATTAACAAAATTATATTTTGTGCAGACTCTTGTTGCCCTTCTGTAAGCACCTCTTCATCCCAAATGATCTGACTCCAGCCTGCAGTGCCCATCTGAAAAAACTGGCCAGAAGAAGTAGGTCAAAGTAGTATGCAGAGACCTGAAAGTCATTTGTACCTACCATACATTTTTAAACAGCACAGCTCTTAAAATCTCTCTTTATTTTTATGATCTGTTCTTTAGATTTCTTCAAGATCATCAATGTTGATGCATCCCGTGTAGCTGAATATACAAGAAGGTATTTGCCACCAGACTGTAAGCAGACAGGGAAGAACGTTGTTACATGGGAAAACGGCAACAGTCAACATCCACCTTCAGACTGGTTTCAAGAATTCTGGAGGTTTCTCAACAGTCATTTTAATGAGTTAAGTCCTTTCACTGACATACCTCTAATACCAGTTAGTCCTCTGTCTGGCAGTCAGACTGTATCAGTAGCAAAACTACAGCAGAACACAACTCTGATCTTTCAGAAAAGTAAACAGCTGAATTTGCCAGACCAAATAACTCAGCTGCTGAACAAAGTTGGTGGCACAGTGGTGAGAGGAAATGAGTGGCTCAAGCATGTAGACCTTGACTCATATGTGCTGTGCCCATCTCCAAGGAGTGTTTTGAAGGTCCTGATGAATTTAGATTTCCAGCATCTTGTCACAGAACTCAAATCCGCCTCTCACACAGCACGAGAAGAACTGAAAGATTATCTCTCTTATCTGGATTCTCTCTCAAAAGCAGAGAAAGATTTTCTCTTGAAGTTGCCTTTGTTTCAAACCATGAAAGGATTCAGTGTTGCAGCTCAATCAAAACAAGCTGTGCTTCTGATCTCAGGCCTAACAGTACCAACAGAGCTCCCTATGCCTGATTCCATAATCCAGTGTTCTACTGAGACTGACCGCAGACTGTTACAGCTGCTCAAAGTTCATCTCTTGGACACCGCCGAAGCAGCCAGTGTTCTTGTTGACAGCATAAGCAAAGGCGCTTGCAGCAGTGACAACACTAACAAAACAATGACTTGGATTTTACAGCATGGTAAGGTGCTTTTCTCACAAAACGAATCCCTGAAATGTAGCTGTAAGGACTTGAGCTTCATTGAGGTGAATGGACAGCTGAAAAAGGCATCTGACTTTTTTGATCCAAGAATTCAGACTTTTAAAGTCATCTTTGAGTCAGACTTCTTTCCACCGCCTTCATACACTCATTCACTGCAGATGCTGGAAAGCTTAACAGAAATCGGATTACTGAATAAAGAGATGGATGTCTCACCTGAACATTTGCTACATGCTGCCACGCTGACTGACAAACTGTGTGTGAACTCACAAACTGAGGCTCTGAGAAGAGCTCAGGTTCTGTTGGAAATGTTGGAAAGTAATGATCTACTGACAAAGTTTTCTCACAAACAACTTCATTGCCTCAAAATGCTAAAATGGATCCCATGTGAACAACCTGGAAGTGAGAAACAATTCAGTGATAAATCTCAGAAGTATTGTTTGTTTTGCCCAAATGAAATAAGACATTCTGTGTATAAGGACATTGTTGGACATGTAATGCCACTAACAGGGAAGCTCAGTGACAGAGTTAGCAACAGACTTGGTCTCAAAGACCTACCACCACCTGAAAAAGTGACTGAGAATCTGTCAGTCTTGAAATCAAAAGCACTGGAAATGGTTAATCCTGACACAGATGTAGACTTCAAAAGACAGCTGCACAGCATTTACAAACACATGCAAGACAATGTCTCTGTATTTGTTACAATGATGGGCAATGAGACATGTTGGCTATGGGCCCAGAACGAGTTTGTTGCACCCCAGGATCTGGTTCTTGAATACCCAAATAATCTAGATCTGAGTTCTTACATTGGGAAGGTGCCAAGTGAATTTTTGCCATACAGAACATTGTTCCAGAGGTTTGGCCTGAGAAAAGTACTTTCCAATGAAGACATTTTGGGCATTCTGTACTCCATCCAGCAAACAATTGAAGCAAGACAACCGCCATTTGCAAGTTCCTCAGAGGTCAAAGTGTCAATAGAAATTCTCAACTGGCTCTGGAAAGAGAAGAAAACAGTTCAGGATGACATCCCAGTGCCAGTCATTGCTGAGGGAGGAAAATTTACCCTTAAACCACGATCAACAGCTCTTTTCTGTGATGTAAGCAAAAATGGACTGAAAGAACTAAACTGCAGAGAAGAGGAAATTTATGTCATACATGAGGAAATCCCAAAAGCAGCGGCTGAATGGCTGGAAATTCGTTTTCTCAGTACCCACATCCTTGATCCAGAGGAGATAGGAATAGAGCAGTGTGGACAATCTGAACCAATAACAATGAGGATAAAAAACATTCTTAAAGAGTACGATGAAGACAGTGACATCTTCAAAGAGCTCATCCAGAATGCAGAGGATGCTGGGGCAGATGTTTGCAAGTTCTTGGTGGATTTCAGAGTACACAGAGATGCCCCCGAAAGCCTGATTGACCCTGACATGGCTCTTTGTCAGGGACCTTGTCTTTGGGCTTTTAATAATGAGCAGTTCACAGCAGAGGATTGGAAAAATATTGTCAGAGTTGGCTCAGCCTCAAAGGAAAACAAGGTGGAAAAAATTGGAAAGTTTGGACTTGGATTCAACACTGTGTATCATGTGACAGATGTCCCCTCCATCCTTAGTGGCAACACTCTTCTCATACTTGATCCAAATGTTACTCATCTCACAAAGCATATCAAACATAAATCAAATCCTGGAATCAAGCTGGATCTCTCTCAACAGCGACTCTTTCATTGTTTTCCTGGTCAGTTTGGATCATATGAAAACATTTTTGACTGTAATTTCACCCGAAAAAGTCCTCCTGAACCCTATCCAGGCACTCTGATCAAACTACCTTTCCGAAGTGAAGAAGAGGCTGTCAAATCAGAAATAAGCACAAATGTGTATCAAAAACCCAATATCCTTGATTTTCTACATCTCTTTTCTAAGAATTCACAAACCCATCTGCTTTTTTTAAAGAACATCATTACATTATCCCTCCAAAATATCCCACACAATGGATCAACTCCACCAAGAGAAAATGAAATAGAGACCATCTTCTCTGTGTCAAAAACCACTGTGAGTGCAATGGAGATTCCTGATGACAACAGTGTGTCCAAGCAACGTCATGCTGAGAAATCACTGATGAAACTTGATGGTAAATGCAAAGAGTTAATCAATTGCTATAAATTCAGCATTGTGAAAATATCCAGTCAGCAGTCTAATGAAAATGAAGTTCAGCTCTGGCTCCTGTACAACTGCTTTGGGACAGATGAGTCCTTTAAAATGGCCATTCACAAAAACAAGCAGGCCAGTTTCTCTTTGCCCATTGGAGGGATTGCTGTGCCCTTGCAAAATCATCCAGAAACTGGAAAATTCACCACATTACAAACAGATCTTGTTGGACAGGCCTTTTGCTTCCTTCCTCTTCCCATTCACACGGGTCTTCCTGTCAATGTAAATGGCACATTTGCTGTGACAAGCAACCGAAAAGGTCTGTGGGAAACTGGAGTGAAAAATGACTGGAACAAAGCTCTCCTTCAGGATCCAGTAGTGACAGCATATGTTACTGTACTCAAGGCACTAAAGAAAATGTCAGAAAATAAACAGCTGGTGAGTTACTGTTATCACACCTTTTGGCCTGATAGAGAGAAAGTGACTGAAACTTTCAAGCCTTTAGTGGATGCACTTTACTCAACCATTGTTGATGACTCTGTTGGTCCAGAGCTCTTTAGTGATGGAGAACAATGGTTCTCAATGAACAATGTTATATTTCTTCATGAGAGCATTGAAAATGATGAAAAGATTGGTGACCTTGCAGTGCAAGTTTGCAAGAAATATGCAAAAGGACCCAATCATGTTGTTCCTCTTCCACTGTGGCTGAGAAATACTTTTAAACAGGCTGGCCTAGAAAAGGTTTTACAAAACAGGACCTGGAACTGGGAGAAGTTCTACAGAGAAGCAGTGTTCAGTAACCTAACTACAATGGACTCGAAGAGTAGAGATACCCTTGTGCTGCATGCTATTGACCTTCATATCAAAGAAATTGACAATCTGCTGCTCTGCTATCCATGCATACCCACAAAGGGTGGACAGCTCCAACATGTCAGGAAACTTGTGAATCCTACAGGGAAAGTGGCCTGTCTTTTTGAACCAAAAGAGGGACGCTTGCTTGATGGATCCGAAAATGACTTCAGATCTCCAAAAAGGATTCAGCGTTTGTTGGAACTCGGTATGGCAAATGACCATCTCCCATTGGAAGACATCACAGAGAAAGCAGGCACAATTAATAAAACCTGGAGCATTGACAAAAAGAAAGCATTTGTGCATTTGAGGTGCCTTTTTGAACTGATGAAGAATCACATTTATGATAAAGACTCTCACCACTGGAAAACACTGAGGACAACTGCATTTCTTCCAGCATATTCACCTGGTGATTCAAAAATGGAAGGAAATGTAACACTTAAAAGGCCCACTGATGTTTTTAGTGACAAATGCTCTCTTCTCGTTAACATGACACAACCAGTGTTGGATCATACTAATCTAAACATACACAACACAGATCCAGTTCTACTGATTTTAGGAGTTCACAGCACTCCAAAACCAGAAATGGTTCTTATGCAGTTGCACCAAACAAGCAAACAAGCACACTCTATTGACAGATCCATGCTTTACAAAATAGCATCTGAGTGCTATAAGTTTCTGGATCAGTGGATCTCTCATTTTGGAAAAGTTTGCATCCCACACTGGGCAAGTTCATTTCCATTCATCCTCATTGGCGATACATTTGTGAATGTCGACCGTGTAGCTGAGAACGGGCAATTTGAAGCAAAGCCCTATCTCCACGTACTTCCAGCTGCCTTCACAAGCTTCAGGAACCTCTGGACATGTATAGGTGTTGAAAAACATTTCACAAAAATTCAGTTTCTAACTGTGTTGCAAGAATTAAAAGCTCAACATGTAAATAAGCCCCTACCAAAAAGTGATCTCTCAGTTGTCCTCACAATTTTAAATAAAGGGATTTTTGAGGCCAAATTGAAAATCACGGATGACTTTCTGATACCCAATGAGCATGGAGTTTTGCAGTTTGCTAGTGAGCTATTTTACAATGACAGCCCATGGATGCCACTCACTTCAGGTGTCACATTATGTCACGAGAATATCCCACGTGTTATGGCTCGCCACCTTGGAATCAAAACAACAAGGCATCATACTCTGGAAAACCACATAGTTGATGACATGTCACCATTTGCTTTTGACTTTGAACAGCAGGAACAGCTGACTGTTCGTATTAAAAACATAATTTCAGCCTATCCATCAAAGAAGGATATCCTTAAAGAGCTCATTCAAAATGCTGATGATGCAGAAGCAACAGAAATTCACTTCATCTGGGACAAAAGACAACATGGAAAAGTAAAAACATTTGGGAAGAAATGGAACAATCTCCAGGGTCCAGCACTTTGTGTGTTCAACAACAAAGTGTTTTCTGATGCTGACATTAAGGGAATTCAACAGCTGGGAGAGGGAGGAAAGCACAGCACCCCAGGGAAGATAGGCAAGTACGGAGTTGGATTCAACTCTGTTTACCATCTGACTGACTGCCCTTCGATCCTTACAGGAGATGAAGTACTTTGCATTTCTGACCCCAATCAAAAATACATTGAAAATCATTCAAATAACCAGCGAAATGGCATTGGCTATAAACTAGCTGACACTTTCAAAGAAATGTACGTAGATGTCTACAAATCCTTTCTTCCAGACAAATTTTCTCTTAAAGAGGGCACCATGTTCAGATTACCTCTGAGAATGGGTACAAATGCAAATACCTCCAAAATATCACAGCAAGGAGTCACTGACCGCGACATGAAAGAACTGTGCTCTGCCCTGTCTGAAGATCCTGAAGGACTAATTCTCTTTCTGAAAAACATTTGCAAAATCAAAGTCCATGAAATCAGTGAAGATTCACAAGAACTTAAAACCATCTTTGAGGTTGAAAAACATCTGCCACAAAGAAGTCGGGACGAGAAAGATACTTTTGTAAAACATCTACAAAATGCACTGCAATCAGACAAAACAGTAACACCGCACAAGACTTTCTATGAAACTGTGATTTCCACCTCAGATAAAAGACAAAGTAAGTGGATTGTTGCAGAACAGTTTGGTTCTTTCAAATACAATTTTCTCTTGAAAATATCAGACAAACTTCCCCAAGCATCATTAGCTGCACGTGTGAACACAAGAGGATACCTCATGGATTTTAAAGGAGAAGCCTTTTGTTCACTTCCTTTGCCAGGGAAAACTGGACTGCCAGTACATGTCAATGGAAACTTTGAGGTTGATTCTGCCAGGAGAAGCCTTTGGAAAGAAGATGGGGAGAGTAAGAAATCAAACTGGAATGAGATTTTGAAACAGAACGTCATTGCTCCGCTTTATGCAGATCTCCTGCATTACATCAGGTGCAGCATTGCAGTCAAGAAAGTTTCCCTTACATTTATTGGCTCATGTTTCAGTACAGAATACTTGTGTTTTTGGCCAACTGTGTCCAAGGATGTTTGCCCAGACTGGCATGAAATGATACATGGAGTATACAGATCACTGAAAGAAAAAGGCCTTGATGTAATCCCTGTGATGAAGAGCTCAACACAGAAAATTGCAGATAAAAAAATTAAAGAATACTCTTTTGACTGGTGTAATGTCAGTGAAACAGACTCACTTGAGGACCCTTATCTGACAAACCTGACAAACTACAAGCTGATGCCCATCTTGGAAGATCTTGGAATGAAGCTGGTTCCTTATTCCACAAACATGCAGAGGATTTGGAAAAGTTTCAGATCTGCTGGGGTTGAAGTGAAAGAGGTCAGTCCCTCCTCTGTGCAGACTTTTCTACGAGCAAAACCTCTCAATGATCCAACCCAAACAGATAAGGATTTACCTTTACCCATAAGTGCCACTTTGATCAAAGATGAAACAAGATGTTCAGAGCTCTTGAGTTTTTGTTTAAAAGATTTCTCCTCACAAAAGGTCACCCAAGACAATTCAAATTTACTTGATGGGCTTCCACTTCTTCTCAGAAGAGATAAAGTATTGACAGTTTTCAACTCCCAGTCACCCAAGTGGATATCAAGATATGCAAATCTCTTCTTTGGCCGTGAGGAAACATTTGCAGATTATCACACAAACATTCAGCACATTCGTCTTCTACAAACTTTTAACTTTGTCAAAACGTTAACATTGCCATGTGCAGCAAGAGCTTTGAAACCATTTGTTCAGCATCTTCTTAAGAACTGCTATGTTGATCCACTCTGTGGTCTTCATGTCCCAAATGAGACAATGTTGGAGTGGCTGAAATCACTTTGGATGTTCATAACAAGTGAAATTAAACTACCAACATCTAGAGTTGATGAACAAAGCCTGACACTAAGTGATGTGAGGAAACTCTTCAGTGACTGCTACATTTTACCTGTTGTGTGTCCAAGGTTGAACAACAAGCACTTCCTGCAAACAATGAAACACATGTCAAGTGTTGTGTTTGCCTCACAGAAACACAAAGACATATCAGGCATCCTCTTCAAACTTGGTTTTATGAGGTTTGATCATGTTTTCTTCTCTGAGATGGATCGATGGATATATTCATGTCTACAAGATGAACTTCTTGATGTAGATGATGAAAGCTCAGTGTTGGATCAAGTATACAACATTAATCGCTCAGAGTTTTCCCAGCTTTCAAATGATGATATGAAAGAGTTTCAGATGTTCCTGCAATCGGGATTATCCAAATCTAAAGTCAGCCAAGAGTATGTGAGGAAGCTCAAATCCTTACCAATATTTGAAACAACACATGGTGAACGAGTGAGGATTGATGGACCTAAAAAGGTTTATTTTCTCAACAGTGTTTATTCAGTGAAATTTCCAGATTTGTTCAACCTGCCCAACAACATTTTTCTGAAACACAACTCTGAGAACTACACACTGTCACAAACACTCAACATTCAGGTCCTGAATGATTTGGAGTATTTCATGAAGTTCATTCTACCTGTTGTGCACCAACTCACAGAGTCACAGATTCTTCACAGCCTCAAGCTGTTGCTGTCACTACGTTACCCTTTGAAGGAAAGGGAAACTATCATCTCCTCACTGAAGACAGTAAAACTGATTCGCAGTTCTCAAGGTAGACTGGAGCCTGCATCATACTACTTTGATGAGAGAGTGGAGCTGTACAAACGGATGTTGCCCCACGAGAGATTTGTACCTGAGAGATTTTGGACTGAACTGTGTGAAGGAGATGACTACACAACAGAAAAAGCAAAAGAGCTGGTCAGAAAACTTGGAATGAAGCATGTTGTGTCAGCGAACGAGATAATACATTTTGCACACCAGCTGGAATCAGAAGCAAAAGTTAACAGAAGACTCAAAGACATGAAACTGAAATCATCATTACTTTTCAGGGAAGCCTTAAATAAAGCATGTGATCCCAAAGACAACAAGGAAAGGTTGCTGGAAAGCATTGCTGACATCAAATTCATTTTTCCAGTTATGATTCGAAAAGAACTGTCCAACTACCACCAACCATTTGCTCCTGAAGGAACTACTGTGAAAATTAGAGGCTCGTTGATTGAGAAAAATCCAGAGCATCAAGATTTGATTTGGACCTCAATACCAGTTATTCACTTACCAGTTTATACAACACAGAAACTTGTGCAGATGATGAAAAATGCAGGAGCTCATGAAGAACCACCTCCAAACTGTGTAACCAGTAACATAAGAAACATCTGTCAGTCACCATGTGAAACTGACCAGCTGATCAAAACACGAGCTAAAGTGTTCAGAAGTTCGTACGCTTACCTGCAAGCAAAAAGATTTGAAGGAAACCAGCTGGCTGGTCTTCCTGTTGTGTTGGTTGAAAAAGACACAAAACTTATGAGGCCTGATGACGTGTGTCTGTCGCTCTCCTATGATCGTGACTTCAGACCATATCTGTACAAGATTACTCCAGAAGATGCAGTGTATGCACCGTTCTTTCAGAAAATTGGTGTGAAGAACGAAGCTACTGCAGAGCAATATTGTAATGTTTTGGCAGCAGTTTACGCTGATTCCTGTGATAAACAAAAACTACATTCAAACCAGCTGAGAACTGTGAAACGAGCTGTTGAGCAGTTGTTTAAGTTAATCAGTGCTCAGGGAAACCAGACGCTTCTTGAAAATGTTGAGACTCTGTATCTTCCTGCAGTAGATGGTAAATTATACCCATCATCCACACTCTGCTACAACGACACAGTGTTTGAGACCAAAAGGTTGGAAGAAGCGCTGGAGAACAAGTTCCTGCTGCTTGAGAAACTCAGTGAATGTTATTTGGGCAACGACAAATACAAGCATCATCAGCTGTTGCAACTGCTGCCTCAGAAGTTTCAGCCAAAGATGCTGTCTGATTTCACAGATGAAAGAGTTGTGGAATCAAAGATGCAGCGTTGTGAACTTGGGACTGGCTGTGAATTTAGCGGATGGTTTGCTAAACATCTCTCCTCAGGAGCCTTTAAATATGGATTCATTTGTCTTATTAGAGAGCAGTTGCAAGGCAAAATAACACAAGAAGATGCTTCTAACATATGTCAGAAGATTTTTGGCAGTATACAGATTATCTGCTGCAAAACATTGAAAACAACACTCTGGCTCAATAAACAGCCACTTCCCAAAACTGATGAAGAAACAGATGTATCTGTGGAACGAGAGCAACAAGGGTGTACCTTTTACTTAAAGCACAATGATGACATGGCTGTCAAGGTAATAAATGAAGTCATCATGACACTGACAAAAGAGATTAATGCTCTTTTAGGGAACAGAATTGCATCGGTTCACCTTCCAGTGCTGGGACAACTCCTCATGTGTGATGATCTGCAAGATGTTCGGAAAACTTTGGCTAAACATCAGATCCGTGACTGTGCTGAAACTGAAAGTTCCTCTTTTAGTCCAGCAGCCCCTGGGACAGAGGTTCCAGAAGAATGGCATGATTGTTTGGACATGAATGTCCTCAACAACTTTGAAGAGGGGGAGTATGTTGGCTACAGCATTGATGACAAGTACATTTATGCAGTTATTGTTGAAGAACTGCCTGGTCACAATGGACGATATTCATGGAGATACAAAATAGATATTGGAGAAGATGAGCCCACTGAAGTCAGCTGTGTTGATCTGTTTCAGTTTAAACGAGAAAAGAAGGTAAAAACAGAAAGGAGGAAATGCATAGAGCCAGGACCACAGAAGAAGACGCTAAAACCAGAAGAAAACACTTGCATGGAGCTGGAACCACTGACAGGAGCTGTGCCACATTCTTCTGAATCATCAACAAATTCTTTACCAGCCTCTGTTGAGGAAGCTAAAAGGGAAATTGATAAATGTTTGGCAGAGATCTGGAGGCTTCCTGAGGAGGAGAGGCACAAAGCCATCAAGAGACTGTACCTCAGGTGGCACCCTGACAAAAATCCGGATTGCCAGTCTCTCGCCAGTGAGGCATTCAAATATTTACAGAATCGAATTGATGAGCTCAGCAAACCCAAAGCTGCAGGCTCGACCTTTTCAAGCAGAAACACAAATTTCAGAGGCTTCTATCAACAGTGGAATCAGGAGGCCAGGTATCACAGAAATAGTCGAGAGAGGTTCTCTAGAGGCTATAGAGGTTTCCATTCCTACAACTTCTGGACCCATAATGAAAATGTCCCAAGGCCAGACAGAGAAGAGGCCAGGCGCTGGTGTAGACAGGCTCGCTGCGATCTCAATGCAGCTCACAAAGACACTGGTGGAGGGAGCACAGAGTGGTGTCTGTTTAAGGTCCATCAAGCAGTAGAAAAGTCTCTCATAGCAGCATGCTATAAAAGAAATGGACAACGCCCCAACAGCAGCTCAATTTCAGCCACTGCTGCACAAGTTTCCCGCTACAGCCTCCAACTGAGAGATCTGCCTGAGATTGTGAAAAACCTGCAGACACTCGGGGTGGATCCTAAAAGGACTCAATATCCCAACTGTCATCCATATCCTCACATACCGAACGGACAATTCAGATCAGAGAATGAAATGCTGGCACTGAACAAGGCATCAGAGCTCCTTAATAAAATAGAAGCATATGTGAATTAAGGATTTAAAACAAGGTATTGGTCAGTGTAACTGGTTTTCTACATGTTAAAAGTAATGTAATGTAAAGTGTAAAACTGAAATATTATTTAACATCAGAAAGAAAAAAGAAAACTTTTATTTTACTTATTTGTCTCACTTCTCATACTCAGTACTTATTATTATGTTATGGTGTGCATGTATATGTAAACACACTGAAGAAAATTGTAAGTACTAAATTACTTTATTTTGGATTCTTGTCATTTAAAGCTGCTTATTGGTGATATCGATATATTCTGTGTTATGAAAATGAAAACATCAGATGTTCTTTGTAAGTCTTGTTGACACTGTTGACTACTCTCTGAGATCAAACCAGTCACTCAGTGAATTTCTTACTGTTTGTTAAAAACCTGCCTTGGATCAATATACTCACTGTATGCTTGTAATGTAAATGCAAATATGCAGTTTTGGTGTTTTAAAGTTATGACTATTTGCTGAGAGACAGTATAACTACCGCATACTGATTTTTACTTGTATCCAGTTTTGTCTTCTGAAAAACTTAAAATCTTTAAACTTAAATCCACATTGCAATTGGGGAATTTTTGTTTTGTTTTCCTTTTTTTTTTTTTAAATATTTGCTAGCAGAAAGATCTGAAGAGGACCTTAAATGATGTCTTTAATCATTTCTCCTCCCATGTAATTGGGACTTTTTTGTCTGATTAGTTAAACAGACCAAATTCTCCCTCTTTAAGTGTTTCCAAGTCTGGTCATGTCTCTGGACATGCATGTGGATGGTTAGAAACAATATTTACCCTTAAATGTCAATGTGATATAAAAGAAAATGCATCTAGAGAGTCACAGACCAAAGATCTGATCAATAACAGACAAGCCACTCACTGTGGAAAACCTTAGCCATATTTATTTTATCCAACACTGTAACACTATGATAAAATAAGGAAAAGCCTAATAGGTTCCTTTATGTATTGGACAGATCTGTTAGAAACAGTAACAAGTGCTTCACTGTTTAACATCACTCCTAAAACCTGGTTTACTTTTTATGAACAACTGATCAGACGTTCAGTAACCAATGAAGAGAAAGGCTTCAAGTTAAAAGAACTTTTTTTATTCATTATGAAATCATGTTATGAAAATAATGACAACTAACCATATATCAGACAAATGCATCTTTCCATATGTTAACAACGTTTTGCTGTAAAGGCTGTGACATCTCCGCCGTCACCAGAGCATAACTGTGTTCTGTTTGTGCTTGGCGTGTACTTCACCTCATCCTGCTGTTGTTTCATACCATAAAAATGTCTACAAGGCTTTTCACGTCTCCTTCCAGTGTTTCCACATGAAAATCCTTTGCAAATAACCTTCTGTTTGTAAGGGAGAAGTTCACATATATACCAGATTTAGTCTTTGTGTTCTGCTTCCTGTTGTCTAATCCTTCAATCAATAATTTACACAAAATCTGTACATACTTACAGCAGGCTGATGCCTGTTTCTGAAGGGTTGTGCACATAGAAAAAAGAAGCAAGAAAGTTGACGTGATACGATGGGAGGTCAGGGTGTTATGAGCATATTAGACACTTGCCTTAATGACAAATGTAACCCAACAACTTTCAGTCACTCAAAATGAGTCTGACATTCTGCAACAAAAGCCACACCCACTTCTTCCAGTCTTTTGCTATAAAACACACACTCGACACAGCTGACAGGGACGCACATTAAAATATTTATGGAATGAATGAGTGTGTGTTTGTAATGGCTGATGTTAGGATCAAGTATATTTATCTTAGCCAAAAAGATGCAAACCTTTGGGTACGATAAGAGCGAAATTTGCTATTTCTAACCTCCATCTGCATATTTACCCCCCCCCCCCCCCCCCCCCCATATCCAACAGCTGATAAACTCCAGCTGGGCCTGGAACAGACGTCTGAAAAAAATACTTAAGGCTTTTATCGTTTAGCACGTTATTCTTCGACTGATCGGCACTTACTGTATGCAGTCATTCATCTTTCACATCACTCATATTGCATTTTTGTTCACATAAAACTCTGTTACACATTTCAGAATTAGAAAACGATGAGACTGAGTTACCACAGCATTATGTGGAAGCTACTGGCACTACAAACTAAAGCACAAATGAGCGAAAAAGAAAATAACACGAACTGCTCCTCCTTCTCCTCGGACGCCGCTGCTGTGTGCTTCTTTATTGTTGCGATAACTTGATCTGTACTGAGCTGCAGAATAAAAATCTGGGGTTCATTTCAGGGTGCAGCTGCTCCTACAGGTGTAGCGGCAAATCCCGTGAAAAGCATTGGACCAGTAATGGTGCAGGAGGCTGAACATGAAACGTGTCGGAGGTCGTTCGAGTCAGGGTTTGGGTACTGGCATCAGTTCTCTTCTATGGCACAAGTGTTTGGCAAACACAGTTAACATTCAACATTTTTGAGATTGACAAAATAAATTATGTCAATGGCACACCGCTGTATCATACCGTAACCACCTGCTCTGCCGCTCTCAGGTGTCCTGGGTTTAGATGAGGTTTTGTCATACATACAAAACTCACTTCAATAACACAAGAATGCCCTTTAAAAAGTTATTTGCTGAGACCAGAAATTGAGAGAAACAGGCTTGAGGTTTGTGTCCAAGTTTTGCATCCATGTTTCTTTCACATTTTTCCTGCACGAGTAGAAAAAAAAAAAGCGGGCAGATCGCTTTTGCACAACCGAAGCCATCCAGAGATCGAGCCTGCAACTGCTACAAGCCCCTGTAGATGCTTGTCCTGCTGTCTCCTGTAGTGTCATAAAGCCACATAGGGTAGTGGGGGTCAACCCTGCCACAATTAGCTCCTCACATGTTGTAAGCCACATATATGGGATCCAGCTGGTCAGCCAGGAATCCATCTCTGAGGTGCATGCGTTGTTTCTCCCCTCTGGAGTTGATGGGGATGACGCCGGGGTCTACCACCACCACCACCCCTACGATGAGGTAGTGCTCCTCCAGGACCACATTGGTGACCAGGGCCACCAGGTCGAGGGCCTCCTGCTCAGATCCCTCCAGTTCTACAACCACCACGAGCAGGTTGGTCCATGTGAACACCGCACTGGAGAGAGGAGGAGGAGGATGGTGGATGAAAGTAAATACAGAGAAGTCATGTAGAATTCATATTTCTTCGTCATTTTTAAAATTGATCAAGTAAATAAATCTCTGTTGTCATATTGACAACTAGCGACTAAAGGTGTTGTAGGTTTCTCACCATTCAGCTATGCTCTTGTGAGAACGGATAACAGAGGTCTCGATGTCAATTGGGTGATACCTCATCCCCCTCAGCTCCAGAGTCTCATCAAGAGAGCCCACCACATAGAGGGCGTCGTGACGCTCTGAGACACACAAACACCCACAGTCAGACTGTTCAGTTTACGTTTTGATACTAGAAAATACTTAAATTAGCTTTCCGTGGAAAGATTGCAGACTTTAAGTTAGACTAAGCATTGGTCACTCACCTCCGCTGGCATCGGTCAGCTCAGTGCGCCGCAGGAAGCCCAGGTAGCCGGTCCTTGCCCAGACTGTCTGAGTGTCCCCGAAGCTCAGCTTGGTGTTGAAGTGGTCAGCATGCAGCGCCTCCTCCCCATAAACTGTGTAGTATCCTGTGGCATTGTGGGGACTGCTCACCCAGATCTGATACACATATTAGTTACAATTGGTGACTGTTACATTCAGAAGCACACACTTTGCTCTTTCTTCTGGTCAAAGTTCTGAAGCGCTACAAACCCAATATGATGAGTCACAAGCTGCGTATTCCTCATGCTGATCCCATTAAAGGGTATCAAGTATAAAATCGGTGCCAAATCAACATACAGATCTATTTGTTGTGGTGACCTCTTGAAATAAGGGAGAAGCTGAAAGAACCCTGCAAACTTGTTCCAAAAAAAACAAAAGCCAAGTAAATTAATCACATTAACATTGAACTGCTGTTCAGCCTAAAAGGTCACTTTGTGTAGCTTTTACACAAATTTCAGCAAGATGTTTTAAAAAGCAGCACTGATATGTAAATAGACATTTGCTTCTACTGTGCTGAATGAATTCTGCTGCTAAAAATAAAAAAACAAAACACCTTAACTCTAAGATGTTTTTAGGTTATTGCAGAAAGCGACTGTAACCTGCTTTAAAGGGGACTGAATAATAAGTGGTTTTTCTTATTGTCTAGAGGTTGCCTTAGAGAGTGGATGGACTGAGGGACTTCAACAAGGTCTAGTATAAGATAAATATGGATTATTTTAAACTGTGAATCATCCAAATCCAAATCCAAATCTGGAGATGGAAACAAGCACAACAGGTTCCCTTTAAGCACACAGAAGAGTGACTGACTGACTGACAGCTCTGCTCTCTTAAAAACCAACTCACCTCTCCTAGATGGGAGTCTCCCAAGGGTCCTTTAGTCTCCGTGTTTGCAATGATGACTTTTACTCCAGGGAGGATCTACAGCAGCAGACAGCCAGGACTCAAATTAACAAAAAAAGCCCTGGAAGCAGCAGCATTACACACTATGTTGCTGTGTTTCAGTTCTTAGTTTTAAATTAGGCCGTACCTTTCCAGACTCCATCAGTGGCAGGCTGTGCGGTGACCCTCTCTCAACCAGGCGAACCCTGAAAAGACAAAGTGAGCAACGTCATATCCACTGTTTTTGTAAATATGACACGTAAATAAAGGAAAGAAAAAAACTTTGAGTACTAATTAGTTCAAAGTCGGGTCATGTTTTAAATGCATGTATATGAATGCATACTGTCACAGTGTTCCCACCTATCGTGCCGTAGTGCTCTCATGTCCACATAAACTGTGGTTGGATCTGGTCCAGCTGTACCCTGGGGAAAAAAGAAAGAAACAAGCAGATCCAGATATGAGCCAATAACCTATGTGCTACAGCTGTGGCATTAACGCTGCATGTTGCTTAAGTGGAGTGGGGTTTGGAAGCTGATTATGAAACTACTGCTGACAAAGCAAGGGGCAGCCAGAAGCCAACCAGCCAGGCTGCGATAGTTAGGACTCTGGCAAAACCTGGGCCATGTAAACACAAATACCTCCATCACCTGCTCTGTGGGAAAACCTGGAACATTTATTTAAATTCTAAATAATAATGCTTATAAAAAATGACTCAACAAAGTCTAAACATCATTTGTTTTGATTAAAAATCAAAGTACTTCAGTGCAGCTGAATTCTAAGTGATTCATTTTTCAAGTGCTGATTACAGCTGTCAGATATAGATCCCTTTGTGTGGGATTTGTCATCATTACTGCTGTGAGACTGGTCACAACAAGTTATGTTTTCCATCACTCGCTTTGCCAGTCTACAGCCAGAGCACAAGCCAGCAATGAGTCGCTGCACCGAGGTCTGTGAGTCACAGCCAAACACAGAAAGCAGGATTCAGTTTACTAAGCAGAGCACGTCTACCTGAACGACCACCTGTCAGTAACATAAAGGTTCCTCAGAACATACATAAGTAATTCATTAGTCTATATACTGAAAACAAGATAAAAACAAAATATGGTAAATTTTAAATATGTTCAAAAAGCTGAAAAACATTTATATATCCTAAAAACTGAATAAAAAGACACACAAACAATTATGCCCTGTTAGTTTGTATAATATTGTGGATTGAAGTATGAAAGTACGACATAAACTCTACTGATTATACCCTAATTTACTGAGTCGCAGCAGAGTTCATGCAGCCAGCTCATTGTATTATGTGTGGATCATGTATCTAAACCTGCTGTAGAGCAATGATCAGGAGCCAGCTGATAGAAGCAGGACTCGGCTGAAATAAATAGCGATACAGAAGCTGAAGCTCATCGGGAAGAGGAAAAAAAACGAGCTAAGTGCTGAAAAAAATAGTGAACTGTGGCTAAGCATGACAAAACTTCATGCAAAATAAATGACAAACGTGAACACACAGAAACAGACCAAGCAGCAGAGCAAACAGCCACTCTTATCACACAGTACCTGCTCAGCCAGTTTCCCTAACCTGTTGGGCTGACAGGACAGGGCAGGACAGATAAATAAAGAGATATACGTGTATGTATTCAGATACGTGGGCAACTCTCATACACACTCAGACACATACATAAATCATCAGGGACTGAAAAAAATAAATAAAACTATAAAACAAAAGAACAAGACCAAAAACTGACAAAAGTCAAAGTCAAAACACGACTTATTTCACAGTTTTTATAAACTGGAACTAAATGTAAGATGAACCATTGCACTTTCTAAACTCTTCCTTAACATGCAGTGAGCTGGTAAATCAAGGTCTTGTATTTCACGCTTTAATTATCTAATAAAATAGTTTTATTTAATAAAAAGTTTTAAATGCCCCATTTTTTCCAGTTAAAGTGTTTTGGCTTGTGTTTCAGGGTGTGTACAGAGCTGCACTGCAGGAGCTAGAAAAAATAACCAGCCAGTTAAATAAACGAGGAAATGAAATCCATCGGTTAGAGATAAAATAAACAAAGCTGTCTGCAGAGACAAAAAACAACTGGACTGCGTAGCAGTTTTCTAATCGAATCTTAATTTTTGATGGATTTATGATGAATTCTAATTAACTTTTTCAGTTTCTTTACATCGATACATCAATAATTACATCTTGTTGTCTTTTATTCTTCTCAGCTAATGCAAGCATCCACAAACTTTCCAAGTTCAACATCACTAACATTCATGCTTTTATGAAGTGCTGTCAAACCGACACCGCACAAGAATTTCATTAACATCTTTGCCATGAATCTTTGCCCAGATTCATGGCCTGCTTTGGCTCTAAAACACTGACATTCATTCATTCTGAACTTTTCCCAGCCCTCCCCCTTTCGCTTCTAATTTTCCTTGACCAGTGGGCCTACCTGCAAACAGATCGCTACGTTCACCCTGCAGCCGAAGGTGGTGCTCACAGCTCTCGGTGAAAGCCCCAGGTCTTTGAAGATCTTCGAGAAGGACTGAGTGAGGGCTATGCGGGGCCTTTCCTCTGCTACCACCATGCAGGTACGCACACAGGACAGGTTCACATTTCTCAGCTGGATATGGGGGAAAAAAAAGATCAGCATCAGCGAAACCTACGAACTTGAGAGTGATAAGATTATTTTGGTCTTTGCAGAAAAAAGGAGAAAAATCGTTTCTGTGTTCTAATATTAATAATTATTTTTATTAGGCATCTATTAGATCATAGACAGACCAGTCTTAAGTGCTGCAGACAGTAATCAGCAGGCAGACACGGAGCAGTGAAGTGCTTCACCATTGAGTACCCTCACTTTGTCTTGATAATTATGGCGCTGGTGCAACAGCACCGCAGGGAAAAGGACTATTTGAAGAGAATCACTTCAATTTTGTGCAAGAAAAACGCTGTGGTTTGTTGTTTCCCCGCAGTGACACTGTTCAACAGCTGAAGAGACAAACTGACCCGCAGTGCTTCTGTCTGTGAACCCAGTCCTTTGGTGCACATCTCCATGACTGAGTACGAGCAGAACGTGACGCGCACTTTGTACTGGCTGACGGCTGCAAGCCACAGAGATGCGTTGCTCTCCAACTCCAGCGGTGGAACCAGGATCGACTGATGGCCCGAGTACACACTGAAACAAGAAGATGCAGGCGAGAGAGTAAACAGGAATCCACAGAAAGAAAAGATAATAATCTGTGTCCAGATTTTCAAATGTTACTGGTGGTCGTTTGTTGAGAGCCCCTACCTGCACAGGCACCAGAGAGCAAAGCCCAGGCCGCAGTACGGGTCCAGACAGATGGCGATCTGCCGGGATGGGTAGAGCTCACACTGCAGCTTAATGGAGCGACACAAGGCACTGGTGGCAGCATGAGACATCTAGAAGAGACAATATGATATAAAAAAAGAAAAGACTGGGCGCTGCAGTAACATTCAGGGATTCATTACTTCACAGCAGACTAAGAACCTTTTAAGCCTTTACTGTTGTCCCATAAAATCAATCATAACTCCAGAACGTGCTGAAGTTCACCCAGTCAAACATGCCGTTTGTTCCTCTTTTTAATTAGACTTGCAAATCTGTCAAATAGGACTTCATAGTTTTTTTTTTGTAGTTCATTTCATTTATAGGCAAGTATCTGAATCCAGTTTTTCCAAATTAAGTGTGAACAAGAGGTACAGCTAATGTTAAAATGTCCTGCGACCTGACACTGAATGCAAGAAAAGTGCTTAAAATCAAGGACTTCAAACCTTACTTTCTTTATATACCCTTCAAAAGATCAAATGTTTTTTATTGCCTCTTGAGTAGATTGTTGTAGTTAGTTACATGTCTGATAGGTACTAACATCCTGGGAAAAGGGGTTTTAAAGGGGGAAATTAGTCTCCTGATATATATGTCTAAAGATAAGCATTTGCCACCTTTTCTGATAATGATACACTTGATATCTGTTTGTAACAGGATTAATTGTAAAATCTTATTCATGAGTGCCTTAATGGGCTAGCCTCAGATTATCCCCATCACTCTCACGTGGTGGTCGTCTCAGGTCATTTGCTTAGGTCACTGGACCAACAGCTCTTCGTAGTCCCAAGATCCCACCTAGAACTTCATAAGCGTTTTCAGTTCCAGCTCTGGAACATCCTACCCCTCCATTTCAGGGTGTGCATTAACAGGAACAAAAAGAGGCAATATGATGGCAACATGTGAATCTACTGAACCAGACAGTTCCTTCAACATACTTTGACCCCTGCCAGGATGCCTGTCGTGGACACACTGAAGTCCAGGTAAGCCAGCATCTCTGGGGTTGGGGGCTTGTACATCTGGGGGCTCTTCTTCCTGGGGAGATCATCTGTAGGATGAAGAACGAGCGAATTAGGAGAACATTCACTGCAGAAATTGATATTAAGCATTTGAGTGTGTGTACATAAATTACCAGTGTCCAGCACGGTGGGCCAGCTCTTGATGTCCACAGCAGCAGCAGCTTCTTTGGATTTCAGCAGCTTCGTTATTGCTTGGGTTGTCAGGATGCACACTGACTTGCTGACCTTTACCACAGATAGTAGAATCTAACTACATATGTTGTGTTGCTGTTCACACTGTTTTCTATTAGACAGTAAAGCGTCGCTAACAGAGCACAGATACATCTGAAGATCACTGACTTTAATGTATTTTTTAATGCATACAATCCACATTGACTGCCATAAGCACTTGATGTGTCCCCAAACAGCCTCTGCGTTACCTCAACGATCATTTTGACGGTGGGCAGAGTGGTGGCCAGGTTCTGTGGATGCGGCGGTCTGACGGTGACCGGCACACAGCCAGCGTACAGGCAGCCGTAGAAAGTGGCAATCAGGTCAATTCCTGCACATAATGTTTGTTTATATATTTTTTTCTCTTAAACCCAATGGAGTGAGGATGTTTTAAAAGGCCAAGAAGCACAGGGCAGCAGATGTTTGTTTTTTTACCTGGCGGATAGACAAGTGCCACGTGGTCTCCAGTGTTCAGGCGTCCCATCAGAGCTGCTGCCACTCGCTCTGCTCGCTTGTGCAGCTGCAGACAGGAAGCTGAGCTGGACACTGTGCCCTGACGAGAAAGCACAAGAGTAACATATATCTGCACCGTTCTCTTTATTTAATTCACCATTATCAAGATTTATCAGTCCACAAATGTCTAACAAGCTAACTTTGCATTACAACTTTTTTTCTTTCCTCTTATGAAAACTTGAGTTGCAGGAGTTTTGCATCACTTTAATGAAGTATCTTTATTCATGACTCACTTAATTTAACTGAATCAGGGTAACAGATAAACCTGAGACAACAATCTTTTTTGTAAAAAGGTTTTAAACTGAATTTCAAGGAAATTTACTGTAATAACACATCAGTGTTACTACCTTCAAAACCACATTCTATTTAGAGATCTTTCTATCGATCGTATTTGATCTTTCTTAAGTCAAACCCCAGTACAGACAATACCTTAGCATTGAGAACCAGAAACAGAGGATGGTCTGGAGTGGCCTGAGCTCTCCACTGTAGCACATCCTGAATGTAGAGGAACTAAAGGAAGAAAACACAAAATTAACTACAAAGATATCAAAGTGTCACACAGAAATAGGAGTTAACCTGTGGAATAGTTATGACAGTGATTTAAAAAGGTGTAGTTCATTTTCCTTGTTTAAAAACATGTTTAAAAATAGAGTAATAGAAAAATATAGAAATCAAGAATGAAAAGAGCAAAAAGGAGAAAAAAAAAAACAACCTCTTGATTCTTTTGCTTTGATGTAGTTACTTATCTAAGGTGGAAAGTTTTTTTTTTCTTTGTTTTTTTTTTTTTCTTTGTTTGTTTGTTTGGTTTTTGCTTTGTTTTATTATTTTTCTTCAAGCCCTGTGTGCAGGAGCTGCATACAAAAAGATATTTTGTGAAAACGGTTGGCGTAATAAGCAAATGCTTCAGCCAATACCTTTTGATTAGCCTTGTCTCATGCTTTCTTTCTTTATGGTAGATTTTTGTTCTGTTTTCACTGTTTGTTTGTTTTTTTTTTTGTTTTTTTTTCACTGTTTTCACTGAGATTTGAATTTGAATGTTAATCAATAAATCAATAAATCAAAAAATATCTTGTCTCACTTAATAAATGGTGTTAAATATTGTTGCATAATGGGACAAGGCTGTTTTTGCACATGAATAAGAAACATTTAAGGGGTAGAGCACATGTGCAGATGATGATCAAAAGGCAAAAAGGTGTAATGCATGATGGGAAAACAATCTGAGTTATGTGATGCCTGTGTTTTTTGCAGAAGGGAAGGCCATCTCTCAGTTGCATGTACACTCAAAAAAATAATTCATTGGATGAAGGTAATTTTATCTTGCCACTTATATTCCATCTAAACAAATCATGTTATATTAATCCATCTTGGTTGTGTTGTGTCAACACGATATATGTGTGTAGGTTTAACATAATATTAACATTAACATTCAATTAATTTGACTTTTGTTCAATCAACATGTTTGCACCACGTTAGTCTAATTAAATTTATTTAAATTCATCTTATATTGTTTAAACACTTTGGCACATCAAAAGTCAGTCTTGTCACATGAACTAGTAAAATATTTGTTTCTTACACCAATGATAATCTTGTTGAATGAATGAAATGTAACTTATGTCTGTAGTACATGTTGTATTCATATTACATAATGTTCAACAAAAAAATTTGTTTTACAGCAACTTCCAATCCACCCATCTTCTTATCTTTATCTGGGCTGTGGAAGTGATAGGGTAACAGGAGCAGGGTACAGACTGGACAGGTCACTAGTCTATCATACAGAGACAAACAACCATTTGCACTTCAACACATTTGGGTAATTTAGAATAACCAGCTACCCTTACAACTGCATGACTTTTAACTGTGGAGGAAACCAGAATACGCAGAGAGAACCCACTGCAAACTTTGCCACATTGTGGATTTGAACCCAGGATCTTCTTGCTCTGAGGCAACAGCACGAACCACCATGGCATTAATCTGTCAATACAGTCTTAACAAAAGTAGGAAAGCTATGCTTGATGATGCTTTATGTTGTTGTCCTTGACAAGTTAAACCATAAGAAATAGTAACAGCATACACGTGATGTGGTTGTCTGCCTCTTGTAACCCCAGTGATTTTCCTGTGGTTTGACATCTAATGTGATCTTCTGAATTTAGCGAGTCGACTCAAAAAAATGAAATTGGGTGGTTGTTACATGCACAAGATCCAGACTTGTAATTTGAACTAAATAATTCCATGTTTCTATGGTGAACGTAATTAAATCATGTAGCATCTGCATGAAATTCAGCAACTTAATTTGTTCTTGTTGAGATGACATCATACAATCTAGTAAGAGTGGCTGGATCCAGGCAACTCGTCTTTGTAACATCCGTGCTGTTCAATTTCCTGACTGAGGTTGTCCAACCAACTGAAGAGCACATAAATCTAGACTCAGATTTCTCCCTCAGGTGTGGATCCTTACCTGTGTCTGCAGTGTGTGAGAAAAGGTGTGGCATGGATGAAATGAGGATGACTATCTACCTTACGTGCCTGGTCATTGTCCTCCAGCTGTCCCAAGTCTCTCCCGCAGGCTTGTGCTATCCTCTTGCCTGCCACCAGGTTGCCCACTATCATAGAAGCAGGACCAACCTCTGTCCAGCACAACCAAAGCATCATCATCATACATCTCAGTGAAGTTAGCACCAAAAATCATTTTAAGGCAAACATATTGGAATGATTATTGTTGTGTTTTTGATCTCAGAGTGAGGTGTCTTGTGGTCTACCTGGCTGTTTCTGTCTCGGCTTGGGCAGGTTAGTGACGCATGTGTGAGGGCACATAAGGACATTGCAGGGGTGTAAAGCACCCTCCAGGAAGCGCTGCTTGGTCTCAGATATATGGATGCCGCCGAGGGGAGCCTTAGGAAGCGTGTTAGCAGGTACCAGAGCCAGGCAGTACACCCCAACCTGATGGATGCTGTCTATGGCCTGAAAACAAACAGCGAGGTTACACAAAGCTGTCAAGTGACGACTTTTACAGTGCCTGCTTTATATTTTTTTTGGTAAAGTTTGAGATTCATTTATTATTTTATAAACATGTAAATTCAAAAATAAACCAAATCAAAACAAAAAATATTGAGGACCTGGAGGACACGGCTCATCCACTGGAAGCTGTCTTCCTCTGAGGCGTCTGGCCTCTGCTCTGCCACCACGACGATCCTCTCGTCGTGCAGTACAGACACAGAAAACACTGCGATCCTGGGGAGCAAAGCAACACCGTCACAAACTGGCTGTCCTGCTCAACAAGAAGTGCAAACTTTCATAATTTCCATGCCGCTTCCTCCTTTACCTTCCCCTGTACACAAACTTCATGGGCTCCACGGCCAGCGCTGTGGCAACTACGTCATCAGCGTTATGTCTCCGCCCACTGACGACCATCAGTCCATCCATCTTTCCCACAACAAACACAAGGCTGTCCTGGAAAGAGTCACAAAAGTTCATGTGGTGATCCGCACAACACACGAGCTCCTGGTGCAAAGAAATCTGAATGCCTCAAAAGGTTTACAGACGTCTTATAAACTATCATCAAACTCTTCATCCAGGAGCTGTCATGTCCTCAAAGGGAAAACAATTATGCTTTAAACTCGGAAATTAAAAAAACATCACCATTTGTCAAGTGATAATGACACTGGTATGATCATCTCCATGATTTTAACAAATAAACTCAGGTCAGCTCCATCTTTCACTGGTTTGAAAGTCTATAAACACAAAAGCAATCCTTCAAAATAAAGAGATTTACGTTTCTTTCTTTCTTTTGAAACTGCTGAATAATCCAATTCAGAAATAAACTGCCGACAGGGAGTTTAGTGAAATATCCTAAAAGAAAAATTAATCTTTTAGACTAAAATCAAATGCCATAGCCTCAGAGACCGTTTTCTTCAATTCTGTGAGCACATTAAATTAAAATACGAACAAATACCTGCAACAATTACAGAGATGATTGGTCTTTGCGCATTGACTGGATGGACCCTTTAACTGGGCAATCTAATGTTGCAAATAGTTAGTTTAGTTAGTAAAACATTTGCATATTTGTTACTAAACTCACTGTTGACTAACAACCACTAACACAAACCATTGAGAGTCTTCCTGAGTAATTTAGAAAATCACAAACCAGAGTAGAGGCAACAAGATGGTAAAACTGATAATATTACATGTGGCGCTTCATGCTGATTATTTCTGACAGATATTAATATCTGTTCTATTAAGCAGAAAAACCCATTATCATTATTTTTATTTTTTGCTGCCAGAACGGTCACAGAGGTACTAGAGATCTGAAAGGACAGTTAAAATGTACCTGTGTAAAGCTGTAAGACTGACATTAAATCAAGGGAAGGTTAAAAGGAAATCTAAAGAGGAACTTACTGGCCCTACAAAGCCCAGCAGTGAGGTTCTAGTGAAAGGTCGGCCACTGATCGGGATCCCAGACGGTGTTACAGGGACAGTCTGCAAGAAGATACAACACTATTAAAACCAAACATCAAAACAAACAGATACTGCCTTCGCTTAATAGAAGTCCAATCAGATGATGACTCATTTAATTTTAGTGCTATCAATTAAGAAGATTTTTAGAAATGTGGTGCTATTACACTGCACATATGAAGTGACACTCATGAATAATAAGATTAGGAGAAAAGCGCTGAATCCTTTGTCACACCTGACCACTTACAGAAATAACGAAACACCAACCTCAAAGATGTTCTTGGTCATGCCTGGGAGGCCGTAGTAAGCGACACCGGTGCTGCCTGAGCTCACGCAGATCTCTCCGACCTCGTCTGTCTGACAGAGATAAGGTATTCCCTCGGCTCGCACCACACAGACCAAGGCTGGAAATGCAAAATGGACACAGAAGGATGGGCACAAGGAAGAATGAGTCATAAGGTCAATATTTAAATCGATTCAAAGATCCCGGTTTGCATTAAGCTTTTCAAAAACTTCTATGAAACACTTCAAAAAGTTCAAACAGTAAAATTTGGTAAATAATTTCATTTAAGTTGGATGTGGTGATTTATTGGTGATGCGTTTAAAATGTTGTTTTAAAAGAGGCTTTTAAGGTGAATATTTTGCTACAAGCACTTTTATATGGTTAGATATTTCAGTGTCAGCATGTACACATTTTTTTTTTAAATTTTTGAAAATCACCTTTTTCTCAACCTTCTTCAGAATCAGTATTTTAGTCATTAACATCAGTAAAATGTTAATAATGTGCATGGTATACTGTACCTCCAGGCATGACCTGTCCCACATCCTGCACTGTAAGAACAGAGAGTTTCTCCTCAGTGTCCACACGGATCACCCCATGACTCAGCCCACCCATGGACAGCACCGCCTTCCCGGGAGGAGGAACCCCCATTTCTGGAGGTCTGCGGGACACACAGTCATGCTATTACTTAAGCCATACTATCACTTAAATTCTTCCTTTTCTGCTTACGGCAGTCAGACTGAGCCATCTACTGGTGTAGTACAGTGACAGCAGTACTAACACTTAAAAAGAAGATATGAACTGGTTCTGGAGAAATTTAATGACTCTGTGGCTCCATCACATTTCTTAACTCTTGCATATATTTAAATTTGCATTTCTCTCACTAAAAATAGTGCCAGCTTTTCAACTTGAAGCATTTTCTTGCCTCCCAATCCGTCTGGCATCGTAATCTTCCTCCAAAACTGAGCTTCACAATCAGCAGAAAGCTGTGAGACTCTACAGTCTGCGCTGTGATCAACAGAACAAATCTCCCTTCCTCCCTGCAGGAACCAGCTGATGTTGCAAGCATGGTGTGACATAACAGCAGCACAGAAAGCCAAAGAGGCTGCTTTTGTTCTCGTCAGGTGCAGTAACGGAAGCGCACCTGCGGATGGCGACAGTCATTGCTTCTGAAGAGCTGGCACATGGACAGATCACCTCAGGTCGCAGCCCACGTGACTGAAACACGTTGAGGAAGGCATCGCAGGAGGATATCGACCCTGGGGTAACACACACACACGCGCGCGCGCACACACACACACACACACACACACACACACACACAGAGCACCAGGCAGACAAACAAAGCAAATCAATAATAATTTCTTGGGACTCCAGGGTGTTGTTTTATTAAATGAGCCTCTGCAGATGGACTCACATGGGTTAGCTCCGTCAGCAACGATAAGCATTCGCAGTGAGCTCAGGCTGATGTCTCTCTGGTCTCTCTGGGCCAGCAGAGACCAGTGCATGTCCCTCGACTTCACCACTGCTACCCGAGCTGCACGGGGGACACAAAGACAAAAGCAATGACCGACACAATCATGACCTCTGTGGTCCAGTTTGACGAGATCATAAAACCAGACAGCAAGGAGCGACGCAAGCTGACTCAGTCGCCAACAGATGATTGAGCAGAGCTGTGGATCAGTTTTATTCAGGGCACACAACCCCAGAAATCAATAGGTCCAACAAATGATCTCTTTAATCCATCCACTCGTGTCAAACGTGCACTGAGAATCAAAACAGTAACAAGCAGGAATAAAATCTGGTCTTCTTAACAATAAAACACCTGAAGTGTATCTTCCCTAAGGTAGCTTCTTGTGAAAAGTGTGCTCTGTCCTCGTTTTCCGAATTAAACAGCAACAAAAAAAGATCTAAATTCCTTACTAACCCTAAATAGATGGACTGGCCCTTACCTTTATATGTGTGAACCTTCATTATCCAAGACAGAGGGTTGACTTTCATCAGGGAGTAGGGAATGCTGATCACATGCATCCGATTCATGACGCTCTGCCAGGAGAGCAGTAAGCATTGAGATGAGCTCCAATATATGCCAGAAATGCATCACAACTAAATGAGGTCACTGTAAACACGCTGCAGGTTATGATTTTATCTGCCAAGAGTACAAAAATAAGCCTGTTTATACACGTAACAACAAATCACGTATGACCTAAGGCACCGGGAATTCTCATGCATGTTTGAAAGCAGTCAATCAAAGCTGGGATGTCTGTGTCAGTGGAAGCAGCTTTATTTTTCACAGGTTTGAAACTCCTCAGTGGTTAGATAAGATGCTTTTTCCCCCCCATCAGGACTTCATTAGTTTGAATGCATTTACATACTGATAAAGGCCTCAGTGGGAAGCCGGTTAGATAAGTTTCAGTTTTTATCTGCAAACTGAGCTCAGATCTCCTCCATTTCTCATTATATAAGCGCCCCATTAGCTCTACTAGAGGTCTGGAGACTACTTACAGTGAGAACACCGTGCCATAATCCTGCTTCTCTCTTGAAGTCCAGGACGTTGGTTATCGTCTCACCTACAAATAAAAAAAAGGAGAATTTTTCAAGGTTAGGAGCACAACACAGTTACATAAGTTTCTGTAATTCTGACTGTAGCAGCAGTGGTTTGAGTAAGCCAAATTAAGTTACAGAAACAGATCCGGAGAGTCTCTGGGGGTTGCTGGTGCTGTTTGCAGTTACTCAGAACAAAAGTAGGACACTAGAAGAAAGGAGCTACTTTATGTTCTCTTTCTTTTTAAGCAGACCTGACCCAGGTATGATGGAAGGAACGCAACCAACTGAGCAGCTGCATTTATCAAATGAGACTGTATTTACACCTAAAAGTGTCTCAGAGCATTTCTCCTGCCAGCACCAACTGAACTTTCTCCATGTCGGAAGAAGTGATAAATGATGGAGGGAAAAATTGCAGAAACAAAGTATGACCAAAAAAGTAAATTAAGATTCCTCCTCACCTTCAGTGTAGCCACAGGCCTGCGTGAGGGCATGACAGTGAGCCAGCATGGCTGAATGGGACACTGTGATTCCCATGGTGCTTCCTTCTTTGCTGGTTTTATACTAGATGTAAGAAGCATAAAGGGGAAAAAAACAGTTTCATTAGGAAGAAAAAGGATCTGGTAAAAACAAAAACTGCCTAATAAGTTGAATAAGTAAAAAACAAATCCAGTAAAAACCATCGCGTCACATCCTTTGATTAAACCCCACTTACTTCTATGTAGGCAATGTCGTTACTGGCTTCCCGTATTGGAGGGTGCCAGTCTTTTGGAGGCTTCACAACATGTTTTCCATCTGTCACAAACCACAGCAACCGCGGCCAGCCTGCAGAGACAGAGACATGAAGTCATCTCAAACCAAATGAAACTATGCACACACATTCACAATGAAAACAAAACAGGCTGTACCTTTGAAAGTGGCAACCTCCCCTGTTTGTGCTTTGGGCAGGCCTTTCTGACAGGCGTCAGTGGTCAGTGCCAACGTGACGCCGCAGCTGCCCAACAGAAAGCCGATCTGTTGACTTCCCGCATCCTGGGGGAGCAAAGAGAGTATCTGTCACACACAACGATCAACTACTAAAAACAGAAAAATTCAAAATAACTTTGAGAAAGGATGCGCCGAGGGAATGTGGGAATTGCTAATGGAGTGAAAACAAGGCAATGACAAGAAGAAGAAGAAGAAAACAAAGAAGAAGAAGAAACCTCAGAGCATCACAGCAGCATCAAAGCAGCAGCAGGTGAGCAAGCAGAGTGACGGCCAGTCACTATTAAAAACTCTACTGCTGTGCATCAAAGCCAGACTGTAGCAGGAATGAAACCCGAGATCTGACACACGCTCGCTCCTATTTGATTGGCTGTGCAAATGAGCTTATAGCTAAACTCGTGCTGTGCAAAGTGCGCTGCTCAGAAAAGCAAAAAAAAAAAAAGGTGGGAGACTCAAGATGGGTGGGGAGAGGCGGAAAGAAAGAAGAGGAGGGTAATAGGGATAAAGAGAGGGACACAACGAGAGGACGAGGAATGATAGGAGCTGACAGAGTGAGCAAATGAGCGTCTGACTCCTGAGAACAGTTGGCCTGTGATCTATTTTGACTAGAATAACACATCATTTCACCTCACTCAAATCTCATTAATTACAGCACAGAGTCTGCCAACAGCATGCTTATAAAGGGCAATCACGAACAGGCATTAATATTCAGGCTGTGCAACTAATATGGATAAATTTAGATCGGCTTGAGCTGATCGATGCTCTGGGAACCGCAAAACATCATAAGCTAATACTCTGCATTTAAACATTTAAGAGATCAGATTTACAAAGATGTGATTTAGCGTAAGGAACATCAAAGAGAGTGAAGATTAGCACTGAATCAAAAACTGCATCTGACTTAAGTACGTCTCTCATGTAAACACATTGAGGTCAGATGTCCAGTAGGGGTCAGTAAAACGTCAAAAATCACACATTCCCAGGAGACCCTCATTGCTTTACCTTTCTGGTCAGCGGCACTTCAATAGGTACAGGTACGAGCTCCGCCAGGAGACAGCCGTAGAAGGCCACCATGAACATCACCGGATCATTGTTGGGGAAAACAAGTGCAACCTGCAGGTGTGTTCAAGACATGGTTACAATACACCAACATTACTGTTTTAATGGACAGTATTGTGGACTGACGGTGACACTAAACATGTCATACAAATAATAAAGCTTTAAAGTTTAAGAAATCATTGCTTTCTACCAGAGAGTTAGTTGACAACTCTAGCTTCACAACAATAATATTTATATTTTCAATAAATCCTTGGTTTTAGTCAACAGTCAGTTATTCTATCTTGGCTTGGGTCTGTTTTCTGTTCACTGTAGCCCCCATTAAACGTGAAGCTGCCGTTTTTGCATCAGACAAAAATCACACATGCACCATCTCGCACCAAAACAAACAGGCTTCTCAGCCAGCCTCCCCCATCTTTTTTGATTATTTTAGACAAGAAAAAAAGTCCAGCCACAACGATTAACCCAAGCAAGTCAACTAGACCCAAGCCGAGCCGTTTTTGCAGCTTTCCTCTGCTCAGGGTGAAACTGAAAGCAGAGGAGCAGAGGAGAGCCGCAAAACAACTTTAGAGACCCTGAAAATGAGATGAAATTAAATGTCTACACATAAATTAGGTTTTTAAACTTTACAGTTATGAACTGTGCCAGACTGGGCTCGCTCATTTCACTTTTACGTTCCCAGTCAAAGATTTCAAGGTAATAATGTAGATACAGACTTGGCTTAACACAAACATGTGAGGAATGGGACTTTCCTCTCTGCTAAGAAGTAAGGAAGCAGTCCATTAATTATTTCATAGGAAAAAAAAATATTGTTTTCTGCTATATTAATGTTCCAAATTCAAATAGAATATTAAAGCTTTTAAGTGGATCTAAAACAACAAAAGTAAACGCAAATTAGAGAGCTGGTCACTTTTTCATCTAGCAGGAAAAGGCAGTAACTATATTTCCCAAAAGGTTCCTACTGTATGTAGGAATACTTTCAGCCCCCTGTTTTGTTTTGTTTTATTTTATTTTCTCACGTCATTGAATTTATTTGGTGATTAATTCCATGTTGAATATTTGTAATAGTGCTGATTGATTGAGTGAAATGCCAAAAAATGTAACACATTCAATCGCCACCGAACACACTGTAATATATCATGACTTACTCTGTCTCCAGGCACGAGCAGAGGCTCATTTCTGCTGCTCAGCTTATTAAGAAGCGTATAGGCCAGTTTCTGACTGCGGGTCCACAGTTTACCTGCAGAGGTTAACACACATTGTCAACGAGTGCCTTTGATTTAACTATTCTAACCTGCAAAACAACATTTAAACAGCAGAATACATCATGTCTGTTTTTCAAAGACACAGTGGATGAAAAGAGGTGCTATTCTTTTCCATCTGAATTGTCATTTCTGGGCCAACATCCACAGGCTAACACCTACCATAGGTGAGTGTGTAGACGGGCTTGCCAGCATTGTCGAGTGCTGTCAGGCAGGGGCTCTTGGGCTGAGTGGTTCCCCACCTTTGTAGGGCTGCTGGCAAGGAGGGAGGCCAGTTGGTCACCACCCCAAGAGGCTCCCCTTCCAGGGGACACATCTGCTGGCCTTCTGGCTTTGGCTGGTTGGGATCTGGCTGCTGGACTGAAAACATGAAGAAGATGAATTGGACATCTTTAAGACTTTGATTCGAATTGAGTGTAATATAAGCTCCTGAGCTGCTTGATAAAGAAGACCGGCTAGTCTGCAAAGAAATGGTAAATATGTAAATTAAACAACACTTGTAAGGAGGACAGGGGAGGAAAAAAAGAGTGTGAGAAAAAAAAGACAATGAGGAAGGTGTGATGGAAAAGGAAAAGCTGGAGGATATACAGTGAGCTGTGTTCTGTCCTCATGAGTCTAAGCTGCCTATTATTCCTACTTGTGAGAAACTCGAAGCTGCTGCTTACTGGAAATCAGTCTCACCTCGCTCCTTCTTTAAGTACTCTATTGACTTCTGGATTTGACTTCCATCTCTTCATCTCTATTCTTACCTTCAGACTCTCTGAGCAGTAGAGTTCAGACCTGTTTAAAGAAGCAGGTAAGCCATATCTCTGCCAAATATAACATCTTTATCAGTGTTTGGATCCTACCTCTGAGTGTGTTTTTCTGCTCACACTGAAGCTTGCCATACCACAAGGAGAAGCTTTACAGTTACCTGCTGATGCACTGCTATTCCCGCAGCATTTTCATTCACTCAGTGTTTATTCAGAGTGGCAGAGTACCACCCAGACCCACCGATGGGTTTGGTTGGAATGGAGGAAATGGTTAGGAAGGGCTGGTCCAGTCCGTGTGCACTTCCCTAAAAAATTCCCTTTCAACACCTGGTGGTCTTCGGGGCCAAAATAACCACCACTGAGCTAAAACCGTGCCTTGGTGGTTTACTTGTGGGACCTGGCAAGGTCACAGTCACATTTTTATCTCAGCCACAACAAGAATTAGACAGATCACTATTATTAGAGCTGGAAAACCAACGCGATGTGAGCATCACATTCGAAAGAGTAGGAGTGTGAAAGAGTTTCTCTTCACGAAGATTTATTGATTCAGCAGAATCACTGTAATTACATTCAGGTGGGCTTACCATCCAAAAGCTCCTCAAAGTCGTCAACAAAGAACTCGCGCAACGGTGGACGCTTTGGTCTCTTCAGTGTATTGAGCAGCTGCTGGATTTTGTTGGAGACGCGACTGTTGACTGGAACACCTATAAAATGAGTTTTATGGAGATGAAAAGACAAAAAAAAGGTTGGGAGGACATAAACATGACAAGAAAAAAAAAACATGTAGAGAAATACAGACGGGAAAAAGTGGAGATAATTGTGATGGCGCAGGTGGGACGTGGGCATGTGCAGACAGATTGATTGAGAGATTGATGGAGGACGGGGGTGGATAAGGGAGGGACAGATAAGGAAAGAAAAGGAGACAAGGTCAGTGTGTTTTTCTAATGAGGCACAGAGGACAACCAGCTGTCAGTCACACTGTGGCAGGACAACAAAGCAGTGGAGCACGAGGTCCTGCGCTGTACAGTCACCTTAAAGACATAGTGTTTTAGTAGGAAGTCTCAGGAATCACTGCGAGACCTCAAAGGCTAAGAAAAAAGGAAATCAGGAAACGAGGAGCCGCCTCGCCTGCTGCCTAGCAACAAAGATGTACTCGCTGCAGAAAATGATTCATGAGGTGTCTCAAAAGGTGCCTGTTTCATGCTATAAAATATAGACAGTGAGAGGCTAAAATCACCTAACCCCGACTTAAATCAGAACACAGATAAATGGTCTGACATGCATGTTACACTTTAAAATGAACCCTTAAATCTTTTTTTTTTTATATAAAAACTGAGCCAGATCATAAAAGGAGAGAAAACAAGACAAACAAAACAACAAACAAAATAATAGACTCCGAATGAAACTTGCGTTGTGCCGTTAGAGTCATGTTTGAGGTGAGGTTCAGTCTATAAACATCATCAGACATTATTTTTACCCGATAAATATACAGTTAGCTTTAAAAGGGGGGCAGCTGTGTTCGACAACCCAGACAGCCACGGGAGCTAAAGGCCACAGCTGCACACAGCTTGCCTGATTTATCTTACTATAATAAGCCTAGCTCAGACAGACCCTGCCTCCTCATGCAGGGACAGATGTACCAGGGATCGACCCTGTGGGGGTCAGTGCAGCACCTGATGGACCAATTAGACAGCAGCCCCTAACATCCTGGCTCTGAACTCCCCCACCCACCTCATCATGAGGCTTGATCGCTCATATCTGGACCAACCAGGACCCGTCTGTGATGATGACGATAATTAATGTGTTCATGATCTTATAATGAATGCATTTACAGCCATAAATTGCTGTAGTAATCTCTGGCTCTTCCTTAATGTGGGACAAAATGTTACACCACGTCTTTACAGTAAACAATAACAGAGTTATAGGATCGGGCTAGTATTAGTCCATCTTTTTCCTATTGTTAACAAATCCCAGCCAAAAATTGTCTCTGGGGCCCAGTCTTGCTGAGCACTTTAAACATAAAAATGCGTCATAAAAACACGGTCCTGTTTTTTAAAAACATTCAATTTCCTGTGTCAGCTGGGCACTGCAGCTTTTAGGATTTTCTATTCAGACATTTATATTTGCAAAGGTGTGTTTATAGTGACTATCTCCAGCCATGGATTTAGGCAGGATGGTGTACAGTATGTGAAACTGGCTCAAAATAACCCACAGTGACTCATAATGAGGGAACATGTTGCCCACTGCAACAGCATGGTTCACTTGATGCATTTGTCATTGTTTCTGGATGATAATGGAGGTCGGCGGGATAAAAATAAGCCTTATCAGGCTACGGATACAATAAACACCTGTTCGTAATAATAACTTACTGTTGCTTTTGGTCTTTTGATAGGATAAAGCGATGTGGAAAAGAAAGTTTGCATAGGGCTCTGTGCAGTGCTGTGAAAACTAACTATGGAGCATGACTCATCAGCTTGTAGAACCACATTTAGCAGCAATAACTTGAAGTAATAATTTTCTGTATGACTTTATCAGTCTCTCACATCGTTTTGAAGGTATTTTTGGCTGCTCTTCTTTATAACATTGCTTTAATTTCATTGAGGTTTGCCTCAATTCATTTATGCACAGCTCTGTTAGGTCTCGCGACATCATTTCAGCCAGCTTGAGGTTTGGACTTTGACTGGGTCATTGCAACACCTTGAGCATTTTCTTGTCTCTAATTCAGCCATTCTGTTTTCTGCTGTGGTTGGTATCACAGTCCTGTTGTATAACCTAATTTCAGCAGAGCTTTATCGGTCAGATATGACCTTGATGTACAGACGAGTTCATGGCTATCTTAATGACTGCAACGTCCCCAGGTCCTTTAGCCCAGATCATTGACAGATGGTCTGAGGTGTTTGTGTTGAGATGCTGTATAACACTTCCTAGACTGATGGACAGCAAGAGCTGTTTCTTTAAGATCACTGCTTCTTGTCTTTGTTCATTGTCACCATGTTAACAAACCTGAATGCCCCAGACCAGCAAACTGCCAAAACTTGTGCTTTTAAGAGTTATTAGATTAACTGCTACCTACCCTTTTAATTCCTATGGAAGTTGTAATGGTTTACTTTTCACAGTACTGCACAAAATTCTGTAAGAAATTAATTTTTTAAACGATTGCAAGCTGAAAACAGCGCGAAAATACTGAATTTGTATCGGCAAAATTTGTGCATAAAACACCAACACACACAGTGTCAGTATCCAAGTACAGATGGAGCCAAAGCTACTGCGTGACTTGTTTTTTCTTTACACACATCTATGTGTCAAAAAAAATGCCAGCAGTCCTAGAGAGCTGCCATCAAAGAAGTCACTGCGTGGCTGCGGGCTAGCCGTCAAAGAAGAAGTGAGAAACAGACTGACAGTTGTTTTCAGTTTGAGATAAGAAAACAGTCTGTCAACATAGTAATTAGTCGCAAGGCCAAACGAAGAGTTACACCTCTGCTTAAACGCACTCACTTTCTAAAGACATTCAGGTTAGACGTTGCCTGAAGATGCTATAAACGGTAGAGCACTTGCAACATACTCAGCTATACAAACACAAACACACTCACATGCACACTGTATCACTGAATTCACTGTAGCTGTGCATATTTTTTTTATAACACACAAGATTTGGACAAGTGTCACAGTAAACCTGACAGTGGAGGTGAGAGGCAGAGATGCAAAGACACACAAATACAAACGCACATACAGCAGAGTGCACATACAGCAGGCTGCCATAGAGCTGAAGGAGCAGTTATAAATACCATCAATTAAACTGAGGGATCCTTCACCTCTCCACTCACATCCTAGAGGAGAGACACATCAGGATGTCAATGAAGCGCTCCTGTGAACTTTCTGGATGACGGGGGATTTATATGTCTGCACTGAATCATAAAACCACAGAACCCTTCTGAAAACCTTCGCCGTAACCCGAGGTGCACCTCCCCGAGGATGTAACTATGCATCGTGTTGACGCAACCCGCAACTAATGTGATTGGCCTGATCAGTGAGAGAATAACAATCATTGCCTCACTATAAGGACTCACAGATGTCAGCAGATTGCTGGAAGGAGTTTCCACAAAGTACTGGACTTTGTGTGAGGGAATGTAAGAAGAAGTGGGAAAAACCTGAGGGGCAAATATGTTTGCGTGGGGAGCAAGGAAGGAAAAGAGTGCCAGCATTTTATTTGTTTCCATTTTGGCTGGCATCTAAAAAAAAAAAAAACACAACATAGGCTCTAGAAAGATTCGTGCAAAAGTCAAAATCGGCCGTGAGCGTGAATGTGTGAGAAATCTACAGCTGCCACAGGCAAGTGAGAGTGGGATTATAATGGAATCACACTGTTGTTTTACCACTTTCACCATGTTTAGTAATCAGCATAGGAAAACCTGCAGTTTAGATCCATAGATTTAACCACTACTTCCTGCTTTTGTGTCAGCTAGGTTGTTTAGTATTTAAGAATCCAGAGCACGGGTGGCAGGGAGATTATAGGCTCTCTGCTCAAGGTGTCCTCCGGTTTTCAAGCTGCCTGATTATTAACAAACTGAATGAATGAAGATGAACTCAGACAAAGAAAGTGGAGCAGATTTAATGAACCAGTCAACCTCATTGTCATCTGTAGCAAGATGCTGGTTTTCTTTCATAGGTCTCAAGTAATCTCAACTCATACAAAAAATAAAACACTGTCATATATGATGGAGATGTTTGGAAAATAGGCATTCAGGTCACTCACTCTGTTTCTTAGTAGTAAAATACAGTATAATGTATGATGATGCAGCACAGAGCACCTGACATTATGAAGAAAACAGATACTGGTATATAACCATTATGCCTTAAATGTAAATTGGTGACTGGGAAATATATGCATTGTTTCTAGAGTGGTCCATGTTCTGGTCCTACATAACTAAGGATACTTTCACAATATTAAACACACATTAAAAGTAAAGGCCCAGTCATGTGACAAACCGACCTATATGGGGCGTACCCTGCCTTTCACCCTATAACAGCTTGGATCGTCTCCAGCCCTAACGCAACTCTAAACTCAATAACCTGTTAAGATAATGGAAAAAAAGTTTTGTAAGGTTCAAAGACTATTGTGGACGCCACCTAAAATGGAATCACACTAGAAGATGTATATGTAAGTGGATTTACGAAAAACCTCTGCCTGTAACTCAGCGGTTTAGGAAAGTGTTCAGGGTTCTTCCAACGGCGAGACTCTCTGCCAAGTTAAAGGTGAACTGACAACTTTTTGGATATATGGGCCTCTTATAGACCGCTAAATGATGTCATGCTAAAGGGAAAAGGACTTGTTGGGTTAGAAATTTGAAGGAGACGGTGGGTGATAACAAGCGTAAGCACACAGCAGTTATAGGGAATGAGTGTGTCCTCCCTTACGGCAATTTGATAAACCAAAACATATTTTATGGTTGGGTAAATGAAACCCTGCTTACATTTTACTCCAATTCTGCTAATTTTCCTATAAGAGAAAGCCAAAACTTCTTTAGGACACCAAATTTGTTTTTATATGGAATAAAAACCACACTCCCTCACCCACCTCCCTTCTTTTCTTCTTAGCTCAGGCTGTAATTAATGTGCTCAACTGTGTTTTTTTTTTTTTAAACCTACCTTAAAATGAGGTGGAACATGACCTGTTAACACTGTATTTACTGTATTTGTATGTACCTATCCTCTGCAGCATCCACTGCCCCATGCTGGTAGCAGTACTGAAGCCATACAAGCAAAGGCACGGTTTGAATGACGAATAATGTTTGGAGGCTATTTTATGCACAGATCCACCAACAACATGGCAAAAACTGAGCGCAAAACCGAGCACCTAATGATCCGTTTTATGTCATGACTCAAATATTTGTTTGCCGCAGAGAAGCGAGACCATGATGCTGTGTAAATCTTTACTGTCTCAGTGTTTCTGTTAGTTAACAGAACCAAACATTACGGCAGGAACGTGATGGATTTTTCAGGGAGGGTGGGGGGTGGAGAGGTGCACCGTTACCGTGGCAACATGAGCAGGTCAGTCAGTAGCTTTTGCCAGTCACGTTGGCAGACTGACTAAGGAGAAGACAGAGGGACAAACAGCAGGGGAGAAGGAAAACGGGAGTTGACTTTGCGTGTATATGTGTGTGTGAGTGTGAGTGGGCAGGAAACTCACCATCTGCGGTCTCCATGACGCTGGTGTGGTGGTTGAAGCCGCGGGAAACGCCTCGCACCGAGGCCACATGGGGCCGCTCTGCGTGATGCGAGGAGCGCTCCGACAGCCCCGTCACGTCAGGGGGCGCTGAGTGGTTATCTGTGATGAGTGGGGGTGTCGGGGGTTAAAAGGTCAAATTTAAGGCCAACTGTGCGTGCTCGCAACTTATATAAAGATCTAAGGCATGGATTAGCAAACAATATGATTTGCCTGGTATTCTCTGAGCCGAAGCAAAGACTGTATTTCAGCTTTTCACCTTCCCTCAACACCACACATAAAAGTCTGTACCCAAGATGTCTTACACTATGTTACAGACCAACTGATGTCCAGACACTAAGAGTGCAAAGTTGCTCTCTTAATGTTAGATAGAAAGCACTCAGACATAGAAAAAGGTGCTTGTGTGAATGAAAGAGTATATAGGAAGCAGTCCATTTACGTCTGTGAAGGTTCTCAGTCATCCAGGTCATCGTAGTCAAAGGAGCTTGCAAAGAAAAGCGTCTGGACTTCTTTAAGTTACTTGAAGACGTTTCACCTCTCATCCGAGAAGCTTCTTCAGTTCTAAGGTCAAATGGTGGAGAGTCCCAGATATAAACCTAGTGGGGGTATCCCCCCACAGAGGGACAAAAGGACCCCCTGATGATCCTCTAATCGCCTGAGCCAAGGTGTGAAACTGGGTGTAGGTCCCAATCAGCCAGAGTTTCGGGTGAGTTCATTGTGAAACCTGGCCCCACCTTATCATGCGAATTCCTGAGGTCAGATGGCCCAGGATGTGAGTGGGCGTTAAGGCGTCTGGGGAGGGAACTCAAAACTGGATTATAGATGGCAGAGAGTTGGTGTCGTAAACCACCGCCTCTGTTCAAAGATGGTCGCTCACAGTGGACATAGATGGCTTCTTTCACCAACTCTCTGCCATCTATATTCCAGTTTTGAGTTCCCTCCCCAGACGCCTTAACGCCCACTCACATCCTGGGCCATCTGACCTCAGGAATTCGCATGATAAGGTGGGGCCAGGTTTCACAATGAACTCACCCGAAACTCTGGCTGATTGGGACCCACACCCAGTTTCACACCTTGGCTCAGGCGATTAGAGGATCATCAGGGGGTCCTTTTGTCCCTCTGTGGGGGGAAACTTCCACTAGGTTTATATCTGGGACTCTCCATTTGACCTTAGAACTGAAGAAGCTTCTCGGATGAGAGGTAAAACGTCTTCAAGTAACTTAAAGAAGTCCAGACGCTTTTCTTTGCAAGCTCCTTTGACCAGTCCATTTACCATTAACGTCTGTGACAGGATCAGCTGTTCTGTTTTAAGTGTGTCATGAGAACTGGAGTTTACAGTCTAACATTGGAGTTGGATCCAAAACAGATACCTTGTTGCAGAGCCAAGCCATATTTTTGACAGGTGTCATAACTAATTATCAGATCACATTACTAGAAAGAATTTTGGGTAATTTCCAAGGTCTGAAAATTATGGAAAACAGTGTTTATGGGGAGCATCTGCCAATCGCAGTAACCCTGCTCATAACAGCTGATGTCAGTGGTTCCAACTTTTGGGATGAGCACTTGTGCATATTTTTTTCTTATGCAAATGTATGGAAGTGGTTTTCAAAGAGATTTAAAAAAAACTCCACATTGAGAACTGGTGTTCCTTTAACTACATATAGTATTTTTAGTGTCTCCTGTTGAAGTGGATGACAGAATCAATGTCTGAGGGGCAGAGGAACAAGGCAATATGGGAGATTTATTTACAGCTTCATTCAGCACAAGTCGCTGCTGCTGTTTTATGACAGCAGCCTTGAGGGGAAACGAGCTAGTGAAAAAATAAAACCAGGCAGCTCCATCCTAATAGGATATCGCCTTACCAGCAACACATGCACACACATGTACGCACACATACAAACGTGCACACAAGTAAGCAAGACACCATCTTACATTGCAGCTGCAGCGAGACTAATGGTGATAAATCCACCAAATCTCATTAACTAGCCCGTGACACTCACGTGGCAACATGGAACAAGCGGTTTTGACAGATATGTGGCTGAGAGCTTCTCCACATGATCGAATGACAGTGAGATGGCAGACGAGGATGGCTAACTAGAAAGACGGGAATTAAAACTCAGTCGTTGGGTCCCTTTTGTCTTGTCATCATCGAGTGCTTTTTTGTATCTAGAGGGAGAGAAGGCTTCAGAAAGCAATCGATGTGTAGGACAGTGCTGTCTATCTGTGATTAAACAGTCTGCGGTACATAACACAGGTTAAGATGTCACCTTTGATATGATGACAAATCTGACTTGGAAGCAGTTATCGTATCTACCATATATTCTGCCGAATTTAACAAAATGAGGATAATGGAAAAAGCATAAAACTCAGTCTTCGACTCCCTAAATTGTTTGTATGTACATATATAAAACCTATCTGCATAAAGAACAAAGAATTTCAACGCAGACAGCTAAGAAGGCAGGTCTCCATTTATAAATTCCTGTTTGAACTGAACTGAAATGCAATCGAAACAGAAAAACCATTTATAATGGCTTTCTTGCTTGGCTTAAACACATCATCTCAATCTAGAATGAAGGAATGAAGGAGGTCAAACTAAATCATGAAATGCAATACTGACCAACTAAAAACTGCAACAGCTAAAAGTATCTGAAACTGTGTGCGTGCGTCACTGACCTAGATGGGTGTGTGCCATAAGGTCTGCCAGAGCGGTGGCTGCGGCATTGACGTTCAGGGCTGCGTGGGCAGTGGTGTTGGTGGTGGTGACGGATCTCCCTCCCGGGTGGGATGAAGTGGATGACGCGGAGGATGAGGTGGACGAACCCTGGATGACACGGTTAAACCAGTGCTCAACAGCTGGGTGGCTGTGGCCCTGGTAGGGCGTGGAGGTGGTCAGACGTCCGTGTCGGCGCAGCGAGCCCTCGTCTTCTGACGCTGAGGAGGTGTCTGTGTTTGACAGGTCAAGACAGGGCAGCGTCATAACAGAGGACAAAGAACATGGGGCTGTCTACAGTGTCACCAGGAAAAACAATCAAGATGGGAAAACCTGGAACACTTGCGCAGGGTTTAGATGATATGCAGATGACACTTTATTCTACTTATACATACTGATAGAGTACATATAAGCCAGGGGATGGGTAGGATGACTTTAATGGGGATGGAAGTTAATTCGGCTGAGAGATGCTTGTTTTTAAATCTCTCATGGCTTCACTACTATGTTTTTAATATTTGCCTGTAAGCAGCCACACTGCAACGACATGTGCAATATATATGTATAAAACTGCAACACATGTATCAAGGGAGAGACTGGGTGTTGCATATTTGAAGATGATGATGAAAAGGAGGGAGAGTAAATTAGGTGTCTGGTATACTGAGCTGCAGTCATCAAAAATATGAATGATCAAAAACAAAATAGATGGGAGCTTTCTTCTGAGCATGTCAGCACACTTACATATTGCCTAGCTATTAATTAAGGCTGAATTTCTACCTCAAGACAATTGCAATAACACATAACTACATACTGTAGTTGCACACAATACAAACATAAACTGTTAGTATAATAAATTCCCTTTTTCATGTCACTTGGACTCAAACTCAAAACCAGACACTGGTGATTTTATTTTCTCTCCCTCGAGGCAACTGTGAGCAGTTGGTCTCTTCAAAAATAGCCGAAACAGGAACAGCTTCAAAGTAATGTAATGATCATTTAAAATGAACATATTCCACTTCATCTGCCAAGTTACCCAGCAGCAGACTAGTCTTGCATTATGAATTCTGCTGAGAACAGAGTTCAGTGAAAGTGCAGTTCACTATCATGCATTTTTGGATAAAAAAATTGTCCTAACTGTTTATAAAATCACCAAGAAACTTCCCAGCTTTTGGCATTATTCATCCCAGACCATGTAAAATAGCGTACCTACTCACTAAACCCCAAGAAAACAATAAAACTCATGCAATCATAGAAAACTGCTACACTAAAATTCATCGTGCTTTTGATTAACTGGACAACGAGTCACTGAGAGAAGAGGGGGAGAAAAAGAAAAAGAGTACTGTCTAGAAGAAAAGGGGCTATGACTTCATGTGTGATCAGCACGTGCCTGATGGATGTTCTCTAAGCTAATGAGCCTTCATGTAATTAATCCCACTAATCTCCCACAGTACACAGTTTCAAGTAAAGTCCAACAAATTGAGACATTGAAAGTACTGCTTCGACTTTCCTTAGTCTTGGAGAGGCTGTTAGCGGAAGGTTAAAGGAGGTGTGATTATAACAAACCAATTTAATGCCTCTACAGCCGGTGGACTCGTGCAGTTTATCTCACATTTATGATTCAGTTTGTTATTCCTCACTCCAATCTGCCTCCCTATCTTGGTAACCTTGGCACAGTTACCCTGCAGAAGAGTGAAATAGAGGGTTAAAGAAGACATGCAAAGCAGAAATTGAGAGGTGGACGGATACAAAAAAAAAAAAAAAGGGTGGAGAGGGGTGCTATTTTTCACCACAAAGTAGTCAAAAACCAGAAGAGGCAGTGAAGACTGAGCCAGAGAGATATTTAAGAGACAAACTGTGAGCAGGGAGAGTAGCAGATACGCTGAGATCGACTTCAAGTACAAATGAACAAAAACAGGGAAACTAACGAAGCTTCAGCAGTTAAAAGGCTGAGCTTATTTTCACTGATTTATGTCTATAGAAAATGAATTTTAATTGGCAAATGCAAGATCATGATGGAGAGTCTTTTTTTAACGCGACACATTAGCATTGTAAGCAAACTGACAACTGCTTTCTGCCTTGTTTCCTGTTTATTAAAAGACTTTCTTGTTGCACTCATATCAGGCTATGATCTAGGATACAGCATAGGATACAAGGCTAGGTACAATAATTCCAGTTTAGCAATCAAAGCGTTGCACTCGTGCACAGTTGGTTTTGAGTTCAATGTTGATAGCATCAGGGTACAGACGTGTTCTCAATTATGATGTCAACATGCTGATATTTATTGGATATATTGTACAGCACAGGCTGATGGGAATGTCTTTTGTTGGGCAGTTTTTTGTTCAGAAGCCAGAGAACGTGACACGTTGAAATTTAATCCAGATACTAGATGATATATGAGAGTTATTACAGGGTTACTACAATTCCTCTTGAGGGGGGTATGATGTTATGTTGTAGTCTTTCCAACTTAAGCAAAGCAGTGGAACAAACAACCAACGGACTGATTGATTGCCATTACTAAAGTTTTGCGTATACTGCACCTACTGGTCTGTACATCCACTCACGCATTCATACTTAAAGTAAGTGTTTGACAAGTGTTTGGCTGAATGTGCAGAAGCTGTTCAGGTGACGGCCTGTGTTGCATGGTATAACCCTCATCTGATGTTTCTTGTCTGTTCTTGTCTTCTCTGCTGACTAACCAGACAAATGTAGAAACAATAGCTGCCGTCATCTTTACAAAAGCAGCAGATCATCAGATCACCTTGTATGTACATTACACATATATCAGTCTCATGTATGTGACTAATTCAAGTACAATAGTTCACTCAGAGAAACTCAAAACAGCCATGAAAAGTCCCTCTCCTTCTTCTATTCACACCACTGTGTCTGAGCTCTTAATCCGGTTACTTGCTCCACCGCTGTGTCCTCTCTTTTTATCCAAGACTTGAAGTTTTAAGGTCCCCCACTTGATAAAAATCACGGCAGTGTTTGAAAAGCCCTCTATAAAATCTCCTACAGATTATTTAATGAAAGATAACAACACATGCACAAGGCTCTTTTGGCCCTGAAACTCTTGGGAAAACAAGAAGCTGCTGGAAAGCTGTGAAATCACATAAATTCTAATGAACTGCCCACACAATACAAACTGTTATGCAAACAGGCAAAAGGTCGACATTTCAAGATGATGCTCAAAATCTGGTTATGCATTCATTCTGCCACTCGTGTAGGAAGGTCTCTCTGGGAACACAACGGTCAGAACCGAGTCTTTTATAGTCGCGAAGAATGGACACATTCAGCAAACCGCATATTTTCTTTCCAGCAGCAAATGCTTGACATCATAATTTTTGATCAGTGGACACAATGGAGTTTCAGCATCCTACACTCGACAGCTCATGGGAACATATCAAACAAACAACCCAGTGAGAACGAGCAGAACCAACTGGGATGCAGGTGATTTAAAGGAGCAGGGGTCTCACCTGGCGGGGTGCATGCCTCTACAGAAGACTGAACTAGCACGGACCGTCTCTTGGAGGGCATGGGCATCTTCCTCTCTTTGTACTTTGCCAAAGCTGCTTGGACGGCTTCTGTGTGCAGATCTAAGAAACGCATTAACTCGGCTTAGCTACAGAATAAAAGAGAAACACAAGACGTTTAAAACTTTTTGGCAGTACAGAAACATGATTACCAGATCTGAAGCGCTCATCCCGGGTGTTGGCAGCCCGAGACTTGTTGGATTTGGAACCTTGAAGAGCAACTTGGGACGAGGCTTGGATCCTGTTGTCGATTTGCAGAGATGGATCTACACCTGTAGAGAAACAAGGCAGGGAGAAGATCGTTTATAACAGAAACAAAAATATATATATGTTCTTTAACAGTGTACCAATATCAATAACAGAGACGTGCCAACAAACTGTCTTGGACATAGACCAATGGTGCCCAACACTGCTTGACTAGATAAAGTTTCCACAAGCTTAATGGTAATCCCTACTTAGACCGCTCTGTTTGAGTGCAGTAGTTTAGAATTGAGAAAGTTTTCACTTTAATTAAACCAGCCTCTCTCACTGCTTCTCTGCTGCCTCCAAGTTTTCCAAAGGAGGAAAATGCAAATTACACAGACGTAACTGGAAGGAGGTGATTAAGCACCATGAATGTCAAAAAGACAACATCTTCTAACTGTAATGTTCTAAAATTATCGAACCCACGAACCAGGCAACCTCACTGTGCACGAGGTTGTCAGGCAGTGATTCACACTTTGGCTTATGCAATCCTCATTTGAGCTTCATTAACTAAGTAGTGGTGAGCATCAGAGGGGAAACTGATGACTACTGCCTGAAGGAAGGTCACAATACAAACTCCATTAGTAATCTTCCTAGCACTGGCTTCTCTTCTCCCTCCGACGCTCTCAATGGGATGTATAAGAAGCATGTTGGAGGGAAAATAAATACGGGAAACTTAAAAACAACAGATGAGTGCAGAGGACTTAATGAGTCCAAATGAGATAAATGTAAATGTAAAGCACATCCAAAGTTTGAAAACAGCGAACTTTTTGACAGGGAGGTGAGCAATGGACATGTTGCCAGGGAACCATTTGCATAAAATCCCCAATTGTGTAATAGAGCAAATTTTTCTTCTTGTTTAAAATTTAAGTGCACACAGAAACGATCAATAATAAAATGTGCACATTAAAGAAATACATAGGCAACATCGCTGTAACAAGTACTGAGATGTTATTTTAAGCAGCACTAAAGGACAGCAGGAGGCACAATGGGATAGAGACTTTACTATCAACACCACATGCAAGGATTTATAACTACATTTTCCGCATCACAAGACAAAAAAAGGTCAAAATTCAGAAACAAAACAATTCAAACTAGTGCCATGTTTCCACTGATTCCTGCCAATTTTCACTTTCACTTTAGAAATGCATTTGAGTAGAAACATCCAGTTTGTGATACCTGAACACTGCACATTAAACCATCAAAGCTGCAAATACAGAACTGAATAAATACACAAACATTTTTATGTGAGTAACAAGCCGTCTCTGTGCATGAGATAAATTAGGATCAGATGTCTACCAAATAATCTAAAGTTACAGACAGCACAGCTGCACAAAACAAAAAGTACCATCCATTCATTCAATCCACCAACATGTCATCCATCCATATCTATCGCCTTCAACCTATCTGGTTCAAAGTCAAGGCGGCTGGAGCCTATCCCCGGTCTCATAGGGTTAGAAGCAAGACACACCTCTTGATAGGTAATCATGATTATAAAGTGGTTATCTAACATACATGTCAAAACATGTCATAGAGTACCAGAAAAGGCTAGGAGCAACGCTAATAATCATAATGTTTACAGACAGTTTACTGAAAATCTGGACACTCATGTAAATAAACATTGAGGGAATTGCACACCCCACCTCAAGGGCCGGTCTGACATATCATTAAAAAGCAGCAAGACAACTCCTCTGCATTATAATAGTACAACAACTTGTGCTTTTTAAATGTGAAAATATCAGGGTTTGTAATAAGCTATTATATTCAACCTGGAGACTAATGTTAATATGTTTGATTTAATTGGGTGGCTGTAGCTCAGGTGGCAGAGCAGGTCAGCCACTAATCAGAAGGTCGGTGGTTCGATCCCAGGCTGCCTCCGGGCTGCATGTCAAATATCCTTGGGCAAGATACTAACCCCATGTTTGCCTACTGGTGGTGGTCAGAGGGCCCGGTGGCGCCTGTGTCCGGCAGCCTCGCCTCTGTCAGTGCGCCCCAGGGCAGCTGTGGCTACAACGTAGCTTGCCATCGCCAGTGTGTGAATGGGTGAATGACTGAATGTAGTGTAAAGCGCTTTGGGGTCCTATGGACTAGAAAAGCGCTATACAAATGCAGGCCATTTACCATTTAATCGTCGTTTTATGCCTACAGATGCATCCAGTCACATCTGGATCTGAATCCAGTTGGTTACAGTTGGTTAGACCAAGCCTCCTCTCATGATGATGGAAACTGTTTAACCATTTTCATCATTTTAACCCTGGAGAACCCATGGGGTCAAATTTGACCCCATGGTTTCCCTAGAAAACCAATGGGGTCAAATTGGTTTTCTAGGGTTAAAATAAACCCTAGGGTTAAAATAAAATAACAAAGGTTCAAATAACATCATACAATGCAAATTTATATTTTAGGTTTATTTAAAATTAGCTTAGGCTAAAAAGGCTAGCAGGTAGAGTGAACTCAATGACCTTTCCAGTTTAGTTAATCAAAAGATGATGTGTTCATTTTCAATTCCTTGAATAATTGGTTAATTTTCTGTCAATCAAATGTTCTTTGGTTAACAACATCCCTAACTGACTATTCTGTACACATAAAATATATAAAAAAAAATGATAACACGGACCAGTTTCTAAATTATAGTTGAATGAGTGGTGTAAAAAGAACAGACAGTTCTTTAATACTGAACTGAGAGACATAAGAAGAACCAAACATGGATAAATGAGTGCCAACATTAATAGTTCCATCAAAAAAAATAACCTTGAGTACCAGACTGTCGTCAGTTTTGGAGCTTTTCTGGTGCTGTGGTCTCTTTTAACCTGATCCAATGAACCATGCAGAGTGGCTTCCCTCGTCAGTCTACCATTTAGTAAACAGGTTGTTGGGGACAGGCCACACCACATGCAGCCAGTTAGAACCAGCATTTAGCTTGCTGTTCCATCAGACACCCAGCCAGTCAGCTATCAGGCCGTCCTGGCTTTTCAGCGGCAGCTTAGTGGGGGATCAGTGAGCTCCACACTGTCAGCAACTCTCAGACAGCAGCAACAGACACGCTGCAAAGCTGAGCAACATTCACACGCTCCAACTAAACCTACAAAACAACATGAGTTTCAAACATTACACAGACAAAATAAAGCCTGAGGACATTTAAAGACATGCATCGCATGGTGTCTGACTCATAAAGCCACACTAAGCATGGATACACGCACACATTAATATATGCTGGTCCCTCATATAGCCGCTCTGACAGCTCAGTCACACGACGGCCTTTCCCCCACCTCCCAGAAGAAGCAGGTCTATAAAACAAGCCAGGACACCAGACCCGGTTGCTGGGCAGAACACACTACAGACACACGCCACACTGAGCCAATAAGAGGCGTGCTCCATCACAGCAGATGTCATTATTGGTCCACAGTGGGCCCTGATGAATTTTTACCACCTGTCTGATGCCAACGCTTACTTACGGCATGGTGGTTGATGACGTGTGTATCGCTTCCAAGGCTCAAATGTGCTTTAGCGAATGGCTGCATTCATAAACTGAAAATGAAAAAAACAATTAACTCAAGGCTGCTCTCTCTAGAAACTTAATTTGATGCTAATAAACCTTCTTTTACACACAGACAAGAAAGCTATCCAGTTTTATTGCACAGAGGAGCGAGCACTGACAGCGATAATTTGCAGCCCAAACAGTGAAATATAAACAAGTGATGACAACAGAAATATAAAGCCGTAAAACAGCTTATGAAATTGTATATGGAGGTCAGCAGAAACACATAGTCTACTTAACCACTTTAACAGTGCAGCTACTAAGGCTTAACCACCAATTCAATGAAGCAGCACTAAATAACAACACATCTATTCATTCCAATACGTGCATTTGTTGTATATAAAGAATATCACTGACTCATAAGCAATCTGATTTCTACTCTGTATCTATAACTTCTCTTATTTAAAAAAAAAAAAGACTGAATGAACTACAGCATGAAAGACACAAAGACAACACACCGCCCCGTGTGATGACAAGAAATAAGGAGCTGGAGAATGAAGATGATGATCTGCCTTAAGCTAAATAACAGCCCTGCTAACTTCAGTGGAAACCCTTGTGCGAGGAGCCCACACCAGACTGGTTTCCACTTAGGCTTGGTGTCGAGAGATCAGGCCAAACCAAAAACTCCTCTGGACCCTAGATAGATAGAGGAGAAGCATGAAGCAAACAGACAGCAGCTCCTTTTTGGGATTCGCCGCAAACCACCTCGATTTATGGGCGGCCAGAAGCAACAGAAACGACTGCATAATCAGGGGCAAGAAGCACGCTGGATGCAAAAAAGTAGAAGAAGCTCCCAGCCCAGTCAAATACCAGGGATGAACTTCACACCGCCTCTCTTCTCCAAACACCTACTGCCCAACACAGGTTGGTGAGCACAAATATGCACAAGCTGGCTAAAATAAATAAAGAACAACAACGCATCATCACACAATGCAGAGCTCTGCATTTGCATTATTGGAACAGCATCGAAAAATATGTTCAGATACTCTTCATTGTGTCTTCCTCCTCTTGTTTTTAAATCAGTATGACAGAGGGCTAACAGAGCCAAGGGTCACATGACCACCAGAGATCACAGGAACCCCCTAACCATCTGAGTAAAGTCTAGATTGTGATAATCCACTCATTAAAATGATTTGTTTTGCTTGTCTCACCACTACACAGTGGTTTATCCTAAAAGTAAAGCTCATCCTGTACTCTGTATTGTTAACTTTTAAAATCCCATTCCTTGTTCTGTTTGTTGCTGTAGGGACACCGGGCTAACTGCTATGCTAATAGAGAGAATTTCTCACAGGCCTGTGTACCTTACCTTGTATCTGTGGGATGTACGGTGCCAACAGCTTGCCTCTTTTCTTCTCATAGCCCTTCTGAGTGATGTCCCCTGTACAGACAGAGACAGAGGAACAGAGAGAGGGAGAGCAAAAGAGAGAGAGAGATGAGTCATTAGCTCAGCCGGGCTGGTTACACTGGCACCACAGAGCACCAGAAGCAGGTTGGGTTTGCAAATGACCAGCCCTCTCCTAATTGTTCATGTGCACTAGAGTTCAAAAAGAAAGAAAAAATAACAGCTGATAAGTATGCTCGTGTGCAGAATTGCCTCTGAATTCCTCAATGGTGGTGTCAGCTGAGGAAGTGGTATTTAAAAAATCATTTGACTCATGCATCTGGAATTTTTCCCCCCTCATTATTTTCCCAAAAAGTCAAAAATGCTGCTGTCAGCACTACGCGAGTCCGCCTCAGTCAGTCTCCACACAGTATGTTAAATAGGATTGGAGGCTGCGCGTCATTTAGTAGTCACATTTGAAAAGAGTATCAATGTGTAAGCTTTTCCATGCCTGGAAGTTAAATATAATAAATGAAGAAAGAGGCAAATGAGGTTAGAAGGAGGCAGACAGACAGAGAGAGGGTCGAGGTATTACATTAAGTAATAACGTATAGTATACGCTATTACTTAATGCGTCGCATACGTCGTATTCAACTGTGCAATGTTATAAGCAATAAAAGTATAATGCCATGAATATGTTTTCCTATTTCTATTAATTTCACACAAAGTGATGAAAGCACAAAAACATGAATCAAAGTAAAATCTTTGATGAGGCTACCTCTTCTCCAACATTTTTACATGTGACTGATGGCTTTTTCTTTGCAAGCATGAAAAACTTGCTACTGTCCTTTTAATTTAGGCCATCTCAGTGTTTTCTCCCTCTACTTGTAATCACACACTGAATGAATGATTTTCAGATCAGGGCTCTGCCAAGGTCAGACCATCTGCAACATTTCTTTACCAGCCACGCCTTTTCAGCCTTTTTTTGCTGCAAATCACATACAGCATCTTTTCAGGGTGACTTAAAAGCTTAGAAAAAGTGAACCCACCACTAAATGACAGTGTCACCAAAAGGCCAAAAATGTTGCAAGGCATCAGTGTCCACATGAGGTCTGTTCAAAAGACAGCAAAGTAGGTCGCTGAGTTCGGAGTGTTTCTGGCTCATGGGTGGTTCCGTGGTTGTAAAATGTCATTGTGTTTCTGTATAACAGGCACTGCTGTGGGCCAGGAGGAGGCTGACGGGGTGGAGACTTTTGTTGACAAAAGGCGCATTGATTCAATCAGAGAGGGCTGACTGACTGACAGCTTCTCTCTTCAAACACAAACCATCAGTGCACAGTTATGCTTCCATGTAACCTCTATAACAAGCTCCAACACCTCTGAAGATGGATGTAAACAAACAGAACTGGCAACAAAACTGTAAGAGAGGAGGTGCTTTGGGGAAAATGTGCCTGACAGACATCCAGGCTGTTTGTACAGCCAAGCAGACACTTGGTGCAACATATTCTTCTTTTAACCCTTTAGTAATGAACATAAAAGTCAAAGGAAGATTTCCATATCAGCTTCCACTGGGTTTTGGCACTTGAATAGATATCACACTGTGCTCTTTAAATCCATTTCTATAGGCTCTCAGTTGGGGTCATGAGGTTGGATGTCAAGTGTAAAGGATTTAGTCCACCATAAAGCTATCTGGAAAAAAAAACTTGATTAAACGTCCTCTCGTGTGATTCTACCTTAGGGAATATTCATGGATCTTGCCTCTTTAATACAATCTCAGAAAAGGTCAATATTGTTTAACTTCAGCCTGGTCACACAGTGCGTCCCATTTCTGTGCATCTACTTTAGAAATGTATTTAGTAATGTTGCGGTTATTCTAACAAAGTCTTCCCGTGGCTCGCTTTGCTTGTTGGTCTTTAAGCCTCTTAAACACAACAGTGCGACAGTGTGAGGGCAGGTGTTGTCGGTCCCGCTGGTTGCCACGCAGCGCGCTGGTCCTGAGTCACCAGTAACCACAGAATGCCTGCACTGTTAAATGTGCAGGACAGACAGAGGCCAGCAACAATACAGCGCTGTCCACGGGCCGAGTCGGCTGACCTGACACTGACTCTTTCTGGTGATAAGTTCTCAGTTTGTGTGTGTTTGTGTGCTCGTGCATCAGTACGTGTCTGCGTGTGTGCCAGCCTGTCTGAGTTTGCACACCACAGCAGCCAACCAGCTTGACAAGCACACAATGGACGGCTATTCTCAGCTCCAAATTCTCAGCCTCAGTGGCCAAGCAGGCCCTAGCACACCCCGATCCATCAAGTTATGTCTCAGTGAAGCTAATCTTTTGATCTGGGAACAAACAGCATAGTCATTACATATGGAGGTATTGAGTGAGCGACAGTGACCTCCTAAATCGAATCTAAAAAGCAAAACAAAGGCTGAGGCACCATTACAATATGTCCAATCTAAGTGTGTATGTGTGTGTGAGTTTGCATATGTTTGCACATATGTGCATCGTTCAGACAGACACTTCATTTCCCCTTTCTGTCTGATCTTTGACTGCCTCCATAAGAGGAAAACGGGAGGGGTCAAGGGTCAATATGTGGCCTGCTGCCTGGGGAATAACAAAGGAGGGCGAGGATAGTAAGGTGGAGGGGCGGAGACAGATGGAAAGATGAACAGAGGGCAACGTAACATCTATGCTACACTGCACAGCCACAATGGATTCACAGTAACTTGCAGTATATTTACAGCAAAAGGGCAAACGCTCTTTTTGACCCCCTTTGACCTTCTGCACTTACAACAGTGCTGTGTACTGAGCAGTGAAGAAAAGACTACAACTCCAAAAATGCACCAGGGAGGTGAGACAAAAACTGAACTTGACAGGTCCAAAAATAAATAAATAAATAAAACATAAGAGGAAGGGATGAGAAAGACAGGGGGCTCAGCTGGAAAACCTTCTCTTTTTTCCCACTTCACCCCTCCACCATCACCTCTTCACCTTTATCTCAACCGCTGAGGGGTCGCCGTCCACACATACTAACCCTCCCTGTCATGTTGTTATCTCTAGACACTCTCTCGTTTCAAATAATGTCTCCAGCTTCCCAGAGGAGAAAAATAAAAACAACAGAGTGATATCTCTGCCCCATTTTTTCAAAGTATAAATGCTAGTCTTGTGAAGCTAACGTTCATCCATCTGAAGTGACAAAATGTCATTCATCTCAGGCCATAAGCTTTGTTTTTCCTGGCACATTACCCGATGCTATTACGGTCAACATTCCTCTCACCCAGGCCTGAATCCAATTTGGGGGGAGTAAAAAAAAAAAAAGGATAGATGGCCAATCTTGTGACATGCTGAACAGTGACAGAGAGAGAGCCTGCTGTTCTCTGCTATGTGTTATGGACTATAATTGACTGATGGCTATTGAGCATAATTGACTGATAGCTACTGACTGGAGACGTTTCTCCAATGAGGCCCATTAGAGAATTGCCCTGCATCTCCCCAGATGAAGCTCTTCAATCAGGTGGGAGAGATTCTGAAACGCAGCACATTCCACTACAAGCCAGCACCAGCAAATCAGGGATATATATAATTAAACTTTGATTTACTTTAATGTGAAGAGTAACGGTACATCTGTAAGGTCAAACCCATCCTTTTGTCTTTTCTTTTAGATCCAAGGTGTCAACTCAGGCTCTCAACTCTGTCCTTTGGTATCACTTTCACGTGCAAAACCTCGAACAAACAAACTAAGTAGGAAAGACAGCAGCTCTGAGTGTGCGTGTGTGTGTGTAGATGGCAGACTGTGTGCTTGCTTTGCTATGAGTCTACCAGGGAAAGAAGCACATGATAACATGTCTCGACCTACATAGAGTCTGATTCTGTTGTTTGTGGTTCTCAGATTGAGATGTTTTGAGTTTTTTCTTACCTCAGCTTCCTAATACCGTTCTTAATGAATCAGCTAATAGCTTGATTCATAAAACATTAGAAAAATGTGCGTCGACTTCATTTATAAGCACATTTTAAAATGAAATTTAAAAAAACATGAAAAAAAATACAACATTTCAGCCTGGTTTAAAAGTCAATTTTAAAAATTTGGTTTTAAAAAGCATCTAATATTTGAGAGGTCCATCGTAACCTCTTGATAAAATGCCTTTTATCTATAGCTTGCTTTGACTGATGAATCAAATATATTCGTTTTATTATACCAGAAAAGGCAAAAAGAAAAAGTCTTCCATTCGAGTATATGGAACATGGGGAAGCTTTATTAACCATATCGATAAACATATGCTGTGGTGATTAATGTACAAATGTGTCCATTTTCCCCCCAACCAGCAGTCGAATAATTAAACCCCTTGTGCGTCTGCACCGCCCTCCCACCCTCTCTGAAGTGACCGCCAGCCAAGTAGGTGGCCCCACCCATCTGTAATGTCAGTTCCTGTGCCAGTCTGACCCTCAATGTGCCAACGCAGCTGCCAAGCCAGCAATCAAGCCGTCTGCCCTTCAGCCGCAGAAATCCACAGCTAAATATTTAGGCAGGACGGCATTTGCTCTCTAGGCTCGTGTGATGATTCCAGCAAAAAGCAGATGTGGCCAGCTGTCACTTAGCATTAGCTCTCTGGCAAACAACTGTCAGTTTTACACGCGTGGATTAAGCTTTACCCTAAACAGACATTTAAATCTCGTCACTTTCTCACTGCATATTTGCAGCCGATCATTTGAGGAGCCAAAGTGACCTGTTTGGGGCATTATTCCTGTCATCAGCTGAGCTGAAATGAGTATCTTCTCCTGTTTTTTTTTAGAAAACATTCCCGTCATTGCTGAGAAAACAGAGCGCAGACACAAAACGAGGATGAGATAGACGGATAGATGGAGACAGAGCAGCGCACCACAGGCTCGACCACACGTCTAGCTTAATAGGACGTCTAGAAGACAAAAACACTAAGCGAGCAGCAGGGAGAAAAAGTAAAATAAAAAGGATAAAGTGTACAGAGACCACAGCCGACCCGTATTAAACTAAACCACACACACACACAGAAAGAGAGGCTGATTCACTCACATGCAGAAGCCAGATGCAGAGAAGCGAGGAGATGTCTTCAGCACAGATGGAGAGATGGAGGGGCAGCAGAAGAAGAGGCCAGCGGCAGATTTCAGGCAGTCAAGGCTAACCAGCTAAAACGGGCTACCAGGCAAACTCTTAAGAAGTCCTGCTGTCATAAGTCAAGCCCTTCAGCATCCTTTGTTTCCTTTCATAGTGAGAGCAGGAGGAATGAACAAACCCCATCACCCTCATCCTGCCTTCATATCACTCCCCTCCCTCTCGCCCTCTCTCAAAACCCATCTCTCCCAACACCCCCTCTTCATTCCACTGCCCCTGATACACCCCTCCTTTTTTCCCCCTCTTGCTCTCTCTCCCTCCATCCCTTGTTTCTCCTCCCAGCTAAGGTCTCTACAAAGCCACGTTAGGCTGCAGGATTAGGGTGTCAAAAGCAGACCCCTGCCCCCCACCTTCCCACATACCAGCCTCTCACACACTGTACAACTATAACGAAGGTTTGCTGGCCTGTAACAACACGTCCATACAGGTCATGTTACAGTACACAAAAATGGTTATCTGCCTCTGAAGGAAACCACAGCCTTAGATTTCTGAGCAGTGTTAGAGGGTGGCTGTAACCACACGCATCCACACGGACAGCCAGATCACGCCTGCCTTTAAATACACAACCACCCCGTCTCTGTTTGTAGAAATTAGACTGCAATTTCCAAAAACATTGCTTCCTGGACAATTCTGCCTTATTTTTCGAGGGAAACAGAAGCTATGCTGGGGTAGGATTAGGTTTACCTTTGATTCAGAGGAAAAAGCTGTCCCCTTTTTATTCTGTTTTATTCTAAAGTTCTTTTTTTTTTTTTGGGAGACAGCAGTCCCACCGGGCTTATCAGCCTTCTGTGTGCGCACATTAGTACTTCATTGTAGGATTTAGTTACCAATTCGCCCTATGGCAGCGAGTTTAAATGAATACCTGAATATAATTAAGCGCATTATTGCTTGAGAGAATGCACGCTAATGAACCTGGATTAGTAAACACACACACACACACACACACACACACACACACACATGCACGCTTGCACAATAAAAGACAGTAGATCATCTCACCTGTTTTTTTGCATAGATTTCAGGTTGGTCATCTACAATATGATCACAGGCAATTCAACCTAATGAAACTATTATGAATTTATACATGTAAAAATTGTCAATTAATTGATTGATTTGACTATAAAAGTTAATTGAGGAACAATTTGGTAACAAATTAGTAATTTCAGTTGTTGTTGAAAACAGTAACTATTTAACGGCAATTTTTGTATTTATGATAATATATTTAGTCGACTGGATTTTACCATCTATTTGACAAAAGGTGGTTGAGAAATAATTTTTGTAGGCAGATCACTCACGAATGAACCTAACTTACATTCACGCTGCTGTGTTAATGGAGCTTTTGATAAATTTTAAGAGAAGAAAAGTTTAAGAGACATTATTAATCATCTAGGAATAGTCATTGCCTTTAGTACAAACTGCAGACACATGCATAATTGCGCTCCACAATCCCTCTAATTTAGGGAAAAGCCCTGATTAGGTTAGTAGAATCTGTATAAATATGAAGCTATACCTAAAGTTAGAGGCTGTTTGTGATACATGAGGCACAAAGTGCTGCCTCCAGTTTGTTGAGGTGACCAGGGTTGTTCTTGCACTGCTTTCTGTTGGACTTCCAAAGCTCTTCTTTAGATGTTGGCTGCCTTTTGTTCAGTTCCCTGTCAAGATGATCCCACACTGCTTCAATGATGTTGAGGAGAACAGTAGGTGGGATGAAATGAAGGGCCAGATGCATCTGTCAGGTCTTTGTTGGATTTTTTCCTATTTCTTAAGGACAAGACTGTCAGATACTGTTCATCGGCTGTAGTTCGGTTTTTAGGCCTGTCACTTGTGCTCTTGTCCTCCACTTGTCCTGTTTCAACAAACTTTTTAAGGACATACACCATGCTGAGATATACCGGATATTTCAGCTAACACTGTAGCTCTTTGGGAATCACCTTAATTGTGCAAAAATATTATCGAATGCCTGCCAAACCGTGTTATCGTTGACATTTTTCAAATTCTTTCTTTAGTGAGAGATTTTGTAACAACGTGCCTAAAGACACGGCAAATAACCAATTTTGAACAAAGTTGTCTTATGATTTTAGTACTTGTTTATTTTTTGATCTTTTATTTTTCTGATCTTTTAAATTGGTACACTCCTGCAAGATCACTGAGGTCTGCGGATCAATTGCTCCTGGCTGTCCCGAGGTCCAGATTAAAGCACAGAGGAGATCGGAGTTTGTATTACTTTTATTTATCTTACTTCTTACTCAAATCTTCTAATTTTATCATTCTTTTTCTTACCTTTTATCATGTTTCCCTGTGCTTTTATTTCTTTTGATTATCTGAATTGTACAGCGCCTTGGTCAACATTTGTTGTTTTAAATGTGCTATATAAATCAATTTTACTTTGACTTTATGTTTTATTATACATGAATGATTCATAGGTCAGCGTTAACTGGACTGAAAATGACTGAAAAAGCAGCCAATGTCCACAGAAAAACCTTCAGAAAACCTGGAGAACCGTTGCTCAAGACTACTTTAAAAAAACAAAACAATTGCAAGCAAGTCAGGCTCCTTGGAAGTAAAATACAAAAAGATGATGGGCGACTCACAACTTTTGCACAGTACTGTGTATAGTCTAGTTTTTTTTTTATTGCACTGTACACTGGACGAGAGTTTAGCAATAACAGACCAAATTATTTTGACTCGCATGCTCAATGTGGCTTCCCGCTGCACACTCCAATGTCGTACCTTTCAAAAAAAGAATTTAAAAAAACCCCAACCTCGAGGCAATAAGAAGATGCGATTGAACATTTATTATTTTGAACAGCTCAAGACAGGCTGAATGACACGAATGCACAGTGTAAGATCATTCATGTGGCATGCATCCTTGTGGAAGGTTAAAGACAGTCAGGGTTGGAAGGAAGAAGGATAAGCGCTGCAGAAAAGAGACCTGGGTTGATTGAGGATGACAAGGAGCTTGAAACTGAGAGCCAGCTGGAAAAACGGGAAAGGGGGGGATTTGGGGAGAGTTTCAAGACAGAAAGGAGGATGAAGAGAGAAAAGAGAGGAGAGAGAAAAAGGAGGAATAACAGAGGACATGATTAAAAGGTAATGACTTCCTCTTCCTTTCACACATGCTGAGAGAGGCGCGCACACGCACGCAGACAACCATGATCCTAAACCGCCTGGGCGTCTCTCGGTCTCCATCCATCAACAGCTTCAATCACACTGTCGTATCTCTTTTAATTAAGTAGTGCCAACGAATTAGGAAACCGAACAAACCCTCCATTACCACTTTGCTAATACATAACCCCCTCATCACACATGCACACACACTGAGAGCCTAAAATCCCCCTCCATCCCCCAGGCTCTGTGCGGCTGGTGAGCAGACAGACAGCGTGAATAATAAGACATTAGATGCAGCGCTGCCTTACACAGGGGGGCCCTGCAGCTGTGCACTGATTGGGGGTAGCAGACAAGAGAGGGAGGGCAGCGGGGTGGGGGGGGCATAATTAACAGTCACAAATAAACACTGATACTGTACGCGCACACATCAAAGGAACACACGCAAAACGCTTCCACCAGCTCCCACAAAGAAGCAGATGCAGATCAATTCCACAGCGAATACCAAAGCAGAGCAGGGGTCAGGCCGGCGCACACACGCGAACACACAAAAATGTAAAAGCTGACACAGCGTGGTGATTAGTTTATGTTAAATTAAAAGCCTGAAGCCCTAGGGAAGACGGAGTGAACCGGTCACCTCAGTGTGTGTGTGCACATTTTCAGAATGACGACATTCTTGGGGAAGTGAGGCTTTTTTGCCGTTTTAAAAGTTGCAATTTAGTCTCAGACTTAAAGTAAGATTTGGGGTTTAGGCTCGTACTGTTAGCATAAAGTGTCAGGAACTGCTTTGTACCAGTGAGGGTCTTCGCAAGCATCCCCTGGCTGCAGTCCAAACATATTAATCTCAGCTCCATTAAGACACATGACACGCAGGCTTGACTGAGCTGCACTCTAACTGAGCGATGTGCTGCTATTCTGGCTTTCAGCCAGAGTTTCACGATGTGCAAACACGCGTCTATTTCGGTCCTACCCACATGTCACGCACCGCAACTGTACACACAGTTCAATAAGCTGCTACAATACCTGTGCTGATGGTGAAAGTAATCAATAAGTCTACAGTGTATTCCTGTTGAGACTGTAATTTTCTGTTCACATTTACTTTTCAATTTAAGCCCGCTAAAAGGTTTTCGCACCGACAAGAGCAAGTCAAAGAAACTAATTTTATAGCTGTCAAAATAAAGCAATGGTAATTATATATCATGCAGTTTCTGCAGAGCTCGGGTGTTAAAATAAATAAATGCAGTCTCTTTGTGGAAGTGTTTTTATGTTGCCTGTGTTTTAGTATGCGCGCCACTCGAAGTGCGTGATTTGTAGAGCGAGATATCTGTGTGACAAGCGTGACCAGTGTGGGAGCCTCCAAACAGAGTGTTTGCCCTGAAACACAAGAACGTCTTCACAGTCAACGAGCACCACTGTGATGGACTAACTGCCTGTACTTCACATGTTTAGCTCCAAAGTGCCAGCCTTTCTGCACTCCCTGATGGCTCGCTTTTCCAGTAACATGCTTATAAATCCTCTCTGCCAGCGGTGGCTCTCGATGCTGCAGGAAATCATGTGTGCTGCTGTCATCCGGCCCACACATCCAACTTGATGGTGTTATTACGGAGAGAGCAGTGCTGCGGTGGTGAGCACAATAGAGCAAAAATAGTGGCAATTAACTAACTGGAGACTGAACCAACCTGTCTTCACTAACTCCAAGTCAAGTTTCCCAGTGGGAAAACCCTGCAGCCCCACATGCACCATGCATTCCCTCTGCCCCACATTTTAAATAACCCGAGCCATTTTTCAAAAGCAATGAACTGGAATTTCTGCACAAGACAAGATGGTTTTAGGTTCCTAAGAAACAGTCACAGTTGCAGACTACTACCATAATACAGAACTTTTTCCTCTCTCTGATGGTATCACCCACCTCTTTAGCAAAAGCAGATTAATGCAGCATCAGCCTCTTTGATGAGAAACTCCTGTATCCCTGGCGTTTGAGATATGAGTCAGATAGTGTCCCATCTTAAGCTCCCAGCTCTGTGGCTCACCTCTCATAGGATAAAATGAGATTTATTGTCTGCTTCTTTGCCTGCTTATTACCATATGAATGCCCATGTTTCACAGGCTTGACACAAGCTTAGCCATTAAGCTCCTTGCATGTACACACACATACATAAACACTTTCGCTATAGCGAGGGACAGCCGGGTGGGAGAGCGTTGGGCGTGTTTGCACAAATGCACAAAAAACATCGACACACGGGCACCGTGGCAATCCAATTAATGGGCGTGCACGCAGATACACTTTGCAGTGTCAGAGCGCACGGTGTTTGCAGAAGTGCTGGATGTGCACCGGTACATAAGGGCGAAAGCTAACTAGCCCTGGTCAAAGTCTAACAAGCCGCACGGCAAGGTCTTTTGTTCCTCGCCTGTGATTCATGACAAGGTCTTGGTAGAAAGCCCAGCATCAGTGTGTGGCTGCACAAAACTGTGTATGCGCCTCTGTTTACCCGTCCAACAAAGAAACATACCATCGGCCCATTATTTCCTGTCATCACAACAGATGTGAAATGGTATGTTTCCAAATATATCCGTAGCTCTTTAGAGAGAGCACAGCGGGCGTGTCCAGGTGAGAGAGGATAAACACAGCAACGGTGCAGGTCAACAGAACGAGCAGGTGGACACATAATGTGGAACAAATACAGCCAAACATAATTATGAATATGAAGCCACAGTGGTTAGCACTGTTTTGCAAGGAGCACGGTTATGTCCAGAGGTCACCTCTTCTGGAAGGGTGGGCCTGGTTTGATTTTTAATCTCATAACTGGAGCAGCATCTAAAAATTATTTTCACTTCATTTATTAGGGGATCCTTTTCTCTGATTCCTCTATTATATGTTCAACCCATAATAACAACAAATACTAAAGAAAAACAACTACTTTCCGGCGATCAGAGAAATGATTTTAAATTGTTTGCTTTGGCTGACAGCACGAACCCTAATGTTGCTATTATTCTTTGTTTGCATCCTGTTATAATTCTGTAAATAAACAAACGGAAACACCATTCACCGTGAGCTATAAACAGCACAACACTGCCTACTCGCAAACAACACATGCAGCCAGCGTTGCAGAGGTGATAAAAACAGGTTATATCTGAACTCAATAGGCAAATATAGAGAAGCACTTTCTTGGCATCATATATATAAAATGCCTCTTTTCAGTTCATCAAATTTACATAAATGTGAATCTATTCTGCAAATACAGGGAACAAGGAAGATGCTTTTCTAGCAGAACAAAGACCTAATGAACTAGCAAGCTGTATCCTGTAATAATGTCAGGTGTAATAGCTCTGACAGTGAAGCTGTGAAGATGAAAGTGCTCTAATATTTATAATTATAAATATTAGAGCACTTTCATAACAGCAACTCCACTGTTCGGTTTAACTTTGTTTGACTGAACAAATAAAGTTTCTGCACTTCTTTTCTAATATGCATTGTACACCAATCATTATGAGAAATTGTCTAATATTGTGTTGACCTTCCTGTTGCTGCCAAAAGAGTCCTGAACCATCAAAACATGGACTCAGCCAGACCCCCGAAGGTGTACTGTGGTGGCTGCACCAAGATGTTAGCAACAAGTACATTAAATTATGGTGTGGGGGCTCCATAGATCAGACTTATTTGTCTAACACATCCCAAAGATGCTAAATTGCCATTCAAACCATTCCTGAACCTTTTTTCTTTTGTGTCAGGGCGGATTATCTTGCTGAAAGACGCCAGGGCCATCAGGGAATACCATTTCAAAGAAAAGGTGTATATCATCTGCAACAGTGCTTAGTTAGCTGGTTCGTGCCAAAGCAACATACACATGGATGGCAGGATCCAAGGTTTCCCAGCAGAACATTGCCCAAAGCATCACGCTGCCTCTGCTGGCTTGCCTTCTTCCCTTAACGCATCCTGTAAGCGACACACCTGGCCATCCACGTGATGCAGAAGTGTGATTCACTCTGTGATGCACTCTGTATTCTACCAAACAGCCAAACAGCAACAACTTTTTCAGCAATTTGAGCTACAGTAGCTCATCTGTTGACAGGGGTCAACCTTTGCTCCTCACGTGCATCAGCAAGTCTTGGCATGACCCTGTTCCAAATGCATGTTGTTGTAACACATTGACCTTGTGCACAAAATGTTCACTTGCTTCCTACAATATCCCACCCACATCAACAGGTAGGGCTGTTCGATATAACAATATATATCGGATGACGATATAAGTTTCAGTTTCATTTTACGCTATCATCTGTTTCGTGATGTCGCAAAATAAACTCTTTACAGCAATATTTTTTCATTGTTCTGATGGTCACTGTAGTGGCTATATTAATTTCTTAAAGTTCTCTATTTCTCTTATATTTTATATAACCACACTATGGACGGACAAGCCCCTGTTTTTATGCTTTGTGGTTAGCAACAACGACGGTAACACCTTCGCGTGTCCGCTTGTTTATGTTCCACATAAACCTTTCACAATAAAGCTCAAGATCCTGTTGAGACTTTTCAAAATAAACTGAATCACGTGAAAGAGCAGATTATTTACGGATGAGAAGTAAAAAAAAGAGCCGCCAGGTGCTAAAAAATAAACCTTAGACTCAAACATTAGAACAGGCTTTTCCCCGCAGCACGCCGTGTAATAATTACTCACAAAGAAAACGGAGGCCGTTACAACTTATGTCTAAAAATTTATAGTTTCATACAGAGGTTAAACACTCGACTCCAGCTACATGACGCGCAGCTGGAAACACTTCACGCAAGTCGAGATTCACAGAATTTACAGAAAATGTTACATTTTTGTGATTTATATCGTTATCGGACGATAAAATTCTTATATCGGGATATGAGATTTTGGTCATATCGCACAGCCCTATCAACAGGTGTCGCGATGGTGATATAATCAGTGTTATTCACTTCCTCTGTCACTGGTCATAATGTTATGCCTGATCAGCGTATATACATGCGTTAAGGAATTTGATTTTCCACTATCCTGATCCTCACAATTACAAGCTACCCCAAGCAACTGCCACTATTCAATAAGCAAATGTAATGATGAGTCAAATCACTCTTTTAGTCATATCTAAGCTACAGGATTTTTAGAGATTCGCTCTTTCTGTCTGACATACACAAACAGCATGATCACCCCAGGCGCTGGACAGGATGACCAAGCCTCACCTCTTCTCAAACACCATCTGTTCCTCTCCTTCCATTTCCTGTCCACACTATATCACAAACACACTGCTCCAACACCTGCAAATATAGAAAGTATCAAAACCCCTCCTTCACGCTCTGCAGACTTTGTCTTTTTGTTCGTGTTGTGCTCACAAACCGCCTTGTTTGTATTGACATTTTACTTTGCAGTTATGTCTCTACAGAGAAATTAAGCAAAAGGGTGTTTAAAATTAAGCCGATTATGAGAAATCAATCTGAAAATTAATTTCCTTTCAGACTTTTTCTGGATTTTTCCATGTTTTTAAAAGTAAGGATTAAAGCTTGTGTCACATGGTACCAAATAAACAACTTTTTCTTCCTCCTTACACTCGCTTCCTCTCCCTCTGTCCTTCCTCTCACCCTGCTTAATTTTTTATGTCCGCCTGTGTCAAGTTAACAGTGCCCATCCTCCGCAGCTTATGCAGCAATGCTGAACATATAATTGGGAAAAGTCTTCCGTTGAAAACCAAGCTAGAGCACTCTTAAAAAAACTTTTGTTGCCATATGCTCCCTTACTCACTTTACAGCCCGTATAAGGATGCGATTGTTCATCTATAATGCACCAAATTGGCAATTTTACTCTCTCCACAACACAACACAACCAACTGAACTGCCTCCGGCTGCCCTCCAGCAGCTCAGCATGACAGTGAAAGTGCTCTCATGGCCAAACTTAATCCTTTTAAATTTTAACACCACGACTCAACACTGTCACAGCTGCTGTTAACAAGACCAGGACCGGCTAGAACATCTGGTTGCCCTCGGACAAGATATTTACTGCTGCAGGAGGAGAAGAACACATATTGGAGTAAACACACCGACAGCCTGCAAAGTTGAGTTCAGCATCAAGAGTAGCGTGACTACATTTCTGAAGCAACAATTCAAAGTTGAATAGCCCAATTATATTTACAGCTTTAGGCCACCCGGAGTGAGAATATTTTCCACCACCCTCTCTGTTTCACACCTCCTCTTACTGTTGATAGTTCAAATGTAGATAGAGTTACGATTCACACAACATGTATCTGTGTAGGTCCTTTCAGGGTAAAGTGGTTCCACCCACTGACTACCAGACTGAGGTCTACAATGACACATCATTCCTATAACAACCTTGTCAAGTGGACTGCTCCTGTTCATGTTTGTGTTGTTGTTGGGCCTTTAGGCTATGTTGAAGTTTGCTTTCATTTTCTTTTCAAGCCAACTTCCTAACCACTCATCATCCTAACTACACATAACAATAATATTGGGCTAAAGGCACCTGTTTAGCTCACAAGTTGAGCAGGTGCCCATATGCAGCGGCCTTGGTTCAACTCTGACCTGAGGCCATCTGCTGTGTGTCTTCCCACACACTCTCTCTCCCTGCTTTCCTCATTAATCTTCACTGCACCATCTAGTAATATTGGGCTCCGTCCTCCATCCTTTTTGGAGGTTTGCACGTGTTTCTAGCATCTCTGATGAGTGAATTCTCTCGCTCTCTACCTGTCAACCCCAACACCACCACACACATTGCATGCTTACAAATTACATGAAAAGAACGCACCACAAGTACAGTCAACAGAGTTCAAGATCTCTCACTGCTTGGTTGCTGCTCAGAGGTTTGAGAAGCAGGGGGAAACATTCTTTCAGCTTCTGAGATTCGTAATACCAGAGTCTGAGAATTACTGTTATTGTCCGGTGATCTGTAGGAGTCACAGCGTGGCATTCATGTCATCTTCCTATCCTTTAAATCACTGAGTGACTCTACACATGCTGTGGATGGGGACATTGTTTTATTACAGAACAAAGCGAGATCACTCACAACATTGATATTTAGTCACCGGAAAGTTAACAAAACCTTGCCTGCAAAATACAGACCAAAGCATAACAAAGCCACCGCATCCCTCACTCTGGGGGGGTCAAGGGTTCAGATTTTTCCTTTAATTTGTCACCAGTCTGCAACTGCTCTCATACACACACACATACATATACAATAAGAGGTAATGAGAGCAAAGGAAGCTTGAGGAGAGCCCAGCTGGAGCACATGTGCAGAGCTCCTGTTCTAATGAGTCCATTAGTCAGTGGCACAGCAACCACAACCACTACCGCACATGCAGGCACTCTCTAAGCACACACTTTTTACATATTCACACTGTCTGCCTCCAAGCGACAATCAAACCAACATCACCATGGCACATCCATTTTGCTGAGACAAACTGAATCTGCACACAACTGGGTAGCAGTGGGAATACAGTGGCGCTCCTGTGCCAACCCGAGAGCACGCTGACATTTTAACAGCGGCGGGCTTTTGTTTAATCCGTCCAACAGAGGGTGCTAGAGGGATGCGCAGCTCCCACGCCATCGCCTCTCAGACTTTCTTCAGATCGTCCTCTTCTGTCCTCTTTCACCTAGAAAGTCATTAAACAAACTCCACATGACATCCAAATGTGTGGATTCAATTTTGTTTTGGGAAGGTTTTTGTGTGTCCCAGGGTGCTACTTATTTGCCACACTTGGATATGGAGTTGATCTGTCAAAACTGTTTCATCACTTAAAACTGAGAATCATTTTTCAGGGGTAAAAACTCTCATGAATAACACCCCATTATACCTCTATTCCTGACTGTACCAGCCTAATTTCACCATGGCCCGGGGCATCTCTGGGTTCTGTAATGAGTGTGTGAGATAAATTGCCTCCAAGTACAAGCAACTTGGAGACAGCACCCAATACCGTCATATAAAGCCGGAAAGGCTGAGCTGTGTCAGGAAACCTGGCATTCGGTTGCGTGTATGTGTGACTGCATGGGAAGTGGCAGCACTCAGCCTGCGCTCGTCTATCACAGTGCTTGCGTGTTTCCTAATGAGTGAGCTCTTAATGAACCTGAGCTCTGTGTGATCAGCTCTCTTCAACAAAGGCCAAGCTATAAAAAACCAATCACTTTAGCTCCGCAGCACAAGTGAAGAGGTACTCGGACACAAACCAGCGGGCTCTTGACCTAACAAGAAGTAGCCATCATCAGCGTGTTTACAGCTGTGCTGAAATGATAATCTTTGCTATTTTGAAAGATTGAGTGCATGAATGAATGGGTAATCTGCTGCAGGTAAAGGTTAAAAGGTGCACAAGCCTCTGCATTTATTAATGTTTATGCAGATAAAGCTCAATTAAAAAAAAACAGGACGTGCTTTCCTTTTAAATTTAGTTAAAAAGAAAAACAGAAAAAAATGCAATGAAATAATTTGACTCCTTTCATATTCCTGCAATCTGACACAAAACAGGAGTAATAAATATTGGAAAGTATTGGAAAGGCGCCACTATTCTATTAAAGGTTTTTCAATCTCGTATTGCTGATTTAGATGTGCTTTGCTATTTATACTTGCATTTTGCTAATGAGAGCATGAGCCAAACATCGATATCAACACTAATGCGTTAAACCTTTGAACACAGGAGTAGCTACTGACGGCAGAGGCAGTTAAACACGTCCCTTAGAAACTAGCAGTGTCTCTTTATGTGAAACTGGAGTGCTGAGAGTGCAGATGTGGGCCAGCGCAGAGGGTGGGCGGGTGGATAGATGGGAGAGTTTGTGAACGACAGAAGGGGAGGGATGCACGGTGAGTGACGGATGTCTTGCTCTTTACTGTACCTCCGTGAGCACGATGCCGGCCCGTGACCTATACTCAAAGGCATCTGCAATGCTAATGAAACTGCACGGCTCCCTCCATGCTTAACTAATCTGCAGAGGGTCCCTTCCACCCCGATCCAGAAGGTCACCGCTGACTGAACAGGGACAAGAGCGTACAGGTCTCCCACCTTTCTGGATGCGCACCTGTGAGAATGGCTCTATACATATTTGTGCGTGTGAGTGAGTCATCGGTGAACCAACCCGCTACAGACAAAAGGGTCAGCGCAGTAACTTCAGTGCAACAGTACGCAACTGAGAATACAGATACCAGTTTACAGGCGGGTCTTTATTTTAAGCTTTATTTCAAAAGAGCACTTTTGTGAGAAGTCTACTTTGACTTTGAAACGGTCCCTTGCTTTTACATGAGTGAAGGATGACAGATAGGAGAGAGTCGCAGAACAGGAAATTCGATAATAGCGGCATGTCCTTGGTTAAGCCTGCTATACAGTCCTAAATGAATGGAGATATTATGTGGTATGGAGTTCACAGCAGCTATTAAAACAGATGCCATACGGCGACTCTGAGTACTTGTACATATTTTGCACTTTGACTACTGCTTTTATGGCATTTCCTGGAAAATAGGAAGCTCCTCTAAAAATAGTTGTGAAGATGGAAACAGAGAAAAAGAAAGGTTAGTCGGTCTAGATTATAGCCTTGTCGTTAGAGCTCGGGCAGAGCTTCTTACGCTCTCTCTTTGGTCTCGGGGTGTAGACGAACAATAACTCATACACATTTTACCATTATTCCATACATTCCACCAAGTATGAACTATATCCTTATATGGGTCTTTATCTTTTTCACACACTCTCTCTTAGATATGGTGCAGTGTGTTTCCACACTGTTCTGCATCCTCCCCTGAGGGTACCTGGCCTTGGCATGAAACCTGTCTGCCCGACTGAGTAAAAGAGGGGGAGACGTGCCTTTGATGTCTCTGGACTGGTGGGATTCACTCAAAGAGAGATGAGGGTCAGGAAAAGGAAGAAAAAAAAAACAGAGGGAGGCAGGGAGGGAGCAAGAAACAGATAAGGTGGTGAGAGACTGAGGAAAACAGGGAGAGAAAAGGAGCAGGAAAGGGGGAGATATTGATTGAACAATGGAAATAAGGGAGAGAGAATACAAATAAAGGAAGAGAGGGTCGACAGGAAAAACAGGAGGGGGCGCAGACTTTGAAGTTACGAGCCGAGCAAAGACCGGCCTCCCTAGAGCAAAGGCGAGGGAGAGTCTGAGAGCTGCAATCATGCAGAGTGGACGGCTGAAGGAAAGAGAAAGATGATGAATCATGATGGGGATTTTTTTTTTTTGTCTCCATGTTTGATCTATTAAATAACAGAACAAAATAGAGAAAAAACTGAAAACATTCATTCTTCAGTGTGTTTTCTGGCATTCAGCTGGTTGACCATCTGCATTAATGCCTCTTTCTTTGATTTTTCTAGAGTTTGGCAGCCAGTAAGTGTCTCAGCTGTGGTTGTTTAAAGAAAGGCTTCCAGCATCTGCAGCGCTAGTCCACGGCGCGCTGCTGTCCAACATAGTCTGTCTCAAGCAAAGGTCACCATGGTGAAAGTAGCAGGGATTTCTTAAGTATTCAGCCTTCACTGAAAACTAAATTAACAAAAAACTAACAAAAAAAAAAAAACAGAGCACACTGGTCTGCAAATGTTCTCCACAGTGTATAACTCTAGATTTGTTCTAGGCTGGCTTGAGAATCATAGTAATAGGATGAAACAGAAATAGGATGTGTTTAATGGCCTCCAAGCGCAAATAAAAAGAAGTGATGGAAAATGAAACGAGAGGAGGAGCAGGCAAAGAAAGAGCAGTCAATAGGATAGAGAGAGCACTTTATCTTTCCTTCACACTCCTTACAGTTGCCAGGCGCTTCCTGCTCCATTGTGTAGAATGCTGGCTGTACGTACAGGAAGTGGGTTCTTTGTTTCCTTTTTTCCTTCCTGTTGGTGTCGAGCACAGCGTGGAGAGGAAAGTATGTGGTTCTGGGAGGGAAGGACAACACATGCTGTGTTTGCAAGTAACCAGGAAGGAGCTCGCGGTGCAAACCTTCTGGACTTGAAAACACTTAACAGCAGACTGTGGGGCTGCGCTATAAGTGAAAATGGGAGGTGGTTTGATTCACTAGATGAACAGATGGGCTGATACCAGATACTTAATATACAGACGTCATTTACCGCAGGCGCACAGGCGCACACTCACGTGCCAACCATTACATTTCTTCTGATTAGGCACCTGAGCTTTGCCGATTAACTGATCGGTTTCATGACTCATCGGGGAATGGAATAAATCACAAGTGGTAGGCTTTCAGCGACATCATATGTCATGTCAGCCAACTCTATTTACCACTCTTTATTGATTCACGCCTACACAATAGCCTTTGGCAACATGGAGCTCTGTTTTTGGCTTGAAATAACTCATCCATCCTCCACTTAATCTACTCCTTATAACTGACACCGGAGAAAAAAGGACTCCATCACAACGGTAAATACGTCAGATTACATGTTAAGTATATAACCCCGAATTTTTGGTAATTCCAACTAAAGGTTTGTTTGGTGTGAAATCGTCACAGCAAAAGCTTTCTAGAAACAAATCTTCCCACTGGGCAACCATCTGAACAACATCCTCGAGCAGGTATCTGGGCAGTTATTAAATGAGGAGAGGGCAATATAAAACACTACTCACCAGTCAAATATGCAAAAAAAATTGTTAAATAATGTTGCTGATTTTCTCCAAAAGAGGCTTAAAAAGGCCTTTTCCCCCCTCTTAAGTTGTACTTCTACTTGACTTCATTACAAACTGCCGACATGTTCGAGGTCTTTGCTGCTCCCAGCAGAGCACTGATAAACTTCTATGCTTATTCGCATTATACAGCAAGCCACAACACCAGTCACCAACAACTAATAACTAGTAATAACTTACCCAGGTGATTACAGTTGACTCAAACTTAACCAAAAACCAAAACTAGGTGTGGAAAAATGAACATTTTGGAAAAAAAGCTAATTAAACAATTGTTTAAAACTGGAATTTTAATGAAATAAAAAAAAAAAAAGAGTGAATATAGTATTTGTTAATTTGGTCAAATGTATAATCTCAATTTGCCTGATGAGGCTTTGAGGAACATGTTCATTGAGACTTTGGATGTCAACAAGACTGTGAGTCCACCTACACTGATTTAGTTAATTCTCATATCTGGGATATGCCCTAAATAGAATAATACTTGGAAGACTAAAACTAACACTAAAAGTACTAAAAACTGAACTAAAACAAGACATTTTTAAACAACAGAAACTAAACTGAATTACAAAACTCAAAGCTATAATAACTCTGACCCTTATCTACATGTTTGCTATGTTAGTGAGTAGATATGCTCACCACCACACAGCTGCAAATGTTTTAAAACTACTGTGTACGTGTACGCATGATTGAGTCATATGTTTCCCACTTCAGCTGCTGACTGGCTTTTTTGGAGTGAATTGCAAAATTCTCAGATTGACTTCTTTTCAGGATTCTTCTTTAATGTTATAAATGTCTGTAACGGTTTTGAACTGACAGATCAGTGTCAGTAATGATCATTAAAGATGTCACACGGTCCTTCTATGTGAAGGCGTGTGCGGATGTGTAGTTGGGAAACAGGAGTGGAGTGATTATGATATGAATGGCTTCAGTTAAACAGACTTTAAGCCAAATTTCAGGTTGCGCAGGGCTGCTTTTAACTACATCTGTCAGCACATCTTCACAAGACACTCAGGTCAGGCAGCCCATCTCTACACAGGTGTTGAGTTGTATATAAACAATAAAAGAGGGTAAGTAGCAGTGAGCTGCTGCATATCAGGTACACCTGATTATCTGACTATCAGCAAGTGTTGCTGCCACAAAAAACAGATTCACTAGCTTGAGATTTGGAGCATTCAGATGTGGTTAACATAATGCCGATATTAGAGAAGCAAATGCGACACACATGAATTTGGGAAGGGCTACAAGGCCATTTCAAACCATTTCAAAAGTCCAATATACTGTATAGTTAGAAAAACAGTTCACAAGTGGAAAACTTCAAGATGGTTGCAATCCACACAGGAGTGGATGGTCTTAGCAAATTCGCCACCAGGTCGTGCCGAGCTACGCTCAGAGAAACGGCAAAAAACTCGAGAGCTTCATCTCGGACTCTCCAGGCCCCAGTAAGCATGCTAAAAGTTCATGATGTGCTATTAGAAAAGGACTGAACAAGCGTGGCTTGTTTGAAAGGGTTGTGAGGAAAAGGCCTTTTTCCCAAAACACAACATAGTGGCATGACTTAGGTTTGCAAAGTAGCGTCTGAACAAAGCACAAGTTTTCTGGAGCAATGTGTTTTGAACAGGCAAGACCAAAGTGGAGATGTTTGGCTATAATGCACAGTTCTGCATTTGGTAAAAACCAAACACAGCATAAACACCTCATCCAACTGTTAAGCACGGTGGTAGAAGAACGATGATTTGGGCTCATTTTGCAGCCACAGAACCTGGGTCCCAATGGAAAGCTGAAAGTGAGGTTACTTTCTTTTTCACATGATTGTATGGAACTGGCCCAAATTTAATTTTTGGCAAATCAGATCTCATGTGACTTCTTCAAACCGTCAAAAGAGGAAAAAAGTCACCAAAAAAGCAAAAAAGGTAAACAAGGTCACCAGCTGGTAATTGAAGATCAAGCTGGTAGAGCAGGTAGGCTCAATGTCTGGCCCCTACACTCAACATGTCAACATGTCCTTGGGCAAGATCCTGAACTCTATACTGTGGTTTTAAAGAATGCTTTCAATCATAGTCCAAGTTCCCTTTTATGCTCTGCACGTTAGAGCGCTTGAAGTGGAATGTAAATTTGTCTAAAGGATCTGTAAATCTGTCAACAATCAGCAAGAAACCTTACCTGATTATTGCATTCCTACCTAGTGATTCATCCAGATGTGATATTTTTACAGATACACTGTTCACTTCGCTGCATGGAGGTTTGGTTTTGCAAATTTGCACCAACATTTTATGACCAAATCTCCATCACCCCTCTCCGTAACGTACAGTAAAGCATAGAGGGAAAGCGAAAGGTCGACATGCTGCTACAAACACCCGGCCAAACTTGTTCAACTGGTCAGGCGGGTTAGAAAAGAAAGAAAGAAAAAGCCATCAAGGGAAAGGAGCACGGAGGCTAGAGCGAGAGCAGCTGCTGGAAAGATTGATTTAAGGAGAGCAGAGGAACGACAGCCTGGCATCATCCAATCAGACCCTTGTTTCACAAGGCTGGCAGAGCAGATCCAGAGTGTGTGTCTGTCTGCATAGTAAATTCTCAGAGGAAAAGAAGAAAAAAAGGAAAGGAAACAGAGGTGGTGAGAGGCAGCAAGAGGAAACCTGCAATGTTGTGTTGCGCTGTCAAATGTCACTTTGAGTTCGACGATCTGTCACATCTCAGAGTAGCAATAAGAATAACGGAGGACACAGAGGGAGAAGCAAAACACAGAGTTCGTCTCTCTGTCAATTTCATCTGTTTTCTCATCTCACTGGCTCTGAAACTGTAGTGATACGCACTTTACGTTTAATTTTATTGACACACGCATCATATCTGCAACGCGATCTATGAGAGTTCTCCAGAAATACAGGAGAATGATAAAGATTTTGTTTTCCAGTGTTGTTTTTCTGCTGATTTCTCTCTCACTCATAATTTGCCTCTGCATTAAGTGAGTTTACCAACAAGACTCAGGCTCACTGTTGCAGTTTTTCATCGTTTTTTTTTTTTATCCATTGTGTCCACATTTAGGCACCCTGTTCTGATTTTAAGGACAAAAAGCAGTTGTGACCTGAAGCAGAATGCCGAAGACAATCTGAAGATGAGGCTACAGATGACACAGCTGGGCCCTTGACTTCTTGGCCTTCTCAAGCGTTCATGGAAGTTTAATGGAGTGTAAGAACAAACGCAACTAATCTGTGGGGGTGACGGGAGGTCAAGTGACCCTGACTGACTGACTGGGGGTCAACGCAAGAAGAAAAGAAAGGGAGAAAGCATGTGTCATGTGGTAAACACTACAGATAAAGGGAAGATGAACAGAATGATAGGGAGCTTTTTGTGCACACCAGGAGATGAAGCTAATCTGAAACTAAATAACATCACATTAGTGCCTGAATTGCTACCTCCTGCATGCTGTCACTTGACAGACAATCAAAATTAGCTAGTAAAAAAGGGAGGCGAAGGGCACAACAGAGATGGAGCGTAAGTTGTAGAGAATGCGTCTGTTCTTTAATGATGTGGGCATCTTTTCCCAACAGGGGAAATCCCCCTTTGACAGGTTTGACATGGAAAACAAACAACTAAGCCATTTTCCACCCCTCGTTTCTCTCTTAAAGCTTATTTAAACCCCTGATTACTTCTTTTTCCTTCACAGTTTTATTGTCTGTCAGCCTCGCCTCTGCTGCTTGACAAATGACCCCCATGTCTAAATGCAGAGAAATCGCAGGAATGGGTAGGGCTTTTTTTCCAGATCTTTTCTTCCTTGTTTATCTCACTTTCTTTCCAAGCCTACACAGCAATTACAGCAGACGCATGAAGTCAGCTAGAGATGAAGCATTACCATCAACTATTCTCTAAAATAAAAATGTATATTCTGACTTGTTTTTCTGCGTCAAGGACAATTTTAAATACCAGCTTTAAATTTTACAGACGTCACAGTCATCTGAACAATTAACTGTAGCTTTACAGATAACCGTTTGCTCGCTTATCTTCAACATTTCTGTCTCAACATCACTCAACCAATTTTAAACAGAGTCTTTATACCTTCATATTTTTTTTCCCTCAGTATTATTTTTTTAATAAATGCTTTCAGCCTTTATTGTGATAGGACATTGGAGGGACGACAGGAAAGCCTCTGCATTAGCTTTGCGGCATATGGGTCGCCCGTTCAACCCAGTGAGCAAAGCTGACACCCTGATTTTAAATGCAATCTTCATGCACTTGGCCTGTAATATTTTAGCATAGCTGTTAACTTCCAAAAGCAAAAAGAAGGAGTAACAAGGTTAATTGTGCAGCTGGTTTGAAATCTATAGTCTGTGTGAACTGACGGTGCAGGGTGTAGGAGTTAATCAGCCGTTACTAAAGAGGAAATCCTCCAGTTTTCCAGCTGCCACCTGCCAGTCCACCTGACACCTGCCCCACTGGCTATCTCTGTCTGTCTCTCTTTTCCTCCCACACACACACACACACACACACACAATACAGTATGAATGCCTTCACAAAGGTCTTTCCATATGACGCCACGCTTGCACGCAGTGGGAAAAGTAAGCAAATGTGTTAAAGCACATGTACACAGTGGTTAAACCGACATGCCTGTTTGCACATTATTTACCAGGCTGCAGTTCAATAAAACAGGGAAATAAAGAGCCAGCATATGAAATTAACAATACAGAGGAGCAGTGACACTCGGGGCTCAGAGACAGCAAGACCACACACGCAGTGCAAAGACACACAGGCAGTGGTAATTATACAGACTCATGTGCGCATCCCGTGTGCAACACTTAAAGAGGATGAGATGAAAGATGAGTGGGAGAAAGTGCAAAAAAATAGCCAATTTAGTTTAATTTTAAAAGAAAACATAAATATTTAAGTCTGAGATTTGTGTGAACACATTGACGTACAGGTCACCCGAGCTTTTTAAGGCAAGAGGGTAATCCTCCCAGTTCATCCCCACTGGTCACATCTGCGCAGACCTCCACACTAATGAGAGGCTGTGTTAAAACGCACAGGTCCATTCTTTCTCCATGTCTACCACACACACACACACACACACACACACACACACACACACACACACACACGGTTTTAATCCTTTGTTTCAAGCTCGGATTCTCTTCCAAAACACATCCTGCACTGATCCTAATGTAGACGTGTGACTCACAAACCACTTCCCTTTTTTATACAGTACTTGAGTGCTGTGAGCCATTTTTACAACCCCCACCCCCTCACCTAACATCCATCCATTGACTCGGGATATCAGTGGGTTGTGTTTGTTTTTGTGAACCTGCAAAAGCTCTGTTTGTCTAGGAGTCTTCACAGCTCCGCACTGAGAGTGAGACCAGCTGAGTTAGTTTAGAGCCATCTGTTGCTGAACGCTTGCTCCTTTACAAGCTCCTCTACAAAGATCACTTTATTTTTATACGGATTTGTTTAAACAGATGCATGCAGGCTCATGCAAATACACGTATGCATTTGTGCAGACATATAGTCTTGTGCACCGACGCCACGTCCTCAATAAATACCTCAACACAGACATATCTATAGATAATCCTAATTCCTAATCCTTACAGATTCTCGAGATATGCAGACCTAACCTAAATATCTTGCAGCTTACCTCGCACAGATCTCCATTAAACCTGAACTGTTGGCACTCAGCTGGTATTATCTCTTTTCCAGCACACTGACCAGGGGCCTGTGCTTCGTACCGCCCTAAGTGAGTTAGCTGGATTAGATTGTTGACGATTTCGCGTGATCCTGGATCGTTCGGTTCCCCGAAGCCCATCCGGGACTTGCTGTCATAGCAACAGAGCCGTAAGCGTAAACCTGCTGGGGAGCAGGTTTACTTTATGTAAACAGGATTAGATCGCGGCCACGCAGGTATGCCCGCGTCATTCATACGAAAGCAACAGCGATATTTTACCACTGTTTCACCATAAATAAATAACATCAATGTAACTAAAGATAATGCAGCACTTGATCCTTTTATTGATTTCACACAGATACATACAGGTCATTCCCTAAAAAAGGGAAATGTACTATTAACATCCTATTACATGTATGTGATTATTACAGATGTAATTCATATTTCAGAGTAGTAATTGTAAATTACTTCGTGTAATCAAGATGAGAGACCACGGCTATAAAAGCGAAGGTGGATTTGGGAAGTCTGTCGCAGCCATGTCCTGTCCGTATACGCGAGCAACCCATTGCGGAAGGTGCAAGATTGATAAGGAGAGTCCTCAGAATTCAGCGTATATTGCGGGACAGACAGGATCCTTTAGCTCAGCGCGACAGTGTGCTCATAGAGAGATATCGATATTCCCGTGAGGGTATTATTTACTTAACCAACTTGTTGACGAGGGGGTGCAGGACCACCACCTGTCTTTTTTTTTTGCTCTGCCCTTTTCTTGGTTGCTGTTATAAACAAACAGAGTATTCCAGGGTCTCTTTCCAAGAGACGACAAGCAATATAAGTGATAAATATTACCATTCTGTAGAATATTCTTATATTTCACTTTTACTTGTTCCCATGTTCTAGTGGGTCCTGTTGTGGCTCTAATGTGAAAGGGGATATAATATAACATATTATAATATAATATAATGTAATATAATATTGGATAATATGGTGTGATATGATAAATCTACCCTACCGCCTACTGGTGTTGGCCAGAGGGGCCGATGGCGCAATATGGCAACCTGGCTTCTGTCAGTCTGCCCCAGGGCAGCTGTGGCTACAACCGTAGCTGCCTCCACCAGTGTGTGAATGTGAGAGTGAATGAATAGTGGCATTGTAAAGCGCTTTGGGTGCCTTGAAAAGCGCTATATAAATCCACTCCATTATTATTGTTATTATTGAATTACTTACGAGTTTGATTTGTCAGCAACTTTCTGCCAGCCCTCTCTCCTTGCTTTTGCAGCCTTTGCAGTGTTCCCTTGCGTTTTAATTAAACTCTGAAACTCCTGAAATCCCTCACTCAAGAGTTCTTGCTCTGCTGCCGAAAAATACCGAGCGCGCTCCTTCGACATTTTCGCCGACCAATCAAAGGGTTGCCGATCAATGTTTCTACTATCGATGCGTAGCCCCTGTTGGGCCACCCAGTGATCTCACATTACTTCATCCAGCTATACTAATCGTCAACAACAGGTGTGTTCGGGGAACCGGAATAGCGAGCTCAGAGTTAGCGCGATGATTTGGTCTTGGATGTTTCATTTGATCTTGGATGTAGTAAGCGACGTACGAAGCACAGGGCCCAGGTCTAATGAGTGATATGGATAACACAGATCCATTGTGCTGAAAGGATTACTTATGTAAACATGGGCTCTCTGACTAAAGACACGGTCTAACAGCCTCGCTGACAGGTTTGAGTATTTCATCTGTCAATCTGAAACTCCAGCTGTGCAGGCTGGTTAATAAGGATAAAAACAGCAAAAGTGTAGTTGGATACCAAAACACTGTGAAAAACTCATTTCTTTATATTTTGGTTCCAAGTAGCCTGACTTTCTTGTAATTTTTTTCAGTGGTCTTTTAAAGTTTGGGTTTGTTTTGGACTTTTGCTGCTTTTTCCACTCATTTTTAGTCCAGTCCTTGTACTTGCCCCTTTTCACAGGAATGTTTTCTTTGTGTGTTAAGTTGCTTAACACTGACCCATGAATCATTCAAGTGTAAAGTAGTTACCTAAATCAAGGGATGAACCAGTGTTTCTCATGACAACAAGTTACTAGTCAGTTTACTAGCAGCCTGGTAATTTTCCCCCCCAATTTCTTTAGTTAAATCTGCAAAATACGCCAAAGATAACAGTTTTAGAGGCATAAAACTGTATTTTTGCACCAATAAGGTGATTACCAAAGAGCTATTAGCTGAAAACTCAGTATATGTCAGCATGGCGTGCAGATCAGATCAAACAGAGCAAAGAAAACATCCGGAGAAAAGCATTGAATGCCCTTCAGGAAGTCTGTGGAACTATTCTTAAGACTACTTAAAGAAATAAAAGCAAAGCATACCTAAGAGAGTTCAGGCTGAGTTGAAGAATAAAGGTGGTCATAAACATCAAATATTAAAACACGAGGAGTGACTCAAGACTTTTGTACAGTACAGAACTTTTGTGTCTTTATCGCACAATCAACTATAAATGCTGTACAATCATAAAGATAAAGATCATAAAGATCCAAAAACCCTAAAACTAAAGACAGCGCACTCAAAAAAGGAAATAAATAAAACAAACATCTCCCAAATCACGTGAATCCAAAACCTCTAAAATCAAAAAGTTGTAAGTCACACCTCTACATCTCTAACATCCCCACCCCACCCTCCCAAAGGCGCTTTAAAAAGACATAAATGATCAGGGAAATGATGTGACTGTTAGGCTAAATCATCCATAACTGTATATGAATAAGGTTAACTATTATTACGTGCCCTCATGTGGTTATAACCTGCCGTCTCCATTTCTCCATTCAGGGATCTTCGATTCATCCCACACAGCTAATGCTATAGCAGGTGGACAACATCGCTGAAATCATTTGAAAATTATGCCATGAACCTTTTCTGCATAATGTTCAGTAAAAAGCAAACGCACTTATCGGCCAATAATAAAACCAGTATATCAAGTGTGCACTAGCACTAGTGCCGTGTTTGGTCTACCACGTGTAGATTGCATTTAATAGTCCATTTAATGTGTTGAACTAAACATTTTATATGAGCAACATTTCATATAGAGAAATTTGTACAGCGTAACTGAATGCTATAAAAAAAAAATCTACATTTTTCCAGAGATCCATACAAATGGCAACTTGGGTAAAGAAGATTTGCTATGGGCTCTAAAAATGAAACTCCAGAGGTGAGTCAGGAGAAAGGCCTTTCCAATAAAACATTAACTACACATCTCTCTCAGGTGGCCTAAGCTAATTGGATCATCTCCTTATAAGGACAAATCGGCAGGTTGTCTGCTGTAGGTTTAAAAAGGGACTTGCTTTTGGAAAGTCTTACTCAAGAAGAGTGGACAAAGACAGGAATAATGACTCTGGGGTGTAATGCAGCACAAGGACGAGAAACAGGAGATTTTAGTATGGAAACCAAAAAAAACTGTAAAAGACGTAAGAAAATAAAAGGATGAGAGAAAAATGGGAAATGAAAACATCACTACACTTGATAAAACACATTATCAGGAGACACAGCAAGAGAGACTGAGGTAAGCATTACGTAGACTTCCAAAAGGAAACCAGGGACATAAGTCACGGCCAGTCTACCTCTATGAGCTCAACACACACACTCCTTCTGTTACAAACACAGCCAAAAGAAAGACACGGCTGACTACAAGAGCCAACAAGACGCACACAAACAAAGAAACAGCCACTGACGATGCTCCTGTTTATACCACAAAACACAGACGGTGCTTCAACGCGTTCACCAACGGACATTCGGCTTTCAGAATAAACACATCTGATCAGACACCTGTGCAGAAAAAAAACGCACGTGCAACGTTTATTTTAGACCTCGGACACAATCCACGTAATGTCGATTTTTGCCACAGATCTGGTGCTTTTAATTATTTCAAATCTTTTTCTAGTGTGTGGTTTAAATGAGACCAAGTAAAGGTGAGAGAGTGGGGGACTTTAGAGCTGCTAAATGGACTCAAGTAAGCAGTAAAGACTTTGTTTTATTTGGGGTTATGCTGTCGGCCCGTTTGGTCTTCAACTTAGCATCACTAAAAGTACTTTTGGGGGGGAGAGTTTAAGGCAGCAGCTCCACATTTCCACATGAGCCTCTGTGCTGTTTTAGCTGGCCCCGTGCATTGGACTTCCCTCAGGATGACAAATGAAATCTTTTTTTCCCCTCCTTTTGGGGGAGGGAAGTGTCCGATATAAAACACACACACAAACACACGCACTCAAAGGTTTTTGTTCCTCCTTAATTTATTATCTGCAGGCTACACATAATTCACTGTGACCATGTATGGTGAGAAAGTTTCCACACACACACAAAAAAAGCACTACATCACTGGATAGTTTTGCAGATCAGTCATCTGGTTGCCATACCATTCGGTGCTACGCTGCTAGGAGAGATGCTAGCTGAGGTCAGAGATGTGTTGCATGACATCGGGGTAAAAGCAGCCTGGAGATCTGCCATGTACAACTTTGCACAAAAGACAGTTTCTCTCCTTTTGTTCATTTCCATCTCCTGCCTTTCTTTCTCCTCGTCTTCTTTTGTGTTTTCATTCTTCCATATTTCTATTTTTTTTATATACATCTTTCTCATACGAGCACCAAAGAATGAGGCTCTGTGTTGTGTCCTGAAGGGAATTTTGTAGTTTTGTCTCATCTTCCAACATCCAATTCTCAACCTCCTCGAGCTACAAGTGAGAAAATGGAAACTGTCTTTTGTTTAGGCGAGGATATATGATTCATGTAAAAAAAAAAAAAACCCCAAAAAAAACCTGTAGGAGGCATATAAGAGTAGACTACATATAATACAATCGCTGTATTCCTCTGTCGCTCACTCGAGCGGAGGATACAGTAACTCAGCTTTATGCTCTTGATCCTAATGAAACCGCTGTTCCATTAATCTCTCCCACCAGGATTCAATAACATTAATCCTGCAGTTTCTCTCTCTCTCAGTTTCAGCCTCATGCACACACTGACACACCATGTGCTTCACAAACTGATGTCATCAAGCCCGGCCGCCTGCCCGATGTGACCTCAAAGACCTTTGGTTAATTTGTTGGCATTGTAAAGCTGCTCATCAGTGGCCATGATGGCCTTTAGCTTACCAGAGCAGCTTCCAGCCCCTAAGTATAATTGGCTGCACCAATGTGTTAAAGGTCATCCACAGGGCACAGGCTCTTTTGAAGCTTATGGCCCCTGACTGAGGGTAAAAACCATCGCATATGACCTCGGCATGTAGACAGAGACAGCCGGCTACAAAGTGAACATCTGAATCCAAACTGTCTGGCAGGTTCAAGAGGTCAAAAGTAAGGTAACATCAAGTGTGCAGTAAAGTCTGGAGGTAGACTGATTCAGAAAATTAAGTCGAGCTTGATTTGATGAGCTGCGTTTAATAAAAGCAATCCGTAACCGGAAATTAGCTCTCAGTATTGATTTAGAAGTAATTAAAAACACAGGTGCACATGGAGAAAGACACAAGCTCATCAGTGCACGACCCTTTTTAATATCCGACAAGAAGAACAGGATCTAGCCTTCGGAAATACCAGCGTGACGAAGCGCGGGGTTTGATCGCTCAGCTGTTGATGGACGCTTCCTCCTGCAGCCTTCCTGATAACACTGTTTACACTGGTCATCTCACAGCAAACCCCTCATCCACATTTAGTACTTTACCGCACTACCGACCATCCAAATAAAACCCCAATACAAGAAAAATGGAGTAGCAGCAAACGCTTCTTCAGTACCAGCGAAACAGCCGCCGAATTTCAGAGCATGGCGGGTTTAATAATGCATCTCACTCACACATCGACAGACAGCCAACATTTCAGAGAGGTGAAATTTAATTAGCAAATCAAACTTGTTTGGTTTTGTTTGGGCCTCTAGGCTGTTACTTTGGCTGACTGAACACTATTTGACAACTGCGGTCCTGTGCTCTTACAAGTGATTACCGCTGAAAAGATGAGTTGCTTGCAATATAGCAGTAAATTCACAAAAAACATCTTTGTGCAAACACAAAAATGCACCTAAACTCATTTTCTTTGGTGTTTGCCAGCTGCCAGTGCACAGATACGCAGGAAACAAGAGCACGCATAGAAGAGACAAAGGTCAAATGGCTAGTTATCAAACCTTGCACACTAAGTTTAAGTGATATAACCACTTTATTTTTGAGTTATTACCATCGGTCAGTGTCAAAATTCAAGCCTTCACATGTGAACACGTGAAAACATCCTCAAATACGAACCATTATGCTTTTTTATTTTGATCTGTCATATTTATATAAACACGCTGCTACAATAGTGGATGCTCATATTAAACCCAGCCAAGGTTTCAATTAATGAAGTCCTCGTGTGTGTGAGTAATTCTTTTAAGAAAACAGCTCCGGCTTTATACGACTCAAAATACTTGCTTTCAGATATTTGTTTCTACTTATTTTATGATATCAAAGACAAATGGTTTCTAGCTGTGGGCATAGAGGCCCCACCCATCTGCTACTTGAACCTCCTGTTTGTGAGTGGCAGCCAATCAGAAAAAAGTTAGGCTGGCCTTAATGGGAAAGGAGCTACAATACTTTGTTTCAGAGGCTGAACTGAGGCTGGTGTATAATTTTAAAAAACAGGATTATTTTAACCCTGTAAAGCCAAAGCCATGAGGTGATTGGTGTATTTATTTTGACAATTTAAAAAATAAATAAAATAAATATCAATTTGCATATTAAGTTTCCATTTGCACCACATTTTCTGCATCCTTTTATTAATTTTTTGCAATTTACTGCTTAGAAAAAAACTATCATAATATTACATATAGGTTTTTGGTGGGAAGCAAAAATCACACTGATGATGGTGACGCCTCAAAACTCTGAAAAACTCATCAAATAGGATAGACTTGGCATTACAGGCTTAAAGTTATTCTAGCAGAGGAGAAAAAGAAGCAGCTGCTCCCTTATTCACAAGTGGTTGCCACAGCAGGTAGCTCTGCATGATTGATTTGTCAAATCTTTATGCCAGATGCCCTTCCTGACGCAACCCCAAAGGGATTAGCGTCTCCCCCTGGGATCAAACCGAGGATCTTTTGCTTGTTAGGCGAATCTGTAAAGCACTAAACTATAAAGCAACACTAGCAGACTTTGAGAATAAAAGTATGAAGGTGGAAACGAGGATAATAGGTCCACTTCAATCTTTATTTGGCTAGTCAATTTCAGCACTGCTATAAAAGCAATATCCATACACTGACTCATCAGCTAATTACCGGGCCTCGATACACATCGAAGGATAATGTGGCCGGGAGCGCAGTGATTCTTTGAAGGATGCTGTTAACCTCACCACCTCCCTCTCCAGGCGAGATGCCCAGTTCCACGAAAGGTAGAGAGAAACAGGGTGGCAGGGAGGGAGAAAGGAGGAAATGTGTGACCGAGTAAGGCACTAGCTGACCCGTGACTGTGCTCTGCTTGCACACGCATCACACATTCCAGTCAGCAACCGCAGGACACATCCACTTTCACATTCATCTGAGCAGGCACCCATATATGTTGGTACACGCATGCATGACCTGCAAGCAGCTCTCACACAACACGGTTGAGGTCAGCAGGGGAAGAAGACCAGCCTTTTTTTTCATAGAAAAGAATAGGGATGCTTGGTAGTTGAGTCACAAATCCCAGCGTTTGGTTAAAGCCACTTTTGAAGACCTTATCTGAAGGCAGGAAGCACACAAATTGCTCCAATGGTCAGAGAATAAGAGAGAAAGTGCAGAGCTTTAGTAGTCCCCTGTGACCTGGTGGCTCATTAAATTCAGTAGCCAACAAGAGCAATGTAATGAGACGCAGCAGGATTGCGGCTTTACAGCGTGTATCTGGTGGCAACTGCACATTTCTTACCCCCATTTTCTACCACGGGGGCAGATGCGTCTCCGCGGATGCATTGAGCAAATGTCAAAAAATTTAAAAGGCAGAAATCTCAAAGAACACACCCTCAAGCGCCCTACTGTACACACAATCAGTCGAACACTGAGCAGTCAAACTAACCCTTCCATCACATCCCGAAGAAAGAGCTAGCTAATAAACAGTCCTGTTACTTTTAATAGCGCTAGCCCACTGAAACGAAGACTTTTTATTACTTGTTCAAATCTACCTTCAGTGCCTTGACCTGGATTTTTTTTTTAATGCCTTTGCTTAGTCATGAAAAAATTCACAAGCCTTTATTCTTCTCTGTCTTTTGTGTAACTCTGATTAATTACTACAATATAATTACCACACTGGGCTCAATCCCTCTGTTATTGATTGACCTCAAATATAAAACGCTGTACACTCTGTCTCCTCACTCTCTGAATTCAAGCTAAGCAGACATGCTTTTGGGTTTTTTTACAGAGCTAATACTCAAAAAGGGCAGATAATAGGTTTAATGTCACAGCCTTTTAATGATGTCATCGTCAAATGATCCTTTCCTCTATGACCAGGTGCAAACAAACTCTCACAAACACCTGCTGGCTGAGGTAACCCAGCTATTCAGCTGTGCAGTTTGTTTTTTACAGTCTGATCATTTTACAGTTAGATGAATTCCAGCTTCTCAGCATTACTTTCTCACTCTAATACTGAAAGCAAGCCACGGAGAGTATCCCACAGCTGCTATACTTCAGCCTGAGGGCTAGGCCAGGTGAAACCCATAGACTTCTCTATCTGTCATACATAATGCACAATGCGTGATAACAAGCAGTGGATTCAGGGTTATTTTCTCACAGGAGAAACCAGTGAGAACTTAGTGCTACATGTGGAAAACTTTGTCTTTCATTTAATTCACTTCTTCCTTATTTTAGAAAAAAAGAAGCGGCACTGGTTTAAAGTTGAGTTGTTTATTTAATTTTTTTTATTCAACAGAGGCCAGAAACATGATTGATACCTTGAAAGCTAGGAGCCAAAGTCACTACACCCTCTGTCTTTAATGTTTGGTCACACAGTGGCATATAATTTTAGACTGGCATGTCATGATTTATACAAATTCCCGGGAACAAATAGGAAACTGTGTGCGGATAAAAGAGCATCTATTTTGGGATAATTCATCCAATTTAGCACCCCCCCATCCTCTCTACTTTAATCCAGCAAAGCAGCCAACTTGTAACTGCATCCCATTTTTAAATCTAAAAATCGTCTGTGGTCCAACAAAAACTGTGGTACATCCTCAACTACAAAGTTGTGTTTTCACCGAATTGTTTTATGTTCTCAGGATTTTGTATTTAGGTTGTTTGGCTCACCTCTTTCCTGAGATTTTAGCAGTCGAATTCAGTGTGAAACATCGAAAATGCTCAGGACAAGCTTGAATTTTTAATCTCTTGAACACTTTAATTTTTGGTGTGATTCAGAATCCAGCCCCCTAAGGGTGGATGATTTTGATTTCCACAAACCATTTTATCATTTTATTCTGTATATCAGCAAGATTTTCAACTTTCAAAGATCCAATGTGTTTACAACTTTTATTATTCTGTGTGCAGTTTGCATGTTCTCCGTGTGCATGTGTGGGTTTTCTCAGGGCACAAAGGTCCAAAAGCATGCTTAAAAGATTCATCTGTGATTCTAAATTGGCCACAGATGTAAATGTTAGCAGGCATGATTGTCTGTCTCTCCGTATTAGCTTTGTGATAGACTTGCCACCTGCCCACCCTGCCTCTCACCCTAACACAGCTGGGACAGCCTACAGCCCAGCCGCAGCCCTGAATTAGATATGCAATCAAGCTCATTTTAAGCGGATTTACAAAATTTAAAATCAAAGTTTATCTTGAATTATTTTTTGCAGCTTCACAGCTCATCAGGGTCTCATGGCCCTCGATTTGGGAATCACTGCTCTAAAATCAATGAACTCGAATGCAATGTTGCATATAAAGATAGCCCTGGTATGACATTGACAGCATTAATATATCTGCTAATTTAGCTGGTTGTTGATATGTGGTTCAGACGAGCAGAATGTAGGACGACTGTAGGATCATTGCAGGTTACAGAATGATGCTCAGATTTCATAAAATCCTGACTTCTACATGGTATAAGCAGTGATCTCAGTGAACTGCTGAAGAGGAACAAATGTCCGACTGAGGCTCCCCTAAAAATGATTCCTGAGCTCCTTTAAAAGCTGATCAGATTTTGGATTTCACAGAGTAAACATCACTTATTCACAAGGTTTCGCCATAGTGGGTAGCACCACATTTTTTGATTTGACAGTTTGTTTATTCCGGACACCCTTCCCGACACAATCCGAGTAGTAATTGTCTCCTCCCAGAATCGAACCAGGGATCCTTTGCTCGTAAGGCGAAAGTGTAAACTGCACCCAAATGGACCGTGTTTAACAGTGTGCATCATTTGGGAAAAGGCCTAACAAATTTTAAGAACATCTACAGACATGTTCACAGTCTTACCTTTCACGATCAATTGCTGTAAATCAATAAATCACTGAAAGGGCTACTTTGTCATAAATAGTATAAAAAATCCCAGGACAGGCGAATTGAATTTATCTATTCCTGGACACACATCACAAATCTCTCTGCATGTTTCATCCCGTTCCCTACACCAAGGAGATATCTTTTGTTATCATTCCAGCCTTCACACTCTCATCTTTCTTCTGGTCATTATTTCCACCTATCAGTTCTTTAGTCTCCCCTCTCACCATCAGCCACTCCCTCATCCCGACTTTCGCTTTGCTTCTCCATCCTCTGGCTCCTCAATCAATATCTTCCCCTCTGAAACTTTGAGCATTATTTTCAGCAGTCACACCCTTCAGTGAGCCTCTCAGCAAGGAATCTGACAGGCAGAGAGAAGGAAACAAACCCAGGGAAAAAAGAAAAATACGGTAGATTCCAGCCTGAGGTGAGCCGAGGTTAGCCTCGCGCTCTTTAAAGCATGCATGAGGGAGAGAAGAAAGGGAAAGACTGACAGCAGACTTACAATATCCCCCAAAGAAACCCAACATCTCCTGAAGCATGTGTGAACGATCACTCTGACAAACATGTTTCCTCAGAGCCTTGAAGTGTAGCTTCAGAGGCTGAGAATTTACATCTTGCAGGAAAACAATCCCGGTGATTCATGATAGGTAATGTGCATTAAATCACATAAACAAACAGAATAGCAGCGACCAAAGAGGCTTGTTTGTCCATGTCTGTCAAACAGACTACTTCTTGGAGTCTATTTCACCAGTTGCTCGAGGTACTCTTAAACCTCTCACGGCCGCATGAAAAAAATAAAAAATAACTGAATAATATGGTTGTTCTAAAATGCCTCAAAGCCCTCCAATGCCTTTTTGTCCGACCACACATTCCTCACACGCCCACAATTCAAAGGCGCAGGCTGGGCTGCTCGCCGTTCATCCAGGACATGCAGAAGATAAGGCACAGTAGAGAGTCAGCTGGAGTGATATCATTCACGGGGCTTTTGCTCAGTAACACTATCCAGCCGATACCATCTACTAAAAGCACTGAAGGTTAATCGGCCTCTATTTGCTAATATGCTGAAGCCTCTCCCTCACTGGGGACCCTCCAAAATCATTACATGGTGTTTCATACAGAAACACAGACAAATATTTGTGTATACTTCTTAGAAAGAGACCGTTTACGATTATCACGCATGTGCCAACTGTTGTGTGTAAATAGGTTCAATTCAAACCTCTGGAATTACTGGCCAATCTTCATGATCAAGCCAAAAGATTTACAAACTCACCACAGGAATGCCTGAACTTCTGTAACATATTGTTTCAAAATAAACATCCCCAAAAAATGCAATTAATAAATACCAGTCCGTTGCACCAGACAAAATATTCCTTATTTGTGGAACCAGTATTGGATTGCTATGGGTGGGGTTTAACTTGTGAGTTGATACTTCAAAAACAAGTGGAGCTAATTCCAAAGACGAAAACAAACTCTTTTCCTGGCTAAGTCTTGTAACAGCATTTTTCACTGAGAACAGCACTCTCCAGTGCTCTCCATCAGACCTCACAGGAGAGAAAAAAAATAGGCAAAGAACCAGAATAAATGGTCAGTTCCACAGAGACCCAGACAAGACGTCCAGTACAGGGTCTGCTTTTGCACTTATACACATGTGAGCTGGGGGCCAAACTCACGCCTAAATCAACCAACAGACTGTGTGACACAAGAGAAAGACTGCCTGTGTGTTTTTTATCTGTACACACACATAAGGGGGGGAGAGCAGAGCAGGGGTCCCGTATGACCGTGAAGCCAGACTATCCTAGAGCACATGGTCTCCAGCCTGCGACCAGTTCCTTTCACCCCACAGAAAACTGCAGATTGATAGTAGCTCAGCTGAATTTTTGTCTTAGCCTTTATCATTCATCTTCTGTAACCTGCAGGGGATAAAACACTCATCCTGATGCGGCATCAGTGACAGCGGGTTGTTGGTCAAGGCCTTAAGGAGGACCCTGCTGGGGCCTGTAGAGAATACTTTACAGAGGATCAAAGAGATGATCCATGGAGTAGATTTAGATGCTGCAGTTATCTTTTTGAAAGTTTAGATCCTTTGCTTAATAGGAAAAAAAAAAAGACCTCGCCAATACTGATGATGTTTTTACTTCTGTATGCACCAGTACATGCAGTGATTAATGGGGCTACATTATGTTCATGTCCAAAAGTATATTTTTTATTCTTGGACTCTATTAGAGTAGCTTTGCATGACTGACAGTTCAAAATAATGCTTATTTATCTTATACGGGCCTTGGTGCAGACTCAGTTCATCCACAGCCTGACAGAAGGAGTTTCAGCTACTCTCCCTTTACTCTCTCCTTTCTTCTGATCGGCTGCCCATTGTAAACTGAATTTTCGGTGCTCACAGCCAGAGTCGAATGCCTCAGACAGATATTAAGGGTGTTCGTCCTCACTAACAGCATACAGAGCCACAAGTTAAAAAAAAAAAAAGTTCGAAACCAAGTGCTTAGAGCAGCTGTAAGCTAGAACTTGTGCCTCATATATGCTGACTTAAATATTCGAAACTTTGGCCATGTTTAGTATGAGCATGCATTGTTATTAAGAGTACTAATTTCACTGGGTCCTTTCTGTATAGGGAAAATGTAAATGCAGGTCTTGTGATTTTCCTCGCTTCTCTTTTTTTCCAGTTGACTGTTTGAACGCAGACATGAAAATACAACTCTCTTTATAGATTCAACTTGAATGGAGTGGATTTAAGGCCAGAAAACCAGACCAAACTGCATGTCTGGAATTAAAGGTCACCTTTAAATAGAAATCATCTTCCCTCAGCGACTTCTTCCACATTTTCAGACATTTTCAGTAGCTTGGTCAGTATGACGATTACTGAATTTCTATGACTGCTTACAGTACACAACACAGAAAGGGGCAAAACTTTTTTTTTTTTTATTTACAATAAAAAAGCGGAACTGTTAAAGGGATAACTTGAGGAGGTGCACAAGTTGAGAACCAGCAGGAACTGCATAATTCATCAGCGATATAGTTGGCATCTTCCCACTGAAGCAGACCTTTGTGGTATAAATTCCCCCCGTTTGGATGGCAGCTGTGCAGAAATGTGTCTCGAGTTAACTAAAACTAGGTTTGGAAGAAGTTGTTGTTTTCCAGTCTGGGATAAAAATAAAAACTAGACTGGTGAAATGTAAGTAAAACTAGAGAGACAGTGATGCCTACATGACTGAGTCAGCTGCCTTCAAAGAAAATGCTGGGTTTGTAATGTAATACCTATTCTGAACTTCTTAAAATTTCCCTCTGATAACCACCAGAAATTCCCCCTTTGTTCCGAAACAAAACGTTGAAACCAGAAGACCCACTCTGGAAACTAAGTAAGAGTAAACCACATTTTTTAAAAGAAATACTGAAAACTAAATAAAGGTTCACGTATTGACTATAAATACTATAGATACTCTTTCTGCATCAAGTAAAATCACCTGGTTGCAAGAGTAGTATGATTTAATGTCCCGCTGGCTAAATATAGACCCAGCCTCACAGCAGTAAAATCAAATTTAGTTTGACTTATCAAATTAGATAACAAGGAGGGGACAAGGAAGCAGCAGCAGCAGCAATTCTGTCATGGGTTAGCTGTCTGATTTTCAGGTCATATGGCTTACTCGCTCACATACCGCACAAATGGAGGCTGCAGACAAAGCGTGTCGTCAGGGGCTTCACATACAAGCAGAGCCTGCCAGCAGATATCCGCCACTTGTTGGCAGCGGAGACTTAAGATTCGCTTTGCTAATGGAAGACAGAATAAAGCCAACGATGTGAAATAGCTAATCCAACACCTGTTTGATTCTTATGACTTAGAGAAGTTAAGACAAGGATTTAAGCAGCTTTAAAGCACACAAAAAAAACTACAGAAAAAAACTGTGCAATGCAGCAACATGTTCGTTACAAAGCTTGATTGGGTAAAAGGTACTGATGTAAGTACGTGTAATGTCTAGCAAGCACGACATCTGTGCAGCATCTGAGAGCACACAGCTAAAAATTTCAATAATAGACAAGTAAACTGCAGCTGTAAAAGAGAGGGGAATCGGGGTGCCTTATATGGGGTTGTGTAATTAGTTTCTTGGCCAACAGTCAAAGCAGACAAAGCAGAGGGAGCGCCGTTAATGGTGACCAGACATATGAGAATCAAAATGTAACAACTGAGCTTCACCTGTCATCGCGGGGCGAGTCGCACAAACTCGTTATAGGACGGCAGCCGTGAGCATTACCCACAGTCTGCTGAGGACTGAGACCTCTATGTCAGGAATGTTGTGAGCAATGACGTGTGTGTATATGTGTGTGTTATATTAGATTACGAGTAAGCTTAAAGTTGTATCCGTGCCATTGTTCACCCCAAAGTGCCTGGGATTCCACACGTAACACCGAGGAGGTTATTCAATATTTTCAGGGCGTGGCGGCAATCGCCAAAACTCCAAACACCAAATGTTTGATTTCATGAGAGCAGCCAGACACCACACCGCCGCACATTGGCACCTATACTGATATGATCTCAGTACGGACAAAGTGTTTCCTGAGTTCTGCTCATTTAAATGTATTCATTAGCTTGGAAAGGTTCTTCGGAGTAAAACACCTCAACCCCGCGCTCCACTGTGAGCGCAGTATCAGTAGAACATCTGTTAGTGGCAGAGAAAGTATCACACTGATTAGTTTAGACTTTGAACTTGCAGAGAATGAGACCAAATTCATACATCATTACTCAGGAATGGAGATTGCACACAACCTCCTTTGATAATAAGTCCTAGCTGACTTTTTTTTTTTTTTTTTTTTAACTTTAAAAGCCCAGCAAATTTACAGGAAAACTACTGTTTAGTTACAAAGACATACAGTTACTACATAGATAAGCCCAGTTGATACAATGCCAAACATGGACTTAGTAAGATGCTGCACCTCCCCTTTGATCAAGAAACCGTTTGCTGGCTCATCTTTAGAAGTTTTCAAGAGGCGGGAGAGAGGTTTTGTTCCTGACTATCACAACCTTTTATTGTGTTATTTCAAAGCTGAGGTGTGTTTAACACAGGAAGCTGATATTTAGAGGTTTAAACGTGGAGTTAAAACTCTCATCGTCTCGGACTCTCTCTGAGACGTGTTTGGCTTGCAGCAGATGGTTGTGTCAGTTAATTCAGCAGCAGGAAAGATGTCCCTATTGCTTTTTAACCCATCGCAACATCACGATTAGTGTTATTACTATTATTATTATTATTATGTCATTACCTAATCATTATCCTTTCAGCTTCTTATAACTTAGGCTGTATGTTAGTGGCTGCGGCTTTCATTTCTACTGGTCAAAATAACCAAAGCGATGACAATAAGGTTTGAAAACCGAAAGTTAAGCCAGATTTAAAAGTTTCTATTTGTGGGGAGCAGAGCGTTACAGCACCAGTCAGACAACTTGGATAATATCTTACCTTTTTAAACACCTTCTAGTGCTTTTGTGGAGCACGATAAGCCGAATCAATGTAAAAAGGTATTTGAGCGACATATCAGATCGAATGTTTTGTGTGCACAAACGCAGACACACACATAGATACACAAAGAGGTGGCTTTAATGAGCTGTCAATCAGCGATTTAATGAATGTGCGATTGCTATGTGATAGACACTCACTATCTAACATATCTCTGTGCAGTTAACTCATACAGCAGGCGACTTGTATAACAAGTTGTACACCATCAATAAGGTAAGTGTCAACGACAACAAAAAGAGATAAATGATGCATAGTTTTTTCTGGCAGGGAGTAAATCCTGTAAACAACAACGTTAGCAGACAGAGACAGCATATAAATAATGTAGCCTATTTCACAACTACAGATATTTCAAGCTTAAATCATCAAAGAACTCCAAGGCACTTGCTTTTCAAATAAAGTTTATTCTCACAGCATGGTCAAGTTTAACCTTTAAAAAAAGTGTTTCGGCACACAACCCTTTATCAGGCAGTGAAATAGGGTTTATTAGAGTTCACTGGATCTTTTATAAAGGTGTTCCAGCAAGGACCTTGTGGAAAGCTTCCACTTAGAGTGAGAGGGGAATATTCCACCTGTGAAGCTCCACCAATCTTCAAAACCTGGACACATGCAGGAGCCCAGAAAATATCAATACCAAGCCCAAAACATTCATCATGCACACAGCAGCAGCAGCCACAGACAACAGGAATGCAAAGGCAAATAAGGTTTATTTAAAAAAAAAGGAAATAGAAAAAGCAAAGGGCGGGTGGGGAACGGGAGTATTTAGTGGTCTGTGATTTATAAATCCAGAAATGTTCCCTTTGGTTCAGACTCGTGTCTGTCACCAGTTCATATGGAAAGAGGAATATGGTCAATCTTAAACGCTTGTAATGTAGATGGGTTACTATTGTAACTACTTGTAAGCTTGTTATAGGTTCGCTAAGGTTCAAATTTGATGTTTTTGGGGTTTATTTTAACTTTTTTTTTGTTTTTTTACAAAAACCTATTCTGTTACAAAATAATGGTATATGGAGATTACTTTGACACAGTTAAACATGTGGCAAACCAAAAACAAAACCCCCATGGAAACGCCCTTCCCAATGGCAGAAGTGTATCCCCAGTACAGCTCCAGAGGGACAACGAAGTCACAGGCTTTGCTCCAGCCTCCAAACCCACATTAAAGATGCATATACGTCCTTAAGAAGGCCGATCCTGCAATTCACCAAAGCATGAAGAAGCAAGTTCTTGTCTGGTATCAGACACAATCAGGCAACCCCAGAAGAAACCTGTCCATGTCTCAAAACAAATTGTTAGGTTGATGGTTCAAATGTTGCGTTGATGTATATTTACATCTTCAGTTCAATTTTATTCATATATTACTAAATCACAACAACGGCCACCTCAATGAGCTTTAAATTACAAGAAAAACTCTTTGTTCTCCAAAACTCATTTTAACAGGAAGAAACCTCCTGCAGTTCAGGGTGAGTGGAGGGAGACAGGACAAAAAATACTGTGAAAATCTCAAACATGTTATTTTGTGAGATTAACAGAATTTATCCACAAGCACAAAAAGTGTCAGAGCTTTTTAAAATTGTTTTTTAAATAATTAAAATGTGAAAAAAAGGAAAAAAAACTGACAAGTATTTTCAATTATTTTAACCCCAAGATCCTGACAGCACCTAAGCCCTGTGAAAACCTTGAGTTTGCCTTTGTTTTCCTTTACAAAAGAGTCGGGTAGCCCCAGGGCTTTTATTACAATCTCATGTGATTTTCCTTGTCCTATCTGAAGAGGCGTTATCAGCATTTGGCAAATATCTGCCTCACATTTTTAACGTTTTGACAGCCACTTCAGCTGTGCCCCCACACTGTCACAGTACAGAATCTGTCTGACTGGATGGGAAACTTTTATTTCAATGCCAAATTTGCTTTAGGTGCTTTAAGTGAACTAAAGATGCACGAGCTCGTAAAAGAATATACTTCAGACCCGTCCCTGTTTACATGCTACAACTTGAAAACATGGTAAACAACAGATTAAAATGTGGACATCATAACGCTACAAGTGCTCATTAAATTATTTATCCTACGGTTGGATAAAACCTTCAATAACGGCACCAGGCTGCTAAGTTCAAACAACATGTCCCACAGCAGCCGTAGTGTAATTGTATTGTTTGTTTTTATTTTTAAGAGTCTGTGCAGCAGATATTACATACCATGTGATGAAATGCAGCAATTACAACTTTCAGCCAAAAAAAGAAAGTCTCATAAAAAAATAAATAACTTGGATTTTATTGAGATGATTTACAGCCTTTTGCTTTTAGACACTAGTCGGTAATTATCAAATGCAGAAGGAGTCCCCATATTTTCTCGGTTATGCCTTAGGAGCTTTAAATGCAGTCCTGACTTGCCTTCGCTTTGCATCCCTGCTTTCTTTCTGGCTAAAGTTACGTGCTGAGAAGTCTCTGGAGAGAAACAGAAGCACAGCTCACCTAAAACTGTCTGCCTGTTCGGAGCGAACAGGCTGAAAACACATTTTCTGGTATGTGAGTCGAGTCTGTCAAGTTAAGTTTTACACCTAAAAGAAAAAAAAAGAAGCTTGCCTTTAGCCCCAACAATAAAAAAGAAATGAAACAAGCTGGTTCGTTTCTTGTGTGTTACTTCCCTCTTATATTCCACAGGGACACCTAAGGGAATGAGGAAAAGACGAGGGGGTAACCAGCCTTGTTCTTGTAAAAGGCTGGGACAACCTGCTATGCTAGCCTTCTCTTTTGCTGTATGCAGCTGTGCCCTCCAGCAGTGGTCGGGGGATTTGTTAAGCCCTCTCCTCATGGTTAAGTTGATAGGTCACAGCACATTCCCGGCATTTTCTGTATGTTTGTTTTTCACCAGGAAGGCTCACAATGCAGCTACAAAGGGCCGTGTTTGTCTTTGATCAGCGTATCACACCTGAGTGGGTCTAGACATTGACTGAACAGCGAGAAAAGAAAAATCAGAGTTTGTTTTTTGACTTTTCAGACAGCTCTCATTAGCTTTTATTCCAACATCAAAGTTGGGGTTTTTTTGGAATCCATCCCAAACTATTATCAGCGCAATCTAATTGGGCATCAATCTCTGCAACAAACAGCCCCAGAATCAAAATTTGACATTTTCTCAACAGCACATGCGGTCCTTATCATCCTTCCTCTTTACTGTTACTGACGTCTGATCGCCGTCTGGCCGGGTTCAGCAGACGCCACATGGTGCCGTCATGCTATGTAGGTTGAGCTCTGCAGGCTCCCGACCAGAAAGACTCAAAAGAAGCTGGTATGTGCCGACAGCGCTGACCAGACGCATCTCTGGAGTGAATTAGCATCACACATTTTACTTGAATGTGGAATTTTAAACACTGGCTGACTTAAAACAATCACAAAAGAAAAGGTGCTTCCACACAAGACAGTTCCACTCCTTATTATCCTGTGAATAAAATATCACCTGAAATACTCGACTTATTAGCTTACATCTTCATAAAGGCATTAATGAGTGCAGTGGATGAGATGTAGTGGTGTTGACGCTGTGTCAGAAGATTTTAACAGAAGCAGCCGATGTTACACAATGAATCTATGCATGAAAGGGTGCACGGGTAAGTACAGCTCTGATGTCTGGAAACGTGTTGTGAATATATTCAGCTGCAAATGCAGAAGTCAAATATTAAGCACGAAGAATTCTGATCAAATAAAACAGCAAGAGTGATGAAAGGCTGTGTGGATGAACTGATGATTTCACCTTGGGCTCTGAATAACTTTGTACAGTGGGAAGGCTTTCGGCACAGCTCACTAACCTCACGCCTGCACACCCTTCAATACTCTGCAAGCAATTCACTTTGCACTTAGAAAACACTGCAGTAAAAGTGTTGTGGACACTGTGTTCTTGTGGAGGGAAAATTCATTATCTTTTGGAGGTTTAATTTACAGCATTTAGGGAGATAAAAGCTACCCGATGAGAACACGCTGCAATTATCCCACTTTCTGTCCTGAGCTGGTTTCTACCCCTAATGTGAAGCCGTGCCTTTGGCAGGAATCAAGCACACCCACATACAGACAGGTGAACTGGCAGGAAAGAATTTACACCAGAAAGCTGATTGAGGCATAACGAAAGCCTTTTGGGGCAGAAGAATCCAGTGGACAGAGCGTGAAAATTGCAACGTGTCCTTGAAGTAAGGCATGCGGCTTGTTTGGTCAGCAGATCTCCCTGGCACCAGTGCCTGCCGCACAGCCATGCTTTCTATGCACATGCCATTTCTTCAGCAGCAAGGACACATACACTGAGTCACCGATAGCACCAAAGACACAATATCTGCCACACATCAAACAAAGGAAGCCATTCTGAACTTAAGGTGCAAAAAAAAAAAGAACACACCTTTATATCTATTTGTATTTTAACAGTGAGCAGCGCTTCTTAGCAGACTACAGAGCTCAGTGGAAGCTATAGGCAGGATGGTGTCATAGCTGGAAGCTGGCACCATTGCACACAGCTATGTAGGTAGTGGAATTAGACAGAAAAAAAAAACCCAAAACCCCCTAATGATCTTAGTGCACAGAGACGCGATATACAAGAGAGCACAAAAGCAGGACACTCAAGCTAACATAAAAACACAGGGAAACATACATTAGACTGTATGCAGCACATGCAGTAGCAGCCAGGTGAGCTGCCAGCATTTACCAATGTAAGTATAGCACAGCCTCTACTTTATAATAATTAATGAGCCCTGACCAGTGCAAAGGTCCAATGATTTCGGCTCTTTAATTAACTTTTTTTGGCTTCGTAATCTGATATATACCCACAAGAAATGCTAGAAAGTCCTTGTGGAACCAAGGCTCATCAGTCATCTTAGTAATGCCTCCAGTCAGCTATCTGAGCTTTCTAAATGAATGGATGAATGGAGAAAGAACTATTCTTTGCATTGCCACTGTCACTGGGAAAGAAAAACCTATACAATTAAATATGATTACAAATATACTTAAAATAGCATTTTTGGATTAAAATAGGTGTTAGTCCACCCCATAACTTATGCATGCAAAACGTTAAACAATCCACAACCCACAGTGCACTGCAGATATAATCAAGGTCACTGCTTCATCATACCAGAGTGCTGAATACGACAAGTACACTTACATAATTCGTTGCAACAATAGCAAGCAGACATGCATGCCACACTACAGTTAAACCTTCATGAGCCTTAACTGTGCCCATGTGCCAATGCAACAACTAAATGGGCTCATTTGCTTCTCATTTCGGCTGCTGATTGGCACTTAATCTCTGATTAAGCGTAACGTTTCTATAAAACTGCAAAAAAAAAAAAAAAAAAAAAAAAAACACTCATCAATTTAGTTTTATGTTAATTAAAACAAGTCTACAGTCATTTGATCTTAATCGCAACATGCATTGGACGCTGCTGTATGTTGAGAGCTCCATACAGAAGATGGGTTTCACAGCGTGACCAAAATCAGCACTTTCTGCTATGAGTTTCAACCACAAGCAATAAAACACTGTTGAGACAGCACCAGTAAGTGTGTGTCATTTTATGGTTAAATCCATTACCAGAATCAAATGTCTCACCGAGATATTTGCTGAATGTGTTCAGAGACAGAGCGAGAAGCACTTGTGTGTTATCTGAGAACAAACTTTAAAATCCATCTAAGACAAAATCTGTCCCAATCCTTCCACGGAGAAAACAGCAGGGAATTTAAAAGAATGGTAAAACGTCACAATATTAACATGTATTAAAATTGTACTGACTGTTATTAATAAACATCAGTTGCACTTACAGAAACTGAAAGCATTATAACTCTAACACAGAGTGACACCAAGATTACAGAGCTGTTGAAAATGTAACAATGTACACTCATCCACAGCTGAAAAAACAAGTGGAGGAAAAGGTCATATTTTAGATATTACATTCACACACTACATCTATTAAATATTCAGAACTCCCATAAAAGACAAGAGTCAGGATGTTGAGACGTATTTAAAAAACAAAACAAACAAAAAAAAAAGGACCTACAGTAGAGAGGAACAAAGCAGACTGGTATGACAATAGCTGCTTCTGTGGATCATTGCTGGTTTAAATGAAAAACACAGCTATGTGGTTTTGCATCCCATAAATAGAAAGGACCACCTCGACAAAGCATTCAGAGACACAAGCCGAGAGCAAACAGACTGGCATAAGCAGGGGGGTCTGTACATAAGAGCAGCGGGAGAATCCGAAGCTCTGCTGTGCTCTGAGGCACACCCGTGAAATATTTATGACCCACCACGTTCCACGCTCCACCACAGCAGGGGCACAGCTAAAGCAAAGCTGCCTCTCCATCCGCGAGCTGGACTTTGGAGCAGCTACCGCAACCTGCTAGATCACTCCAAAGCTCAACATTTTTCTCCTTTGGATCCTATTACAGAGCAAACTGGGAACCGTGTACAAAGCCCTCTAATCGCCCCAAATCCTACATGTTCTCGAAGCTCTTAGCATACAGCGTGATCCCATATTTATCTGATGTTTGGTTCTGCTCAACAATAGGCTGAACTCCATGTTTCTTTCTTCATGAGTCGGGCGGCGGGACCACAAGTGACCACAGTAAGCCGTGACTCAGGAGAATTAAGTGGGCTCACCCCTCAGTGAGTGGTCTTTCGTTAACAAAACCTCAGAGCCAGCTCACAGGGGTTTCCTGTACACTCATACTTTCCAAAGACGTTCTGTTTTACAAAAGCGCTGGCCACCAAAGCTACTCACTCTCCACACCATTATTTTGCTCCATATTGGGATCACGGTTACTGCGATTTTGCTCCTTACTGGACTTCTCGTCCTGTCTCGTTGTCTCAAGCTAAATTAAACCTACCACAGCCAGTAGGGGAGATAGTTTGAGGGGGTGTTTAGAGAAAGATGAAACCGCTGCAAAAAAAAAAAAAAAATGCAGAAAATAATTGTTTTATCTCATTTTTAGCGTTTCATAAATTCCGGAAGCCATAACTGTAATCCATCTGTCCATTTCCTTAACCACTTATCCGAGTGAGAGTTGCAGACGGAGGCTGGAGCCCGTCCCAACTGACCAACTCTCAGCTAGTTTCCTTCTAACATGTATCTCAGTGTAGTTACAATGTGTGCTTTTGACGGCTACAATCCTCTGGGAAATTGGAAAAATCTCTCACAACAGCAACTTTCTGTGGCTCGTTTTGTTCTCCATCGCAGACACATTTGTTTCGTCTCTGTCCTCTCTGGCCGTTTCCACTCTGTCAAGTGCTGTAATGCGGTCTTGCCATTACTGTTTAGGGAGAATTTACTGCTGCTTGTTTTGACGCAGTGCATCCCCGCTCTGCAGCACAAGTGGCAGAATTGTCAGGTAAAAATGAGACTGTAGAGATGCAAAATTGAAATTGATTAATTGTGCAGCCTTTCATTAAGGCATATTTTGAGGGAGGGAATGGTGACAAAGTAAAGGTTTTTATCCATTAGCAGCGATTAGATGCAAACAACTCGTCATTACACCAGCAAGCCTTTGCTTGTGCCATTGGTTGACAGGCAAGTGTGAGCTTAATCGTCACCATCTCATTACTTCTTTACTACTTGACAGGGCAGTGCCTGATCACCTCTTTACCTGCGAGACTAAAGTTTCCTCTTATCTAAATGACTGGATAAATCGTTAATCTTTAATGATCTTCAGGGGTAATTGGGTCAGGACAGCGACTGAAACTAGAATATAGGTAAAAAAGTAGAACAAATTAAAAGAAAACCATGGCTTGCTGAACTGTGATAAGCACTTTTTTAAAATTGTGTTTGCAGAAAGCATTAGCCACACTTGTGCTGCTGGATCTTCCAAACACCTCAAAACTTCTACAAAGGTTTCAATGAGTCTAAACACTTATAAAAGAAGCGAGACGACATTTAAACTACCAGCAAAACTTGCCACGCACGTCTGTAAATGTTTACTGAAAGGGAGCAGGCAAGGAAAGCACAATGACCAACCAAGAGTTTGGCAGTTTCCCAGCAAACACCAGCAAGCACTGGACTAAAAAAGACTTCGTAATCAGAGGGTTTAGAGAGCAAAGAGAGGAGGAGGGCAGAAAAGCAGGGAATGATAGAGTGACCCTATGAATTACTCAGCAGACACGTCTTTCTCCCTCTTTCCTCCCTGCAGGAGATAATGGGGATCATTCGTCTTCTTGCCCTCCTTTAAGCACCATCTCTTGGCCACTGATCTGCATCCAGGTCAGCAGAGAAACAACACAGGTCCGTTTTAATGATGTGTAGAATTTGGTGGGAGGAGAAGCAGCACTTTTGAAAAAGCTACGTGTCTCACAAAGCCAGCCTACATAAAGACTGAAGGCCGAAAACAAAACACAGTTTCTCAATCAGCTTCGTACTGCAAGTTTGATGAAAGTTGGTAAGTCTGATGACACCACACTTATCTCTGTAGAGCCGTTTTCACACACGCAATGAAGCCTGAACTTTTCAGAGAACACATTAGCTGAACTTCTCTCGCTGCTACGAATTCTGTGATAGGCAAAAGAGCCCACATGAGAAAGGAAGGGGTAAGCGTTCTGTTATATAGACAGCAAGCGTGTGGGCGCCGTGTATGATGCCTCCCCTGCACTCTAACCGGGCAGCTCCCTCAAAAACACGTCAAGATCAGACTATTCCCTGCTGTTGCCACACTTGTGATAGAACAACTGTGGAAAATATCCAGATGTGACTCCCGTGTATCTGTCTGAGGTCTACATGAGAGAAAGAGCAGAAATAGCAGCAACCAGAATGGATCTGGCTTTAAAGCACCAACATCTGGCTACCAGTAGCTATATTGCTGGAGATGCTTTAAGCTTTGAATGTCACTGGTTTAGTCATGAATTTCATGGAGGAATGCTAAGAATCGCACTTTTACTGACTTTAAACCACTTTCACATTTTATCCAGAGTTTAAGTAAGTCAGTGTGTTCACTTATCCTGCTCCAGCGGAGAAGCCTCAAGTCTGCACTGCAGAGCATTTTCCAATTATTAAAATATATGGGCCTTTTGAATAAGGAAACATCGCTGAAGTACGCTGCATATTCGCAATATTAAAGGGACAGAGAAAGAGTTACTTAGGCGACATTTTCCATGAAAAACAAAATCGGCTGAGGACACCAGCAGAGTGAAATCAAGCATTTCTGAACACGTACTCACTGTGATCCAAATACAAGATTTGAAAATACGAGAATCAATGCATCTCTGGAGAAAACAGTTTTTATTATAAGCTCAATCAGAGTGCACAGATTGTTTATTTCACACATCAGCAGGCCTAAGATGCTGACACTGGAATATCATCTCATGCTATCCAAACAGCTAGCTGCAGACAAACTGCTTAAGAAAACATACATGACGCATCTATTCAGCTTCATGAATTATACAATGCTAGTGCTCCCTCTCCCTCACAAGGACACACACAACTGTTGGCACTCTCGTGCATGGTAAAAAAAAACAAAACAAAACATCAAGATGCGTCTCGCCAACAGACATAGACGTGCCTCATGTGAAGTCCCAGAGAGAAGAGCTCAATGAACAGGATAGAAAACCTGTGCGACTCTCAAGTTCTCATCTACTTCTCATAAAATGAGTCATTTACTGAGCCCTGGGCCAGGATGGCAGAGGGGAGGTGACTGAGGAGCAACATCACAAGGTGAAAAGTTCACAGCAGCACACAGGGATATGCAGAGAGAAGGGGAAAATAAATGACATTCCCTTTTCTTTGATGTGAGAGAAAATAGAGAAAATACAGAGGTGAGGAGAGAAAGTGAGACCGAGCGGGTGGGGGGAGCAGGAGAGACAACAGCGTGTATCAGTGGAAGAGAAGCTAGAGGAGATAGAGCTATCAGAGCTTCAACATGGCAGGATGTGACATTTGGAGAGCAGGAAGAGGAAACTGGACAGATATAGATTAGTTTGGTGGCTGCTCCTGAAAACATGTCTATCCCATTAGAGGGTTTGGGTCGCAGTTAATGTGCTTATCAAAGCATGCACCTCGGGTGTACTCCTGAACCCGGCGTGATGCTGCTGCACGACACACAGGAAGAGAAGACTCAGTCCAGATTTTGACTTTTGACTTTCTGATCAGTGGGTTTTCTTTTACTTCACGCCATTTTTTTTTTCAAGTTTATAGAGTTAACATCTTCTCCAGAGTTGATGGGAAAAGAGGTCCCACCCTGGGGTCAAATTCCAAATCTAATCAGACTTGAAGTAGGTCATTAATTAGTCAGACTTTGCTGCAGCTCGGCTAATTTCGCCACGTGAGAAATAAAGAAGTGGAGTTCAACAATGAGTCTCATTGAATTAACAGGAAACAATGGAAACTGCTGGTGAGAACAAGAGTCTTTTTCATCAAAAGCACTGCACATGAATATAAGCCCATCTTTATTTACTCCGTGCCGAGCTACGTGCCAATGCTTCAGTGTAATGATCACCAAATATGAGGAAGTTTAGGAGCTGTTTACAGAAAATATCAAGCGAATTTCAAGCTGCAACATTTAAAATTTCTTTAACTCGCTTCACTAGTAGTGAAATTAAATTTTTATGGATATAACCGCCAATAAAAACTCATTACTACCTTCTTATTGGAGACTATTATAACTGTTACAGTCTGTGCTGCAGAAACCTTAACTTTTATAAGTATTTGCAAGCAACCAACAAAGACCGAAAACCATCATGATTGGTCTAAAAGATTAAAAAACAAAAAAGATTCATAAAAAAAAAAATCACCTAAAAGTAAAATATAAAACCAAAATAATTGAGCAAATGATGAGATTTCAGCTTGTTCTAACTTTTTCTTTGCTTGGGTTTATAATTAAGAACTAATATAGCGTCAAACAGAAGACACGCCTACAAGTGCGACTTAAGCACAGTAATAAAACAAACAAGCAAATGAACAAGGAGCAATATCCACAAAACAAAATCACCCACATGCTTACTTTTCCCCTTCATTACACTTATTGGCACATATTTGAATAAATTGGCCAGCTTGTTAGGGTCAGGGTGTTAAGTGAGGCCTCTGACTTTGTAACTTACTTTTTCTACACCTTTTCAAATCTTTCCTCAGACCCTTTGGTGTTATGCTCTCACATATCAGTATCATGGGTGTGTCGGTGCATCTGTTAGGACAGAGCCACCCGATCAAATACTTGGAGTCGTAACTGTGTGGTATTTAAAAACTTCGGCACTGCCTTCATTATTAGGGAAACAAAACGCTGTCTGGTCTGGTTTAATGTGACCCGTCCCTGAGCAGTAGTCACCAGCCAAACTAAGGCAGAAGTTCAGTTTGATGCAAGATTCCTTGGATTGTTTTTTTCTGGTGATGCTGGCATATTTTCAAACACGAGTACAAAACCCAGATAAAAGGGCGGTGGTTCTGATTGCTGTCACACGCGTGGATAATGCGTAAAGCGCGCTCCGGGCCACTCGCTGTGCTAGTTTGTGTACATGTTGTTGGCAACTTACCCTCCGACAGCTCCAGTTCCAGCTCCGCCAGCTTCTCCCGGACCTCAGCAGGCAGGGTCATAGCGAGAGCCGGCGTGGGCTCTAACATCATCGTCAGCAGCCCGGTGGAGCTCCTCTCAGCCATGGTGGTCCAGCACGAAGGACGAACGGATCCACTGGTGCCCGGTGAGGAGAGGACAATGCGACCAAGCCCAGAAGATTATCAATGAAACAACAACAGCCCCTCCTCACCTCACTTGGTTCAGGCTCAGAGCAAATAGGGTGTTGGTGCCTCCTCTCCCGTGTGGCTGCAACGTCGCACAGATGTGTGAGAAATGTCTCCAAACGTCATGACACGGCTAGCTGCGGGGCTAGCAGACACACCTGGATCCGTGTTTCCATGTAGGGTGTTGGGACAGGGCCTTGCCAGCGTCTCCCAGCCTCTAGTCTGTCCCTCCTCGGCACTGTCGGCGGCTGCCTGCCCTCAACTGTGGAGGGAACTCATTCAACTCCTCGCTCGCTTCCCACGGCGCAGTCGCCATTGCATCATAGCAACAGCAGCCCCAACCGTGCGCGTTCACGAGGCCCCCACTCGTGCGCTTGCACGGTGCATGTTTGTGCGCCGCCTGCTCCTCCGCGTACAGCTCGCCTGCCTCCTGCTGTCACCCAGCGGTTTCGTGGCACACATTATGACCTTTACCTTTACTGGATTTCTTTTGTACTGTGTTTCATTTCCGTACGTTGTCTTTCTTTTCATACATAAAAAAACAAACAAAAAAACAGCTAATTTTGATGAAGCTTTGTGAAGAGGTGGAACACGTGCTGAAGGGAGCTGAAGTTTTGATTTAAGTGTCTGAGCTTAAAGATTAAAGTTCAAGCGCTTAAAGAAATGTAAATGTTACACTTAGAAATGCACTGAGCTAAAAGTGGAAGCTGGAGTGGAATTCTTGAAATAAATCACTGGCGGTTCAAGTGGGCTTTCAGCTATAGAAGCATTATATTATAAGGCATATAAAGCATTATAAGGTAACATATAGATAGATGTGGACATTTAATAAAACAAAACACACTGTATATTATTCGTCTGTGTATAACCAACTGACATTTTAGGCTCTAAAGGAAGCAGGAAGAAGTATAACCTTATATGATCTTATCTCTCCTTCCTTTCTTATGACAGCAACATTCCTCTCATTTTTAAATGGCCAGCCAATGGCTTCTATACGCATACAGGTGCATTCATGCCTGCACATTCATATGCATACAACAAAGATATACAGTTAAACATACCTGTACCACAGCCACAGACACCATTACACTCACAGACCTACATAATCGGTGTTCCATTGTTTTATATTTATACTACAATATTTATGTATGTAGTCTTTCTCTCTGTGTGCCTGTGTGCATATATGTACATTTACCTTCAAATACCTCTGTACATTCACATATAGACATTCAAAGTATATTTAATTAATTTTTAAAAAAATAGTTTGTTAAACTAGAAAATGTTTCATCATTGCTTCATAGCGTTTTTCATACTATTCCAGTAAATAAAGTTCATATGGCAGCACTCAAGGCTGGAAGCCTGGAGAGGTCAGCATCATCAAACCTAGTCCTGCTTCCAGAGCTTCACTTCGTACTGCTGTACTTCGCCTTTACAGAACCACAGCATATTTCATTATATTTATGTATACTTTCATTTTTTACATGTAGCATAACTGATATTGGAAGACAGAATCTGCAGTGTGCAGCTGCACATGGTTTGTGATTTTCTTGCAGAAGTGCCTGTCAGCGTTACTGAGACCAGTGGATCCAACTTTGATGCTCCCAGCAGGTTCTAAAGTGGACAGTACCACAGTGTCTGTGAAAAAGAGGTCAACATATGTCATAAAGAGAAAAATAATTACGCGTTAATTTCACATTGATGGCAATTGTGCGCAGAATCTTTAAAAAGCGTAATGAGGGGTCTTTAAGGTTGGATTTGTAGACTATTTATTTTATTTGCAGAACTCTTTGTTCAAAGTGGAGGCATGGGCATTTACATTTACATAACATGTGATGTCACTGCTTTTCTGTGATTCCAGAGTTTCTTGGGAAATAAAATACTACATGGCCTCGGTGAGTTGAACTTCTAAAAGGTCAAGTGATGCTCAAATCTAACCATTGTACCAGTCATTATTTTAATTTTTCTTTTAACCTTTTTGTAATACAACATGTCATAATATGATAGAAAATGTTAAAAATAAAAGTAAAAAACACATATAGACTATGCAAACATGTTTTTTCAGATGCAATATTAAATACAACACAATTAACTTTTATTAAAGGCGAAAAATAGCTTATGGATGTCAAATTTAACATTTCAATTCATACAAAAATCTTTGTATGAAATGTTAAATTTGTATCAACTATGTTAGCATCCTTCCAATTGCACTGCAGCACACTAACATAGATACATATTTTAAAACAAACGAAAAACTGTAATGTACTTACATGGTGACAAAAACAAACTACAGTAGTGGGTTAAATTACAACATGAATTAGAAGGAATTCTATTTACATATACATAAATATATATAAGTACTTAAAAAAAGCATGATAGTGTTTCCTTCATTAAGAGAAATTTTCAAGGTTTCTGCATACATTTTAAAAATAATAATTTAAAGTACAAATTAGCTCAGATTGTTTTCAACAAGACAAAAAAAAATGTTACAAATGCACAAATGTACAGTGTGGAGTATAAATAAATATTGCAAGTCATCTTTAAGATTTAAGCCTACTTTTTTTTGCTTTCCCCCCATACACTGTAACTTTCATCACAGTCCAGATGACTGGGCGTCCTGTTTGGTAAACCGTTACGTTTTAAAATGTTGCTGCCTGTGGAGTTAACGTTGGGAACTGTTGTAGTTGATTTATCTGCTAAAATTATAAATCTGTTGAAACACAACATATATTATTAAACATGCACCAACACGCTGGGTGAAAATTAAAGTTAATAATAACAATAAATACACATTTAAAGTTTTCAGTTTTTACCTCCAACTATAACATGTCATGACTACATATGACCATTAGGTGTCACTATATACGCAATAAAAAACGTTCTTCTTGAGCAAGTTCTGAGCTGCATCAATACTTGTGTGTCTGACACTGTCAGCTGTAGTATACAACTGGAAGGGCAACAAACTTGATTGAGGGCCATTTGACTCATTTGCTACAAAAAAAAATGAAATAAAATAAAGCGAAAAACAGAAATAAAAAGACAGAGAAGCCTTCATGCTGTCATTTATGTGTAATTGATTGTGTTCTCAAAGCAAACTATGTCTGCTATGTTTGTGAAGTTAATCCCCGATGAGCTCTGCAGTTAATGAGTCAGCAGTGTGGTAGTGACTCTAACGCACTATATACCTCAGCCCGACTGCACTCTACGACTTTAGCCGATCAGCCGCTGCATGGCTTAGCTGCTTTGGTCCCTAAAAATTTCATTTCCAATCGTACCATTGAGCTCTTTAGAATGGCCCATTTTTTCCACAAATGTTTGTAAGGGCAGACTTCACGGCTAGGTGCATGATTATGGAGACCCGGGGCATTGGGATGGAGACACCTGCATTCAAAGATTAAGAAGTCCACAAGTATAGTTTAGCTGCGCAAGCTGATGAATGTCCTATTTTTTTTATCACAAGGAAACAGGACCTGAACAGGTGCCTCCGCTCCAAAGTCGGTGGCCTCAGTGCTGCAAAAGCACTAAGTTACTGCTAAGCAAATAATTAACTTGAGTTCGAGCTGCCTTAACTAATTATCAGTGTGGCTGTTTAACTTTTTCATCCCCACACTAACTGAATTTAACATCTAGTTACATAAGGGTATCAGCACAATTCAGCTGAGGAGGCACAGTGACTCTAAGGCCTATCTGTAACACCAGTACTGGTGCCAGATACTTCACGGTGTTTAGCAAATAAAAAGTAAATAAATTCTTTATTGTAAGTACAGATCTCTCCTCAGGGTGTGTTTTACATCAAGGTGGTAGCTGGCTTGAGGATTACTTCTGCTGTGTTCAAAGATGACGTTGTTCACCTCCATTTGAATATCATCAATCTTAATTTTCCTGTAAGAGCACAAACAAATAACAGTTTAGCTTATAAGAAACTTATAAGAAAACTTCCATGATGATGAGGTAAAGTTAAATAGTGTTTATACCTGTTTTGGGCTTTGTTTAAAGCATTTGTCAGAGCCTTCACATACACAGAGCTATGTTCCTCTTCTTCCAGCTGACACTCATCTGTCCAGCAGTGACTCCAGAACACATCTGCATCCATAGGAATAGCTGCTGTGACAGCCCCATCACAGCCATCTGTCTCGAGGTGCCCATCGTCCGGGTTCATCCTGGGGCGCAGGGACAACTTAGGTACGTTGTATCTCTGGATGAAGAAAAGTTTGGGCTTGCCCGCCAACAACGGGCATCTGTTAGCATTGAAAAGACGCCTGACCTCGTTGATAGAAAATCCATTGCCAGTCGAATCTGTGCCCAAAAGTTGACTTTCTGTGCCACGGCTAATGATGCAGCACACAAAGCTATCATTTCTGAGTTTCTCCATCTTATCGAGAATATTTTCGAGAGCTGAAAACACCTCATCAGAACTCAGATACTGGTGGAGATTCACGCTGAAGCGAAGCGCCTTAAATGTTTGTTCCAATTTTTCTGAAGGAGTGAGCAAAGATGAAACGAGAATTTAAGCATCACCTTGACAATAATTTAAAAAGACAAATGTAGCTTTACATTTTTAAAACACAGATCAGTGGCAACCAAAACTACTGAAAGGGTAGGTGAACATTTATGATCTTAATACAATGATTAAAATGCACATTTTAACAGCAAAAACTTGCTACGTAAAAACCTGTTACGCAGTTATATGCAGCTGTAAGGCACTTTTAATTAAATTTGAGCTACTGTGCTACACTGTTTGTTTTTGAATTACACTAAATTTATGTTTCAGCTGTAGTTACAACAGACTTTTTATAATTATACTGCTACAATAAAACACACGTTAGGCTTATAAAATACAACACATTGCTCTTTCTTTCAGAAGCTCACAGCCTTTGAATTTCCCCTGCCTTCTAAAATAGCTACATTTTGACAACTGTTAATAAACCACAAATAAGTAAAATGAGCTTCCCTTTTCACGAAAGCTGCAGACATAAAAGAAATTCCCAAAGAAATACAAATCTGAGTAGCACAATAGTTTTCTTGTTCTTCTCCCATTAAGAATTTTTCTAGGATGGGGCTGGTCCCTCGTTTGGAAACTACCCAATAATACATCGAATACAGATAAGCGTATAACTGTAGGTTTATCCGGCGTACACAATGATGCATCAGCTTTAAAACCTACTACAGCATGTGGTGATCATCCTTTTATTTTTCTCCCCCAGCAGGATTATAAATGCACGACTATACCTCTAATTAAGGATTTCTACGCTGTGATTTTGGTACTTCCGTTTAAGTAGAAAAGTACAAAGTGCTTTGTGTCTCACCTCCATCATTACCCACGCAGTCTATGATCACACAGTGTCCTCTGGGATTAGTGTTAAATTTATAGCAATCTGGCTGACTCTGAAATTCAAATGAGATTGTGGGGAAATGTCGTAAATGCAACTGAGTCATTCAACACTTGAAAATATAATCAAAATACTCAGAGAAGGAGGGGAATCCTCACCTCAGAGCTCGGCTCTAGGCAGGCACCTGATCGTGGGCTCACTCCTACTGCAAACAAAGAGTGATATGGTTAACAGAAGAAGAAAGTAAACACCAGGGCCAACAGGGGGTTTCCAGCTGTAAAGCCCCTGTGAGACTAGATATCAGTCTCATGGGGATGAAAAGGTATTTTGATTAAAAATATAGTCTTAGGCTACACATCTGTGGTATTTTGCTAGACTTACCAATGCGGCGCTCTTGTGTAACATGCTGTAGAGGAAACAAAAGAGGAGATATTTTTATGGTTTTAGTGGAGAAAACATTATGGGAAATGTGAACTAACATCTGCAAAGTGTCTCACTCACAGAAATTCTACGGGGTTGCTGCAGAGACAAATTTCGCTGCTGTTCAGGTGCCCCAGCTGTAAAAGACAGGCATATATACATACATAATGTCTCGGTGTTTGCTGTTCTATTGTTGTCGCTGTTTAAAGAAAAATTATCCTATTACATTTGAAACAAGCCAACACGTTAAATAAACAGCATTAAATTAGTACTGAAAATTGAATCTACCCTACTGCTGTGGTTGCAGGGGTTAAATAAAACTGAAATGCATTTGGATGTCATTTTTTCATGATCATAATCTTTTAACTTTTGCGTCAAAGTTGTTGAACATTATAACAGAGCACAGTCACAAAAAAAGTCCATCCATCCATTCATGTTATTAGCTGTTTATCCAGTTTTGGGTCAAGGGTTCCAGTCCCAGGTGAACAAGGGCCAAAGGAAGGCTACATTCAGAACAGGTCGTCACAAACTAAAAAAAGGTGTTTACCCTTAATACTGAGTTTTTGGTGAGGAAAATGTAATAAACTTCCTATTCTTTGCTTACTACACTCACCAGCCACATCATTAGGTACATCTTGCTAATACTGGGTAGGATGCCTTTTTGCTTTCAGAACTGCCTCCATTCTTCTCATTGGCATAGATTCAACAAGGTGAAGGAAAAACATTCCTCAGAGATTTTGGTCCATGACAACGTGATAGCGTCACACTTTGCTGCTAAGCATCAATGTGGAAAATCTCCCGTTCAACCACATCCCAGAGGTGCTCTATCAGACTGAGATCTGGTGACTGTGGGGGCCATTTGATTGCAGTGAACTCATCGTCATGTTCAAGAAACCAGTATGAGACGATGCGAGCTTTGTCGTGTGGCGCGTTATCCTGTTGGAAGCAGCCATCAGAAGATGGGCACACTGTGGTCATAAAGGGATGGACATGATCCGCAACAATACTCAGGTAGGCTGTGGTGCCAATAAAATATCTCCCACACCATTACACCACCACCAACAACAGCACGAACCATTAATGCAAAGCACAATTGATCCAAATCCATGCTTTTTTATTATTTAAGCCAAATTTTGACCCTACCATCTGAACCATCAGAAAGTGAAACTCGGCAGACCAGACCACATTTTTCTGATCGTCTGTCGTCCAATTTTGGCGAACCCATGGAAATCACCTGGTGTGGTGTTCTGCTGCTGTTGCCCATCTCCTTCAAGCTTCAACCTGTTGCGCATTCAGAGCTCATCTGGGTACCTTGGTTGTAACGAGTAGTTATTTGGGTTACTGTTGCCTTCCTATCAGCTTGAAGCAGTCTGACCCTTGTCCTCTGACCTCTGAGATCAACATGGCATTTTCGCCCACTGGATAAGTTCTTGTTTTTGTTTCGTTTTCTGTAAACCCTAGAGATGGTGGCGTGGGAAAATCCAAGTAGATCAGCAGTTTCTGAAATACTGAAATAGATATTTGCATTAATTATGAGTGATTGTGAGTATCGATAGTTTCGGGTATGCTATACTGATGAGGAACATAAAACTTAACCCAGTTCTGTGTAACTAGTAGGGAAGTGTTTCCCACTTCTCACTGCATAACTGTTACAAACCTTTCTCGTGGCGATGCTATTTCAAGCCCTTCGGTATATAAAGCGAAAAGGGAAACACAGACTGACCTGAATTCTTGTAAGTGGTCAGTTTTTTGACTAGATCGATCCTGCCAATGTTTGTCAAGCAGTCCTCTACGAAGTCAAGTCTTTCTGGAGAGACTGAATCCAGCTTTTCAAGTTCAACAATGATATCCAGAAAACTCTGTAACACAAAAGAAATGGCAAAAATGTCTAAAATGTTTTTGTTTTTTTTTAATTAATTAATTACTTAATTTTTTTTTTTTTTTTTTTTGGGGGGGGGTCCCATCGTTGACTGCACCATGTTAATAATAATTTAAATTACATTAAAATTACCATGTTAATGCTGTTAGTAATAAATCCCCACCCACATAAATTTGAAAATGAGTGAAAACAAGATCATGTCTCATTCATTTGGGGTTTTTGTTGTTGTTTTTACCTTTGTCTTCTCAAGCTTTTCACGAGATAATTTGCAGCTTAACAGGAATTTAATACTGTCCAAATCTTCAGTGTCCAGCTCCTCACTTAGTTCTGTCATCAATACTCTGCAGTAAGTGGAACAAACACTGTTAACTTCGATTCTTCAAATCTTTACAATTCATCAGCTCATCTTAAAGGATGTCTTACCTGAAACGTGGGACCATTTGTCTGGTCCTCTCCAAGTCATCCCTGTTGACTTTACACACCTTCCTTAGGATATCCAAACGCCCCAAACGCCACATGAGCTCTGCCAGAAACAGGTGAGCGTTTTGATGCTGCGTCACTTTTGATCTGAGCATCTCCTTCATACAAGCTACACTGTGGTCCGTGTCCAAGCTTTCACATAAATAGAAGAGCCTACTGCGTTCATTGCTGCTGAGAGCTTCCGCGATTTCATTTATAGCAAGTAGCTGAAATTGATCCGGAACAGCCATGTGGACTTTGGTAAAACTTTAAGAGGAGATGAGCCCTTAATAAAGAATTATAGTCAAAGCCTGTGGGTCACAATAATCACAATGTTAAGATCCACAAAAAGTCGTGAAAATATAATAAGTCATTGCTAATGGATAGTTATTAAATTATAGAGAGACCTTACCGAAAAGAGTCCTGCAACAAACACGTAGCAAAGCAGAAGAAGGAAAACTATAGAATGACGCACCGCCTAAAAACGCGAGGAAGGGGATTTACCAAATACTCCCCAACTTAAAACGAAACAAGCGAGGATCCGCTTAACAAGCAATACCATATAAGTAATTCCTGATTCTGTCCTTTTACAAAAACTGCGCAACGCACTCTGTCTAATCCAACGTAAAGCGAAAGCAAAGAAAAATAGCAGACCACACCCACAAATGAAGTCATGGCGGAAGCACGAGAGGTGTTCAGGGAATCCATCCTTTTTTTTTTTTTTTTTTTTTTTTAAATTGAAAAAGCACAAAATACAGATATACAAATACAAAATAGCAAACACAATGTCAGGGGGTTCGTATAAAAAAGCAAAATAGACACAGTCTATTATAGAATCACATGATATTGAACAGGGAACATAGGTTTATGGTTTTGACAGCTTTTTGATTTTGAGAATGTTGTATGGTTTTAACATATTGTTTGGTTTCATTTAAAAAGCACCGAAAGGATGGTTTTGCGTTAGAAAATTTCGACTTATGTATATGAAATTTGGCCAATAATATCAATAAGTTAATCAAATAAAATTCGTTTGCCCTGTGCATGGGGTACTTAAAGAAACCAAACAATATTTTCTCGTAACAAAGAGAGAACTCAGAAAGGATAAAGGAAACAACAAAAACACAAAATTCTTGCCAGAAAAGATTCGTGTATAAGCATGACCAAAATAAATGAGAAATATCTTCCTTCACACAACTACAAAATGTACAGTTAACATCAATGTCCTTTTTATAACGTACAAGAAAAGACCTAGTTGGGTAAAAACGATGAATAACTTTAAAAGATATTTCCTTTACTTTGTTATTTAATAGAAATTTCGACGGTAAGGTCCAAATCTTCTCCCATTCCAAGTCCTGGTATAAGTTATTCCAGTAGGCGACAGCCGTTGGGACACAAGTTCTGTCTTTTTGAAACAGAGTTCGTATTTCACGGTTGTTTTTCCTCCTTACAGAAGGGAAACACACCTGACCGACATAAGTAACAGCAGGATCCAGTGGTAAAGGGGTCAAATCACTAACAAGATTTCTAAACAACATTAAGACCCCAGCAGGGATAGCATCAAACACTATGGCATATTCCTTTGGTGGAACAGGAAGACCATATGTATTCAAAAATTCTGAGTAAGAGAGTAAACCTCCAGCTGGATTTATAAGTTGTGCAACACGATGAATCCCATTATCAAACCAATTACTTAAAAACACAGATTTATGTTTGTATAAAATGTCTCTATTGTTCCAAATATAGTATCTATGTGGAGAAAAATTGTGTTTATAAATCAATGACCAGGAAAGAAGCATTTGTTTATGAAAGTTGGATAGTTTTAAAGGGATTTTATCGATATTGTAATTACAAAGCAAAAGAAAGTTAAGACCACCAATTTTTGAGAAGCTGTTGAGAAATGCTAGGAGCTAACTGGGCGCTAACCGCATCATTCAAATATATTGAATGTCGCAAAGAGAGGAAGTGACGTAAGATTTGCGCATGCGGGGTACCGATCGGGTTTCCGGTACGGATCGGGTAGTGACACTACCCATTGTTTCTGCGCATGCGCCCAACACGAAATGAAGTAGCGAACCGTCCTACTTTTGTGAATATTAGCCAGAAAAATACTCTGACGGGTAAAATTAAGTGCCAAACCATCCTACCTTTGTGAGTGTGACCTACAAGCATACTAACAGCTAAAATTTAGTGGCAAATCGTCCTACCTTTGTTAATCTCAGCTAGAAGCATATTTTAACAGCTAAGATTTAGTGATAATGTGATGGGCAAAGTTAAGTGGCAGACCGTCATACCTACTTAAATTTGTGCTGGAATTACTCTGTGACAGCAGAAATGTACATAAACTACTTAGGGTAGGACGTTTTGCACCTTGCAAAATTGTGCAAGATTGCTATTGTTTTGCCTTTGCACGGTGTGGGATTTTCTACTTTAAAACTATATATATATATATATATATATATATATATATATATATATATATATATATATATATATATATATATATATATATATTCTTTTGCGGCTATTTTGTTGACGTACTTTTTTTGTTTACATACTTCACTGCAGAGGTATGTGCCACCGTGCCTAGACCTGCACATGTAAAACTTTCGACATCTGCCACTAAAGAAAATATACTGTCTGCAGATTTTTTTTAAAAGCACTGAAAAATATGGAATAATCAGGACACGAATATGGTTCACAGAGAACCTAGTTCTTCAGTTACAAAATTAGATCTAAATGCGGTGAGGGTGTTTTCAGTTAAGGTTGACTTCTGCGAAATGTTTACAGTCTAATTTATGACGAAACCCCCTTTAACTGTCAGCTGCAACCTTCCACACGCCACTCAATCGTTGTCGGCTGCATCGACCCCAACGTAGGGTTACATGTCTTGGGAGGTGCACCTCATGTCATTTAGAAGGTTGCTGCGAAGGGTTAAAGGACTTTTCGAGGTTACATTGTAAGTTATGATGCAGATTTCCCGCGGAAGTCTAAATCAGGCATAGCTGTGGTGCTGAGGTCAGTTACAACTCTGTCTAATCCAAAAACAGACTCAAAACCTTGTTTTTTCTCACAGGCCTAAATTTAACTGTGTTTAACTCTCTGTAAAGTGTTTTTGCTTCTATGTTAAGCATTTTGATTTTTACATACAATTAAATGTGCTATATGAATTTGTCATTGCAATAGATTTTTTTGTTTTGTTTTATTGTTTCTTTGTTTTTACCAGAGAGAAAATAAATTTCTCATACAAGCTGGAAAAAATATAAATGTATCACTTAACTGGATCATAATTTGCAATCACCTGACTTTTTCCCTTAGCAAATAATCTTTTTGGCCGTTTGAACGCCTATGACTGCATTTTCCACAACAAAGTGACATTAGTTCATTCTTTGGATTTTGTGTGTATCATGCTGTGTCATGCTGGGATAGTCGTGTGCTGAGAGATTTGAGCCTCACGTTAAACACTGAACCACTACGGATGATAATCCTGCTTCTCTGTCTGTAAAATCTCTCGAGGTTCAACCAGAAGCCTGACTGAACTCTGTAAAAATAAACTCTTTAGAAACAGCTTCCTGTCTAACACCTTTCACCCACTGAGTGTTGCAGCAAGGGGTAGGTGGACCCTCATACTGTGGAACAAAACAGTCATGCTTGCCCTGTTGCACAGAGGCAAATCTGTGTCAGAGGCAAATATGCTATAATAAGTCCCTTTATTATTCATACATTGTCTGGTAACATTATGTTTAAATTGTAACAATTTAAAGTTAATTTAATGTAATTTAAATTATTCTTCATTAAAAATTAAACAGCAAAGCTCTGAATATTTGTTTAAGTTATGTATTTGCTATGCTGGTTTTACTACATTTATTAAGCTGTATTTACTCTCTGGTGACAGTGGCAGAGAAAAGGACATTAAAGAAACTGATGGACATTATGGACAATGCTGGGCATCCTCTGCACACGGCCATAAACAATCAGAAGAGTCTGTTCAGTGACAGGTTGCTTCTCCCCAAGACAAGAACTAACAGACTTAAAAACTCCTTTGTCCCACACGCCATCAGACTGTTTAACTCCTCTCTGGAGGGGAGAGGGAGGGGAAACAGGAGGACAAAGGAGGGGGGAACAACTAAGCTGTAGTGCCTCTGCACCTCACTGTACAATATCTTGTGCAATACTTTTTGTAAATAGTCAACAGTGCAATAGACTCAATACTTGAAATGTGCAATTCACTTGTATTTTTATTTTTTATTTTTTATTCCTATTTATTCTATTTAACCCCTTTGTATATTTTATTTATATTTGTCTCTGTATTTATATATATGTGTGTGTGTGTGTGTGTGTATATATATATATATATATATATATATATATATATATATATATAACAGTTCTGTAACTGTAACTTCGGTCGTTGCTGTGCTTTTTTTGGAAGTCGAATTTCCCAGAGGAACCCACCCGAGGGATTAATAAAGTTCTATCTTATCTTATCTTATCTTATCTTATCTTATCTTTATTCTGATTTCACAATAGTCTTACCTTCTCTAGATATATGCTTTGTCATGCTGTATTGTTTTACTGAGCTGCATACCATTCAGCTATTTAAGATATCACATCTCATATATTTGTTCGGTTTAATTTTTTAACTGCTGTAACAACGGGATATTAAATTCTTATCTTAATCTTTTTATCTTTTCTTTCTTAAACAGATTCAGTGGCTTATGGTGGGTTTCAGACTCTGAAGGGATAATCATACACATTTAAAAAAATAAATAAATAAATAAAATAACGGCTATCTGTGGCAATATGAGCGTGTTAAACCATTGATTGTAACTTTTCCAACGGGCATGAACGCACCACTGCTACTCCCCCTGCAGGTCGCCGGAGATTTCTGCTTACCAAAGCTCACTGAGTTCCGCTCAGCCTGGCCAATCGTGTCTCGCTGTGCCTCAGCACCATCATTGCAGTGTGGAGAGATCATACGGAGGTACTGCTGGCGGAGCGAGGGACCATTTGAAGAAGGGAAGATACACGACCTGGGTGACCGCTCTGACCAAACACGGTTCCCGATTCCCCAAAAGAGCCACTGTGTAGCATCACTATAACCAGCCTCAGTTCGAGTGAGTATTGAATTTACTATTACAAGAGGAAGGATTTTCCAGGTAGTCGCAGACCGGGGCTGCTGCTGCTGATGAGTTGGAACATCACAGCACAGTTGTTGTGTTGATGTGGATGTAAAACCGCGGCAAGGAAGCTTCAACGTCTGCGGGGTGTCTTTTAGGAAAAGGACCACACAGCAGATTGCTCTGGGCTGGAGCCAGGCTGGCAGCAGTCAGCAGCCCCGGCCTGGTCACGACTGATGGAAAAACGAGGATGTCCAACAGCTGCTGACTGTAACAGGCGTGCTAACGGCATTCGAGCCGAGCTAAGGTAGCTAACGTTGGCGTACAGGTTCAGGCTTCGTGGCAGTGTCGGAGCAACCGTTTGCTAGCAGTTAACTACCTGGCTAACATAGCTGCGTGACCGTTAGGACTGCACGGTGTCTTCAGTGTTTAAGGTTAAACAGTGATTGTGTTGTGACATTACCCCGCCAACTACATGTATCCACCGCAATTTATACAAACATAAATTTATACGTAGTTGAATCGCACAATACGTTGCAGCATATTTTTTTTTAACAAACGGTTTTATTTTTGATATTTTTATAAAAAACAAACAAACCAAAAAAACAAACAAACAAGCGGAAGTCCCAGGTTTAAAACTCTCGACTGCATTTATAACTTTTTTTTTAAGGCGGATTCGTTGCTTCTGAATAAATAACCCATGTGTAGAAACACGCTAGCATGGCCAGTCTGTTTATGTGTGTGCATTTATACCATAATAACCTTAAACTTGCAGCAGCTTCAAGGTGATTTCAGGTCCCGTCATAGATGCATTCCTATAGTTATATGCTGGAATGGCTTAGGTATGAACAAATAACTTAAACAATGCTGTGCTAATTCACCTAATACATGCCTCTGCTGCTCAATCAATTAATCAGTCAATAAGTTAATCAAACTTTATTGATATAGCATCATTCATGGAGGTTAGGGCTGTTCAAGCTGTTTAATAGATGACTGATAAGCTGATCATGAGGAAAAATTACTGAAACTAAAGTAAGGCTGGATTTAAAAAACAAAACAAAACTGGGTGCTGAGGTCTATTTGTATGCTTTGACCCAAGTGCCTTGGAACTGAGTGTCAACCAAGCAGTATTAGTGTAACTGCACCTACATTTAAATATGCTTTATTAATACACATCAAATGGCCATCATTGAGATGGGGAGGGGGATCCTGATTGATAGTGGGATAACTAATGCAAGCCACTTGAAAACCCACAAAAACCTCCTTTAAAACAGCACAGGTTATGAACTGGAGATGGTGGAGGTTTTTCAAAGTGATCATAAAGCTAAGCATGTTTGTGTCTTACTTTTTACATTCCTTCTTCCATACTGACATTTTGCTGTGGCTCAAGACAGCAAACAGTAAATTAAAAGGATACTGCTTGGAGTGATATTGGTCTAGGCTAATAAGCCACCATTACACTAATGGCATAATGAGCAAAGGTGTGGAGCTCAAGCTCTAGATAATTCCAAGTTATCTGCTGCTCATCCTCAGCCTTCATCCTCCTCTGTCCTCCTCCTGCCTTGCTGTATTTCCACCACCATGTGTTTTGGGACTAGGCTATCATCAGAGCAGCGGCCTATTTTAGACAGAAACTCCAGTTACCCACTTAATCTGTGTCTCATGTCTCCAGGAGTTGGGTTTCATGTGCTGCTCAGTGGAGTAAATGGTAACCTTGTCGGTGACTTTGGATCATATTGTGAAGCTGGTGGATTTGCTCGATGAAGGATTGTATGCTCATAAAACTATTGGCTGATGGTTTAAGGACTCTTATGACCTTTGTATTAATATAGTGTATGTAAGATTTGACAGCATATTGGTTCCACCTCTGCACCGTTTGTGAGTAAATGGAGACATCTTTGAGCCAAGCCAGTTTTGCCATAACGGTATTGAGCCCAGTAGTGTGTTGCCTCCTTCCCACCCACCAACAGTGATGCACACGCTTAGGGGATCAAAGCTGTAATTAGCCTGCCATGGATTAGCAATGGGGACTATTTTCCATTGTACTCACCCACAGCGCCAGAGGATCACACAGGCAGGCAGCCCCCTGCCCTTCCTTTCCTTCCAGCAGAGAAGAGCTGCATCACCATGTTTGTTGTTGTCACTATGAGTCCACAAGCAGACAAGAAACCTCACAATTCCTCCCTGTAGAGTCTGAATATGTGGGGATTTCAGATTAGAGCCTTTTTGTTTTTGTTGGCTATTATTTAACATTTAAATTGGTTTCTACGCATACTTTAAAGTCTTCAAAGGAGTCCGTTTTATCATGTTGCGTGCGGTCTTGAGTCAGCTGGATATGTGGTTGGCATGCAGAGAGAGCCGCGGGGTGGTTGATTCACTGCGCTGCCAGGTATGAGCTCTGTCAGTGTGTTGGCTGTCTCAGTGATGTACAGTGAATCTCTCCAACATGAGTTCATGAGAGGCCGAGACGCATGATGTTTGTGCTGAACTACTCCTACAGCTACCAGTATTCGTAGGGATCCACTGATGTATAATCACGGCCACGTGTTTCACATTGGTTTTGTGATGCCTAAATGTTCACTGATGTTAACTTTACAGTTAATCTTAATGAAGGCTTCTTTGTTTCTTTTGTACAAAAGAGGAAATAAATTACACAGAAACAACAAAATTAACAAAATTTTAACATTGGCATCAGCACAGAATTTAACCATCATGCATATATCGCTGTAACAATATTTTTTACCTGCAGATTATTTACTTAGTGTTTAAAATATAAGAGAATATTGTAAATGTGTGTTAAAGTTATTGATGACCAATAAATCTTACAATATGTGATTAAAAACACTGCAAAACATTCCTTGACATAGATTAGGAACTTTCATCTATATGAACCTAATGGTTGCTGTAATGTTCAAAATAGTATTTTTTTTTTTGTTACAAATAAAGCAGAAAGTAATAGCATCTGTATAGCCAACATATATCGTTGCACTGTTAAACATTGTCGCATAATTACAGCTTTTTGTCGTATCGTGAAAGCCAAACTGTAGTTTTGAACATCTTAAAGTGTATTCAGAAGGTGAGCAAATATTCAAAACCCAAAGATAAAAGGTTTATATTAAGTCATACATTTTATTTATTTGATCTAAATGGATACATAGTGTATGGGTTTACACACTCACCTAACAAGCAAAAGATCGCTGGTTATGTCCTGGGAGTAGATATGAATCACTTGAAAAGGCCATAAATCAGGAAGGGTGTCTGAAAAAATCCAAATATGCTGAGCTATCCAGTAGGGGTGGGCGATATAAACGATATACGATAGAAACGATATAAATTTGGCCAACGATAGAGATTTTGACTATACTGCTCTATCGCGATAGCATATGTTGATGATGTCACCAAGCTGCGCCTGTTTTGGTCAAAAGCATCACAGTGGCTACAACCATTATCATCTGCAAATTATGCCGAGAGTCATAGCAAAGAGATGAAGCACTTTTGAAATATGGGGAAAGCCAAAAACTCTGCACAACCAGAATTCATACATAAGGTACACTCTCGATTTTTGAGAAAATTAAAGGATTTTAAGTGTGCCTTATAGTGTGGAAAATACGTTATACAGAAGAAAAGAATATATCGCGATATATATCGTTACCGCACATGCTTCAAATTATATCGCGATATGAATTTTAGGCCATATCGCCCAGCCCTACTATCCAGTGGGATATCATAGCCACTAATATCTGCTAATATGATAAATTTCTTATTAACTCATTCACTGCCATTGACGTCTATAGCCGTCAATGGCAGTGAATGAGTCAATGGGTTTAACTCATTCACTGCCAATGGCTGGCAGTGAATGAGTTAAGGTGGTTGTTGAGTAATTTTCTGTCAATTCATTCATTGACTTACTGACACATTAATGCCGTAGTTGTTTTACTTATGAATTGCATCTTAAAAAAGCAGCCATCACTTCTAAATTGTCAGTTGTACAAAAGTGTATGAGAAAATACCCAAAGCCTTTAAAACACACATATAGTTGACATATATAGGAACTGTTAAACATACTGTTTGGACAGAACATTTAATAACCAGTGCTTGTGGACACTGCATCAAATATGAGACAAAGGGAGAACACATCACTGTACCAGCTCTTTATTAAACACCTGTGTCAAACCTGTCTGATATGATGTGAAAGACATTTACATGTGCTTGAAGCGGAAACATTTAAAGCCGTCCCTGTTTATATTTAGGTGGTGCTTGCTGGCAGTATTTGCTTTTATGTTTGCGGAGTCTGTGTGAATGTTTTGATTGTGTAAGATTAACTGTACTATCCCCTAAGGGAAGTTGCCTATTCCCATGTGAGACAATATCAGGCTTTATCTTCGTTCTTTTGTACAGTAAGACTGGTTGATACTAGTGTCACAAGCTTTCACCTGCTTTAGTGCATTTCTGTCACTGACTGCTATGTTTGCATACCTCTGTTGATAAAGTTGTGCCGTTAGATCAAGTTAAATTTTAAGCCGCCGCTATACTCAGGCACAGCGAATAGGTAATTACCGGCAGGTATTTATCAACCATGCTCAAACCTGTCTTATACACTGTTAATGGCAAATTGAGAAAACAAACAAGGCTTTTAGTGCATAATGAAAGTTGTGTTTTTCATACTTTAAAAATTGACATTGACATTAAATGGAAAACCAAAGAAGTAGAAATGTTGCTAATGGCTCAGTCACACTAGAATTAAAATAGGACCGCAACCTCCTCCTTGTGCACATTTGGTGACCGATTCGAAGTACTTGCAGCAGCTAATTGATCTCTGACAGACTGAGCATGAAACACCTTCAACCTCGATTGCTTTTAAGGTAATTGCAAAGGTCGCTTAGTGGGAGGCAACCTGTCTCCAGAGAATCCTGGCCCAACTCATACTAACTGCAATCACTCACAGGTGGATTGGCAAATGTTATAATTGTCTGGTTTAACAGACAGGTTGCTTGCACATTGCAGTCGATCTCCGTCTGCTCCAGTGAGCATAACTCATCTGCAACGTTTCTTTGCAACAGAGGACTTGACGCAACTGGTTGCCAACTGGTTGTTGTCTTGTTATAGTCATATATAAAAGCAAGGTTAAGACACAGTGCCTGTGTCTTTTTGCAGTTATATCATCACAATTTTTGAATTTCTTTTTCACATCTGTGAGGTTATGGCTAGACTCTGAATTAACGTAGTTAACATGAGTTTGCATGTTCTCCTTCTCCCTGTGTGGGTTCTCTCAAAGTACTCCGGCATCCTCCCACAGTCTAGAGATATGACTGCATGTTAGGTTAATTGGTGATTGTGACTTGTCAAAAGGTGTGATTGCAAGTGTGAAGGGTTGTTTTGTCTCTGTGTTAGCCCTTGAACAGACTGGCGAGCTGTCCAGGGTGTAGCCTGCTTCTTGCCCTGTGACAGCTGGGATAGGCTCTGCCATGACCCTGAATTGGATAAGTGGAAGAAGATGGATGGAATGATCAGTGAGAGTCAAAGTTGGAAGCAATAGGATACATCTTAACCTTTTTTCATGACATGGCATGCACTACCTCCATGTGGGTGCAGCTGTAGCTGTGGAGAGAGAGAACCCAGCAGGATAGCAGTGCGAGTAGCAAAGCAATATTGTCTAAAGATTTTTTTCTTAGGCACTTTTGTGGCAAGATTTTACTAAATAGGTTTGACAGGTCGCTAATAGATGATGACAAAGTCACTAATTAGAAACAGTTAGGTGACCTGAAGGTGATCATCGCTTCTGAGAGGTGAGAGAGATGTCATATACCCAATCCAGAAGTTGAAAACACAATATTTACACAACAACACAATATCCAAACAGTTGAATAGTTGAGTGAATCCCTAATTATTTGATCAACTGTTGGGGTTTTCTGGAGTCCATAATGTCTACCTTTAAATTGGTAGACATTTAACTACGTATAGAGGGGCATCTAGTTTAATAATAAGTTTTAGCACAAGTAGAGCAGAAACCTCCACCCACTAATTTACCACCCTGGGTTTGTTTCTTCACATCAGGCATTATCCTTACATCTGCAGACAGCTGGCTTAGTGGTGTTAGCTCTAGCACTGATTCAACTAAGTGTGATCTCCAGTTTAGTCTGGTTGCTCCATTTCTCATAAACAAATAACACTTTGTCAGCAAGCATAAACTGATGTGCAGTCATCAGTTAACAGTAAAGCAGAAATCAGCAAGTCCTTAAGAAGGGGGAGCTTGCAAACGTTTTTGCTTCGGATTCCTCCTCTGTTGTAGAGACCGAGAGGTGACAAGGGCCAGTAATGTTCGGCCATCATATTCTTAGAAGTTCCTGTTCTCTGCTGGGCTTTACCTTCCCTTCAGTCAGCTTTCCGCTCTCCTGCTTAGCTTGCCAGTCACGACTCAGCGCCTGTCTGAAGTTGAGCAGATGCCAAAGCTTGTTTGATTCCAGGAGCCTTTGAATTATTGGCAGTTATTTGTTGTTGTGATATGATGGAAACGATAAGGAAGAATGTGGAGGCTTGTGATGTTTTCTGGAGGGTTTATATAAACCTTGCCCATGAAATATACATTTAGAGAAACTCTGAAATGCAGTAAAATTGGTTTACTTAGTCTGATTGTTTTAAGATGTGTAGGTCCTAAAGTAACTGAGCAAGAGAATGACCAGATCTTTGAGGCTAATGCTTATTAACTTGGCTACAGTCCCTTGCAGATTTCATAGAACAGTGCCATGCGCAGCTGATGTAATTTCTTTGAGTCTGCTGCAGTGATATGAATGGAGCCAAAATGCGGTCCACATTGTTCTCGATCATACAGTATGACTGGGGTGGAAGGAAGTTCAGGGACTAAGTTCTCTGATCCAAATCCTCGGGTTGCGGTCTCAGCCTGTGGGCAGTCCAGTGGTCTTGGCATGTCATGAAAGCTCAGAGTTGCTCATTGTTAAAAAGACTGAGGGCTTAAACAGCAGTAGAGCGCTTTCCTCTATTTCACTAGAGTGACATTAAATATATGACACACACGCTCTGAAAACACTGCCAGTAGTGGGATTAGTGGTCATGTGTCTTTATTTAAAATGTCAGGGAACTTGTGACTGAGAAAAGCACTCTCCTCCACCTCATGGCTCCTGTTTTACAATTGTAAATGTAATGCAGCACAGTAGGCATTTGTGTGGTGCAGAGTAATGTTAACACGTAGCTTGTGTTCGTGCATTGGAGCACAGTGGTGCCTAGCCCTAAGCCAGCTTTGCAAAGTAGCTTTGCACTTATATCTATCCATTAATAGATAATAGACAAAGATCTTATTTGTAGTTAAATGTTAAAAATAATAATAGGTTGGCCATTTAACCATTATTATTATATTAAAAGAGGCAGCGCTGGTGGAGTCAAACTCTGCTGAGGAACATGTCTGAGTTATTACTGGTAATGTGACCATGCCTCCCAATAGGATACCCCAGAATGTGGTTTACATGCATTTTCCAGTTCAATAAAACGCATATAGACTGACTGGGCAAAAGCCCACGAAAGCCCACAGACCTGGTACAATCAAGATCTCTACTCTCTTTTGCAGATGATATGGTTCTGTTAACGTCATTGGCTGATGACCTATAGCTTGCATTGAAGCTGTATGCTTCTGAGTGTGAAGTGGGTGGGCCTCAAGTGGAGGAACTCAACTATTTTGGGTTCTTTTTCACAAGACCTGGATGTACTGACGCAAGTATCACGGGAAGAGGCATGAGGGTGACTGACAGATTAAGACAGTCTGTAGTGTTGTGGATGCTGTTGTGGTGAAGATCGAGCTGTGAGTGGTGGACTTGAGCTTCCTGAAAACCTTATCTGAGATCTTTTTTGGAGATATGATCTGGAGCTCGGTTATTTAGAAGTGGCTTCAAGATAGTCTTGGTAGAGATGGGCTGCACTTGGTTGCATTTTTTAAAAAATCACTTCCTGGGTGTCTCATTTGGACCCTTTGCACTTGTATGTGCAGTGTGTCAAAACAGTGACATGTCAACTTGAATTTCATTTAGGGATGAGGACAAAGTTGCATGGAGCAAAATGTAATCTGTGGGGCAGATGATAACCAAGGCTGCATAGCTTTGGCCCAACACTGTGCTATATGCCAACATGGGCCTAGTAAGATGGTTTGTGCTGAATGCTTTTCCTTAGATGTTACAGTGGAACTCACCAGTGCAGGTGGGCTGGGTGTGTGGGTGGGTGGGCAGACAGCATAGACACCCGAATTTGTGAATGCGATAACTCAAGAACAGGGTGATGTGGATTTTGGAAATTGATACCCTTGGTGCATTTATTAAAAATTTCAGTGATGTCAAGGTCAACGTAAGAGGTCAAATTTAGAGAAAATCTTGTGAATTCGATAACTGAAGAAGGAAGTCACTTAGGACTTTCAAATTGATACCATAGGTGCAGGTACTAAAAATCTTGGACGAGTTTGAATATCAGTGACCTTGGAGTCAAGGTCAAGATCAGGGTCAAGTTTTCTGAAAATCACCTAAGATTTTCAAATGTATAGGTGCATCTACTGTGACACTGCAGGGTAGCAATGGTGGCCATCAGTATTTGTTTATTTTTGTTAAACAGGTGATGTTTCTGCTATATCTGTAATTTCCTCACTTGTATACATGTCTCTGTGTGTAGTAAAATTGTTTCTGATATCTCAAGAATATCACCTCAAGGTACATGTTTTATTTATGATAAAATAAACAGTACCACTCCGCTTTCTTCACAGGAAATTGCCCTACAGTATAGTGGAATTTACTTTAAAAAGAGGCAATAGCTGTGTAAAAATTATGTTCACTCAAACTCACTGTAGATTATTCACTGTAAAGAATCAAACTGAACGGGCACTATGGAGAACCCTGCTCTTGTCAGACTGCACCTGTTTATCCTGTGTCTGGATTTGTGTACACACAACATTTGCATTGAAAGCATTTGTGTGTCTCAGTTTGATGAGCACAGGATGGGGGCTGGATGCCGTTGGCAGTCACCTGTGTTGTTGTGTGTTGTGGTTCACCCTGTCTAATTGGTGGAACCTCTCTGTGTGTGTGTGTGTGTGTGTGTACGCGTGGGTGCGTGTGTGTGTGGACTTAGATGCACGGGCCCATCCCAACACGTCTGGCCCTGCAGCTGCAGCAGAGCTAATTTTAGCCCAGGATGTGCGTACGCCTCAGTTCCCCTTTGCCTGGCCTATGAGAGATGAGGGGAGAGAATGAGGGAGAAATGGCAGCCAATTTTTCACTTTCTCTACCTCTCCTATTATTCACACCTGTATTTTTTTTTTCTTTCTATTAATATCTGCCTGCTATATATATATATTTCATCTGTTAAAGAAGTAGGTAGTTGTGACTCTGTCCACGTGTCCGAGGGGTAGCGGTATTGATTTGCACAGGAGCACATTGATCTTTTAGTCATTGTTGCCTGCTTCTTAGTGACCTTTACTCACCAAAATGTCCTTTTGGTCAGTTAGTGTCCCGCAGAGGCGTGTGTTTACCTGTCTGCCCCTCTCTCTTCAAACTGTATGTGGCTATCATTCTGTGCAGACTGGGGAAAAGGGCTTTAGGTTGTTTTTTTGTTTTGTTTTTTAACTATAAATAAACTTATTCCATTCCTGAGTGGACAGCCTACTCTGCAGGTGAGTGGCAGGCTGGAGTTACAGTTACAGTATAGGCACAGGGAGATTATACCAGATTGCCCCACCATAGTCAGGTATTAGAGTTAATCCACCTACCAAGGGAAAATGTCTGGATAAAGTCTGTGATAATAATGAGCACCAACGAGGAACATTTTAGTCATCTGGTAACGTCAGTGATTTGAATTTTGCTGCATGTTAATGGGCAAGGTTGTGACTGATCATTCTCTTTGCACAGTATTAGTACAAAAATAGCCTAACTTGAAACACGTAGTACGTTGACGACCTAAAAATAGGCAAAACAGTTCTTATAGATCATTGTATTCATCCAGTCCATCTATCTTAAGGGAAATTATCTCAGAGGAAAAAATACTCCCTGTACCAGCTTTGTCTGAGATGTGTGTAAATGTTTAGTCTAAACCAGCTATCCGGTTGTTCAGTGATGACATGACGAATCCTACTTCCGGGCCTAAAGTAGTCTGCGTTTAATATGGCTTTTGTGTTGTTAACATGTTTAATGTTATGTATTTTCTTCTATTTGATCTCAAAAAGCTCCTAAAACAGTCAGTGATCACTGTTGACCTCCCTCGGCTTTTATTACCGCTAATCATTTATTTAAGCTCAGTTTTTAAAACCTTAGGATGTAACTACAGCCCAGCCCATGCAGCAGTATATGAATGACTAACCTCGTATTGTGGATGGATTATCTCAGTTGTTCTCCTGGCTGACGTTTGGTCCTTTTACAGCATCCTGCCATGCGATTACATTTGTTCCTGACCACCGAGAACACTCACGTTAACTTTTATCGAGTGGGAAAAAAGTTAGCTTGTTTATATTATGCTAACATAGCTGTGTCGTTAGCGGTCACGTAGCACATCATTATATACCAGCTAGCCAAACTTCAGTAACCCTACAAACGTCACTGCTGTTTAGTTTTCTGTCTTCATTTATGCTGGAAGTGATAACAGAGCTGTACGTTTGAATTTGTTTCCAAAACCCCGCAGTCAGGACATGCTATATTGTATTTAGATAGAAGCTTATAAAGGCGACCGTGGCTCAGGGGGTTGGGAATCGCATCTGTAACCGGAAGGTCGCCGGTTCGATCCCTGGGCTCTCTGTCCTGGTCGTTGTGTCCCTGGGCAAGACACTTTACCCTACTTGCCTACTGGTGTTGGCCAGAGGGGCCGATGGCGCGATATGGCAGCCTCGCTTCTGTCAGTCTGCCCCAGGGCAGCTGTGGCTACAACTGTAGCTTGCCTCCACCAGTGTATGAATGTGAGAGTGAATGAATAGTGGTATTGTAAAGCGCTTTGGGTGCCTTGAAAAGCGCTATATAAATCCAATCCATTATTATTATTATTATTAAGCTAGCTAGCTAACTCCCTGCTAACTTCTAACTCCGTTAAATGTCATAAATTCCGTTTTCATGGATGCCTGGATGTTAAACTCAATTGTTACACCTGGTAGAGCAGAACGCTGATCATTTTATTAAAGATGAAAGACTTTAGACAGTTTTTCAACTCTCAGTAAGCCCATAGTGATCGTTTGATATATGGACCTGCAGCAGAGTTTAGGTCCAGACACGGCTAGTGACGTCAGACTGAACAACCGGATTAAGCCTCTCTAGACTATCTTTACAAAACTATATAATGGTACTAGAGTATAATTGGAGTTGATTGGAGAATATCTGTTTGTACTGATGGTCGAAACATAGACTGTATTTGACTCTGGGTTCTGACTTTCTTGCTAAACAGATTTTTAAAGCAAAGGAAATGTACACAACAGAGATCATTAAACGGTCGCTGGTAATGATGTCATTTGTTATGGTCATAGCGAGCAAACTTGAAGGCAAAAGGATGGCGTTAGAAGGGGGCCAAACTGCAGGGAGAGACAGCTTGCTCAGGTTCAATAATTCATGGCTGACTGAGCTAAGCTGACCTTGAAACGTCCCCAGTGTTGGACTGTTGAAACCTGGCCCAGCTCATTTAGGGCAGAGAAGTTGAAACAAGTACTCATATGTGTGCAGCCTCCGTTTAGGGAATTTTTTTTCTTGTCCCCCATTTTTTGGGGGATGTGTCACTATTTCTCACATAGCATTTATGACTTTGGTTCACATGTGTTCTTGACTTTGATTATGTTTCATATCAAGTTTTACTTCACTTTTAGGATGAGTAGAGGTGTTGTTGTTTTTTTTTTTTGTTTTTTTTATATGACGAAAAGAAATGCACCCTTGCCATGAGAAATAAGTTTTAGTGTCATAAAGTGAAATAGGTAATGCAAAAAACTCAATTACACCTACCTCTTCATGAGTATCAAGAATTTGATTAGATTAGATTACAACAGAGTGAAAGCAAACAGTAATCCCAATTTGCTCTTGCCTGATAACTTACCTGTGCAAATATTAAAATGGCAAACAGCCTGTAAGCATGAGCTCGCCTCCTTTACCATATTTCCCATAGATACATTTGCATGTGCATCAGCAAAGGCGTTTTAAAAACGAATCATTATTAAATAATACCATTTAGAAATTTCTCCTCTTTGTGACAGATAAATCATTGAGCAGTAGTATTAGCTGCCTCTTAAGCGAGTCCACCAAATGGACTCTAACATCTTAGCCTACAGTTGGGAATTATAATCTTTTTTCTGCTTTGCTCTTGATGGGTTCAGTGTACCAAAGGAGTTCCCTACCTACTGTGGCGTGATCCTGTGGCTCACAGATCTCCTCAGCAGAATAAAGACTATTAACTCCAGCTGCATTTCAACAAGCTATAGCTGAAGTCTAACTTTCAGATGAGATCCTCTCTGGAGAAGCAGCTGCTTGATATCAAAGTCTGCCATAATTGTGGGAGTGAGCCAGCTTAAACCCAACTGTAATCCAAATAGCTGCCAAAGTTGGAGCAAGGGGAGTTGCCCACTTGTAGGTTGATGGTGGCATAATCAAAATGTTAATGACTCACCAAAAATACTTGGAAGGCTGTTGGTATTTGGTGTTGGGAAACACTGCTTTGCTTGATGAAGTTATCCGGTCGTTAAGTCTGACGTCACTAGCCGTGTCTGGGCCTAAACTCAGCTGCAGGTCCATATATCAAACGATCACTATGGGCTTACTGAGAGTTGAAAAACTGTCTAAAGTCTTTCATCTTTAATAAAATGATCAGCGTTCTGCTCTACCAGGTGTAACAATTGAGTTTAACATCCAGGCATCCATGAAAACGGAATTTATGACATTTAACAGAGTTAGAAGTTAGCAGGAAGTTAGCTCGCTAGCTTCTATCTAAATACAGTATAGCATGTCTTGACTGCGGGGTTTTGGAAACAAATTAAAACGTACAGCTCTGTTATCACTTCCAGCATAAATGAAGACAGAAAACTAAACAGCAGTGACGTTTGTAAGGTTACTGAAGTTTGGCTAGCTGGTATATAATGATGTGCTACGTGACCGCTAGCGACACAGCTATGTTAGCATAATATAAACAAGCTAACTTTTTTCCCACTCGATAAAAGTTAACGTGAGTGTTCTCGGTGGTCAGGAACAAATGTAATCGCATGGCAGGATGCTGTAAAAGGACCAAACGTCAGCCAGGAGAACAACTGAGATAATCCATCCACAATACGAGGTTAGTCATTCATATACTGCTGCATGGGCTGGGCTGTAGTTACATCCTAAGGTTTTAAAAACTGAGCTTAAATAAATGATTAGCGGTAATAAAAGCCGAGGGAGGTCAACAGTGATCACTGACTGTTTTAGGAGCTTTTTGAGATTAAATAGAAGAAAATACAAAACATTAAACATGTTAACAACACAAAAGCCATATTAAACGCAGACTACTTTAGGCCTGGAAGTAGGATTCGTCACGTCATCACTGAACGACCGGATAGTGACTGAAATCCGCTTTTCAAAATGGACACTGAATATTTGAATTACTGAACTTTGTGGGTGTTTATCAGTTTTGATTACAGCTGCTGGCTCATATTAAGTTGAAATGCTGGTGGTGTAGATGAAAGAAACTACTGGTGTGATCACAAACCACTTGTCACAGTATCTGCAGAACATGACTTACATTTTTGCCAGAGTGTTAGGACTTTGCAAGTTCTACTTAAAGGTACTGCACCCAGTTTTCACACTGCTGGCTAACGCTACTCGAACATTTGCATCTGTTGTGAAAACATTTCTGTTTCTCCTTTTTGTTGCAGATGGTTCTAAAGTCTGTTTTGAACCCTCACTTTCCAACATATGTTTGTAGCATGTGGTGAAAGATAAATTTGTAGCACATCTACCTTGACTTGGTTGTGAATTTATTTATTTTTTTTTAAATTTCCAAAAAAGTTGAAAATTCTTTCCTCGGCATGCTCATTGAAAAAGTCTGATTGTCTGATTGGGTCTGTTCATGACTGCTCGTCAACAGGGATTCATTCAGCAGCAAAAACAACAAAGCTGCCATCACTTGCTAGAAAAAATAGAAACTGTGTCGCCAAAAAGTCCAAGCTGATTAGTTTATCTTTGTTTACACAAACAAGCATAGTTTGTTTCTGCTGTTGATTATAACCAGGACAGAATAACTGTAACGCTCTTGAGTGCTGATCTTGTCTCCCCTGCTCCGAGTGCAAAGAGTGGCTCTCTGTACCTTGTGTGGCTTTAACCTTGCGTTTGTTGACATTGGTTTAATAAGTCTCTCAGTCACGGAAACCTGTGTGATTCATCTGTCTGTAGTGAATGATGGCTATTGTACACACAGCTGCTAAGGCGTCAAGTTCCTAAGGTTGTGTGTTTTTTCATGTCACGCATTGTCGCCCATGTGTCTCCTGTTATTTTACTGACACAATCATCGGTTGTACAGTATATTGCCCATCAGTAAAACTCAAGTTTAAAGGGTTTACGTATTAAGACAGTAAAATAAACACAGATGGCACACATACTCATTACTTAATGTCATAAACGTGTTTGTCCATTAGGGTTGAACACGTCTCAGTGTTGCATCTGTTAGCCGTGTACGTCCATCCAGTCAGTACAGGAGAGGAGACGGCTCATGGCACACACAGCAGCTTTGACCCAGCATTTAAGATTATGTTGTTTTTGGATTTTACCAGCTTGACAGATTTTAAGATGGTTTTTTCATTTGAAAGCTTAGCCTATGGGCACAGTGTTTAGACTCAGAGATTCCAGGTTTCACAGAGTATGTCTGTGTGACTAGGCTACTCAGCTTTCTAAGTTGTAACAGGTGATGTGAATGAAATCACTCTTTCACCTTAATACTGTGAGGATTTTAATAAAATATTCTTCTGTTGAGACTAAACTCTTGCAATATTTTTATCAAATAGAGGAGGTTTTTGCTAGTTATATGGACACGCATGTTATTTCATCAGGTTACCATTTATCTTCATTATATCAGCGAATATAGTGAGATCACAAAAATGGCTAGCAAAAACGTATTTACAAATGTCACATAATTTCAACAACATACACATGAAGTAGTTGTAATGTTGCAGTTTGTTTTGAGGTCATCTAAAGTATATCATTTGTAAGGATGTGAGTTTTTTATATAGCTTTGGGGAATTAGTTTATATGCTGATTATCCTGGTACCCTAGCAGTTTTATATAGTACGTTTCACCCAATTCAAAGCAATTTAAAAAAATATGTATTTATAGTCCCAAATCACAACAATAGTCTCCTAAAGGTGCTTTATCTTGTAAGCTAAAGACCCTACAATAATTATATAAACCAGACTGATTAACACGTCTAGGAGGAGTTGAGGAACAGGCATTCAGACATGTATACATGCATATGCACACTACGATCATTATAGTAAGATTATTATAAATATTAAGAAAAAAGTCCTCAGACCATTTTTACAAATTCTGTACTCTAGTCTATTACACCGTAAACTGCAAAACTTTTTACATCCCAATCAATCTTAACTTGGTATCTTTAGCAAAACACATATAAGTTTGAATTTCAAAGCATCAGCGTTTAACTTAGTATAGCTTTATGGAGCCGCCCTCATGTCTGTAGCACTGTGCAATCTGACGACTGCTGTGAACCCTTGTGACTCCTTCCACATGCTAAAATGATGCAGGACTCCTTGCAGCTTCTGAGTTAGGGTAATAGGGGTAATGTGTGTTGTTGAATTACAAGGCTGAACAACTTAAAACTGGGGTTTGGGGGGTTTGTTAGTTACATGAGAGTCGAGACTTCCACATGGCAGCTTTGCTCTCCAGTACTTAATGTCAGACATGCCTGAATTAACTTCTTTTTTTCTTTTTTTACTTTCCATTGAATAGCTGAGCTTTTAGTTTTTTATCAAATAAAAGTTCAAATAAAATGTTAACTTTTATTTGCCTCATTGCAAATTTACAGTGGAGCGTGTTGTGTGTTAACTGGTCTGTCTTGGAACAAAGTGCACAAATTACTTAGTGTAGTTTAATAGGTTGGTTAGTTGGTTTTGTTTTAGCTGTATGCACTGTTTAGCAGAGTGTTGAGCACAGGAATTGTGACACAAGATTGGAAGCGTTGTAAACAGGATGGGTTGGCACACTACTGATCCCTTGTGAGCCCCGCCAAAGGACAATGAGCAGGTCTTGCATAGAGGAAGAGCATTCCTTCAAGGAAAGTTTGCCTATTGTCATTGGCCGGGACCTCATTAGGTGCATGACATATTTAGCCAACAGTGACGGCTGGCTGGAGTGCACAGTTTACACGCAAATATGGGAATGAGATGGTTGGAGACGGGAGGAATCACCCAAGTAAGTGTCAGCTAATTTTGTGTTGTTGTAATTGGCTGGTTTAAAAGTTTTAAAGTTTGGAGGCCAGATTAATGCCTTGGGATTATGTCATGTTCTTCAAATATTCCTGAGCAGCTTGTGTGTTGGGTAGGGCCTGATAAAGTCCTTTCATGTTAATGAAAAAACTATTATAGACCCACCCTGGGGTTGAAGATACTGCGTTTTATACCATATAGAGTCAGTGAGACACAGTGATCACATTTAATGGGAACTATTCTAACTTCTGTTTCTAAAGAACTAATGATAAAATCTTTCAAACCTTATCTTTATATAACACGTTTCTGTCCTCGTACATGTAATCTACTTAGGTCACAGATTTTGTTTGTATTCTATTATTCAGTCCTTGTCCCTCTCTTTGATCTATTCACTCAACCCGGAGCCGCTGTTACCCTTAGATTTGATGAGTCATACAGAATGAATATACTCGATCTGGTGACGGAAAATAAACACCTTCTTTAGAGCTTACAATAGGTGGAGAGGGTACACACATCATCCCAGACAGATGGGACTGCCTTGGCTCTTAGTGATGAATTGCTAATGTAAGACTCTGTCAGATAAACACAAGGCTGTGTTCGAAATACTTAACAGCAAATGGGTCGCTCGGTGATGTGGCTCTTTCTGCTTCTCAGGGATCTGCAGAGGCCTTTTTGCGTGTCACTAAACAATGATTTATTTTGTCAAATGCAGTGAAATGTTATGGGTGTGGATCCTCAGGATGCATTTTTAGCAGGCGAGGACAACAAGTTGGCCAGCTGACTGTTGCTATGCAACAATAAGAGCTTGAAAATTTCCTTGTGCCGTGACTCAAAATAACCTTCAAAAGTACTAGAGAAAAATGCACACGGGTTTCCATTATGACACAGAAATGATTTTGCTTGTTGGTAATGCATCTCTCCATAGTAGAAATGTTTCTCACAATTGCTGTGTGTCTTTTAGTGAACTGTTGTAGCAACTGTCCCCCTGGTTTCCGTATCGTCAGCTGCTTTGTCCATTTTCATGACTGCATATCTCTCACTTGAGTCATTTGCTGTTGCTCATTTTGGAGTTTATTTGCAATTACTACAAAGCATCAATCTTTAGAGCAGAAAAGATAAGTTGATGACTCAGTTTGCTGACATTTTTTGGACAAAATGGGTGTTTAACGTCACTCCTTGTGGATGTGCTTTTTTGTTTTCAGACGTGTCATAGACCAAACAGGCAATACACTGGAAAACAATTGACATGTTGATTAAAATGAATTGTTAACTGAATCTTATTTTTTTTGCCATAGATATTATAAAGGCGGTCGTAACCAAGGCGACCCTGGGTAGTTACGGATTAGGTATTTTGAAGCCATTAGTGTTTTGGTCAGCACCGTGGGCTATTTTGGAACTGTTACCATTTTATGAACAAAAGCCTAATTAGTGCTAGACAGCAGATTAATAAATACAAAATTTTAACTCATCAAAACTTCAGCAAAAACATCTTGTACAGTTTATATAAGGCAGCGGTAGGGCTGCTCGATTATGGCAAAAATTATAATCACGATTATTTTCACTGAAATTGAGATCACGATTATTTGACGATATTTATTTAACCCTTTAAGACCTACTATAGAACCAAGTCCACCAGAGCTTATATTATTTTTTTACATGCTGTAGTGCCATTTGTGGGAGCATTTCAAGTTGCTATACATCAATACAACTGTTATAGCCCATATTTTAATAATATGTATGCATTAAGTCCATAGTAATTACATAAATTGCAAAAAAGTGCAATAAACTACAAAAAAAATTTAAAATCGCTTTTGTTTTGTTTACATATATTTCTACTTGGAGAAATTTAAGAGGTTTATCCCTCAAAACTTTAAATACAATAAAGTTGCAAAAAATAGTTTCCCACCACAGGAAATTTATTTTGAGTGTCTTCATAGTTTTATTTTGGAGATACAGCAATTTTTATATACTGCAGGAAAAACAAAAAACAATCCTATGATGCAAATTTGCAAAGAAAACAGCATGTGCATCATTTCACTGTGGGAAGTGTTACGAACAGCTGATAGGAACGGCAAAGCGTGTTTCTGGAATATTATGTTTTTGTTCCTGCAAGCGCTTTTTATGCAATTTTTGCAAAGCTATATGTGGAACGAAACCGTGACCGAGGACAAGCTGATGGCATAAGATGTAAGTACAACTCCTCCGGTTTCATATGCAAAACAAATTATTGCGCTAGCTTACACAGTTCAGGTTCTACAGGGATTTAACAATAGTTACGCAAAACGGAGCGTGCAGCTCTGACCGGCTTTAAAGGGTTAACAATGACTTAAAAAAAATAATATAAAATAGTGTGCAACACCACTGAAGTTTTTTTTTTTTTAAACTCTCTTTTCAACCAACATCAGTCACTCTCCAAATAACTTCTGCTTAGCTTTCCGAGCTTCCCTCGGGTCCTCTTAATCAGCGGTCTCCAACCTTTTTTGCGCCACGGACCGGTTTATGCCCAACAATATTTTCACGGACCGGCCTTTAAGGTGTCGCGGATAAATTAGGGAGGGGCTAATAATCGGCTCAGTCATTTTTAATGATCGTTGAAAGCCCAGATCGTAATCGTGATTAAAATTCGATTAATTGAGCAGCCCTAGGCAGCGGGCCTTATTATTTGTAGTATAATTTGATTATAATGCTGTAACAGCACAAAGATAGCTACAGCTCCTTCTGTGGGTGCACCTATGACAAGGTGGCCGTGCCTCTGACCCCGGTATCCAAGAAGAGTTTTAAAATAAAGATTCACTCACTGTCAGGTTGTTGTAAAGGTGTTTATTATCCATAGAGACCAACCTCTCTTTGTACTAGGCTGTAAACATGCTTTTCAATTCTCTAAAGTTAACATGACAGTCTGTGGGGATTGGCTCTCTCTTGGAGCCAGCCTCAAGTGGCCATTAGATTAACCCCGCAAGGTCGTCCCTGTTGTTTTATTTTTGCAAACCTTTAGTACCAGGTTTTATAATCATTTGGGCTGGCAGATTATTGACCATATGAGTATTGGACTTGTGAGCTTGTGATTTGCAGAATATTTTCCTGTTATATTGATTGTTGGGTTTTTCTCTGTATGTATTATTGTAGGGTCTACCTTACAATATAAAGCGCCTTGAGGCGACTGTTGTTGTGATTTGGCGCTATATAAATAAAATTGAATTGAATTGTTGCTGCACAGCAAGAAGGTCCTGAGTTCAATTCCACCATAAGGCCGGGGTCTTTCTGTGTGGAGTTTGCATGTTCTCCCCGTGTTTGCATGGGTTCTCTCCGGGTACTCCGGCTTCCTCCCACAGTCCAAAGACATGCAGTTAGTGGGGATAGGTTAATTGGTCAATCTAAATTGCCCATAGGTGTGAATCTGTGAGTGAATGTGAGTGCGAATGGTTGTCTGTGTCTCTATGTGTTAGCCCTGCGACAGACTGGCGACCTGTCCAGGGTGTACCCCGCCTCTCGCCCTATGACAGCTGGGATGGGCTCCAGTACTCCCCGCGACCCTGGAAAGGATAAGCGGAAGCAAATGGATGGATGGATGAATTGAATTGTGACATCTGTAAAGCCATACACAGGTGTTTCTAAACAAAAGCAACTAAACTAAAAATTTAAGTGATAAAAATGGGGCTGTTTAAAGGTTGCTAACATTTCAGAAATTTCCATTCCTACATTGATTTATTCTGTGTCACCCCAAGTTACTTGCTTGACTGACTAGCATGTTGCTTACACTGCATCGTCTGTTTGGATGTCAGTTTCTAATGAGGATAGCACTAATGTTTAAATTTTTTTAAATTCTAGCCAATGCCAGCAAAGATGGGTCAAACACATTTATGAAATCTCTGGGGAAATTATGGATAGACACTGTTCACCATCATCGACGACAGTAATTTTAAACAGTACGACTGTAGTTAAATGTCTTGAGGATGATTCTCCTGTGATGGTGATTGATGGGTCTCTTCTTTTCTTGTTGTTGCAGGTGACCCTCAGTGAGTGACAGATGTGTGACACTGTGGAGAACCATTTGCATCTCCCAGCGGAGATTTGAGTTCTGGGACACTGAGGTAAGTGCATAGATGTATACTGCATTATGTTGTTCACATTGTTTGTAGTGTTGATATTCATGACCGTCTTGTTCATTGCTCGTTTCTTGATCATTTTCTGCTTATTTTCTTTGAAAACCATTTTAACATTGCGGTGCTAAAGACATACGAAGGAGAACAAATGCTGGCACACATCATGTTGCGTTGTATCCAACCTCTGACTTACAGCGATATAATCTAAATTATGTTTGTGAAAACGAAGAGTTATTATTTGGGAATATTTACCAGTGGCTGAAAAGGACTTGACTATTGTTCCCATGGTAACTGACAAGCTTGCCTCAGCGACGGTTTGACAAGCCGGAGGAAACAAATGAGTCAGCCTCATAAAGAGCCGAACAAGCTGACTAAAAGAGAGCCTTTCAATTCACAGACTCGGATTTAAGAAGTGCACACGCACGCACACACACACACACACACACACACACACACACAAAATTCCACCAGTTCATCTCATCATCTGCTCAGCTCCTGCAGCCCTGCAGCAAATCAGATATCTTTCTCCTTTGAGCCTGTTTTGTAACATTGTCAAGCTTATCTGCAGCACCCTGAGATTTGTGCATTAAAGTTTAGCCTCTGGATGTGGATGTTCTGCTTCTACACGTCTGTCTGCAGTTCATTTTTAAAATAAAGACTGAGAGGTACAGTTGGAGGAAGACATGTTGTAAGCTGTGAAACTCTTTGACCAGTGTGCAAACAAATGATATCTGTATTAATAAGTAGCCAGACGAAACTTTATTTAAATTGTTTATTGTCAACAAAAGTCACATGATTGGGAATGATCTGTAACTCTCAGGTTACGGACAAGTTACAGACAGGTTACAGGTAGTGAAGTAATTAAGTATTGCATAAAAACATTTGAATTAAGGAGAGTTGATTACAGATCATTTGCTTTCTTAGCATTGATTAATGCTATCAAGGTCATTCCATAGAAAATCCACTTGTGCATCTAACCTGACCCGCTTATTTAATTTTTCTCAAAGGGCCATGTGAGAAACTGAGACTACTGTGGAAGACTGCACCAATAATCTAAACTCAATTCTGCGAAGTCTTCATTTTATTTCTTTATAAGCCAATTGGTGGGACCCTCCAAAACATGTGAGCCCTGGGGAAAATTAATTGCCCATTTTTCATTTGTTAAACAATTGGTGCTCTCTTTGCAGTTTGTTTCTAAATTGCCTGATTAGCTTGTGAAAATTTTCTTTTGGCACAAGTTGTTCCTTGTACCTAATTTACTAAACTTTAAAGGGGAACATCCTATTCCTTGTGATTAGTGTCAGTAGTTCTCATCTGCAGCTCTATTGATCCTGAGACCCTCTGTGAACCTTCACATTTTAAGTATTTAAAAAAAACAAACGGCAACAACTAATTCAGGACCTAGAGATTCATCAGTGTCCACACTGGTGTTTAGATGTTCTATATAACAGTTTTTCTTTCTATTTCACAGCAATAAGCTACATTTGTGGCTATTAAAATGTAAAAGTATGAAGATGAGCTTGGTATCAAAATGTAGATTTAAAAAAGAGAAGCTCAACTGAGAGCTTTTCCACATTTGATTCATTTTATCCAGCTATTGGTGTCTGTATCTGTTGGCAGGAAGAACACAGTTTTGTTTTTAATTATATTTTATTTAAACTGTGCAGAATGGTCTAAATTAAAAAAAAAAAAAAAAAAAAGCATGTACATTCAAACAGGCCTTAGAGTTTGTGCCCATTTTCTGGCCTGGAAGGATTCGAGTTTAACGAATAAGATTAAACAGGGGTTTCACAGCAGTATGGCTTACTGTCAGTGTGAGCAGTGGGACTGTGCACATGTAGTCTTATAATGTTTCAGGCTTACAAGATAAAAGCAGTTTTTTGCTAAATCTAGTTGTCTGACAAAGTCATTTTTATGCATATTTCCAAATTTGCCCACACGCAGCTGTTGAATCTAAAGAGTACTGTGTGCCGTAACTGCCTGCATAATCTCTGTTTTTATGAACTTTTTCAGTTCTGTTAACTTGCACATTTTAGAGTGTTATCTCAGTACACTGACCCAGATGCAGCTGTAATGAGTTTATTTGCAACTCTCTGCTATCACATGTCGCATTCTGTGGGGGCACGTTTTTGTGACAAGGCAGGAGCAGAAGACCGAGCGATTGAGAGTGTGGTCAGCACCATACACGTGTATAAATGGAGACGGCAATGGTGTCACTTAATGTGTTACTGTGTTGGAGTGTGTTAGTGTTTTGGGTATATTTACGTTGGCCAGAAGTCACCATATTTAGACCACATGACACATTTAAACGTATCTATCAGCAAGTTAGTGGTAAGCAACAGCAAAAAAAAGAAAATACTGAAACCACACCTTCACCAAAACTGAGGCACAAACCTATTGCATGGGCTGAAATTTATAAGATATCTGCATTCAAATGCTGTAAAAGACTCCAGGGGTCAAGTTCACTGACCACGAATTAAGTGGGGAAAAGCCAAGCAAATGCTGAATGCCTGACAAATAAATAAACCTCTATATTGTTAGAAGGGAGAAAAACATTTTACTGTTTAGTGTACGTGAGTGAAGTAACACCCCCCCCACCCCCCACCCCCCACCCCCACGCCCAGTGCTTAATTTAGAATCTGCATTTTTGTGCCAGTAAGAGGCATAACACCGCAAAATTGCTGGCCCCACAGCTAGAATCACTGACATAAGTCACTTTGGGAGTGACTGCTGTGAGAAATTCACAGATAATTCACAGATGCAGTACAGATTCTTCCCAGCATGATTTTCCTCGTCATTTAAATTTTGCCAATTTCCACTGAGCACCTTTCGGTTTTTCACTCCCACAGAAATGTGGGTTCGTTTTCAAAAGGCACCAGGGCAAAACAGACAGCGCTCTAGCACCAGAGGTTGGTGGAAGGAGACGTCAGTGAGTTTTTAGAAAGGTTCAGTGTCCTCGAAGTAACAAGATCATTAAAGAAGACTCAGAGGTTTTTCCTAGAAAAAGCACTGGGCCGAGCTGATGTTATGTTAAATGTTGAGTCATATTCGCAGAAAGTCTGACCACAGCTCAGCCAGTAAATAGGTTTTACAAGACCTAATAAGCAATGTGAATTTTGTTTTTAGTTTAAAAAAAGTCTTTCTACTAAAATACAATTAAAGAGCCATTAAAGTGGATGTGGACGTGAAAGAGCACAGCATCTTTAACTTAATGTTACAGTGTATCTTTGGGTTGTGAGAGTAGTCAGACTAATTGTCATTCTTGTTAAGCAATAATTCTTCTTAGGCTACGTTCACACTGTAGGCGAAAGCACATCAAATCCGACTTTTTTGACCCTATGCGACCCATATCCGATCATAACAGTGTGAACAGCACAAATCCGATATTTTCAAATCCGATCTGGGTCACTTTCGTATGTGGTACTGAATCCAATACATATCTGATGTTTTAGAAAGCGACTGCTGTTTGAACGGTCATGTCGCATTAAATCCATCTTTTACGTCACTGACACAAGACAGACACCAATTATCAGCGCCAGAGAAGCGCCCGAAAAGACATCGCGAACGCTTCCTGGCCATCCCGTGTAGATGTTAGTGAAACTGTGGGGAGACAGCGTTGGAGAAACGTGAACATTTTATTTGTATTGTATAATCTGCAGATTATTTGTAGTGTGAACAAGCAGACCAAAAAATCGGATTTGATCAAAAAATCGGAATTGAGCTTTATGACCTGCAGTGTGAACGTAGCCTTAGTAGCTTTCCTAAAGGTTAGTGATGGTAAATTAATCCTGGTAGTCTTTGGTGAAGGGCATTGGTGTCAAATCAAGAGAGAGGATGGCCTTGATTTTAAGCTGCAGAGTGCATCTGCTGTTACATAAGTATTGTTTATTTCTGTCACTGTGGCAGCTTGGCACACTGGGTCCATGCAACATCACCTTCGGTGTGTATCCAAACTGTCACTGCCTGTGACTGTTCACCACCTCTCACTCAGCCAATCCACACACACACACACAGTTCCTCTCCCTTGCTGAGACACACGTCTCGTTCATAGCAAATCTTTTCACGGGATAAATAATGAGAATATATTTTCCATGGGGTGAGTTCTGTAGGAGAAATGGCTTTGCACAGTTTGCTGAAGTTAATTTTAGCTGCTGGAAATGGAGAAGAGAACCAAGGATAACTGTGCGGCCGAAGCTAGAAAATGTCCTGTTTGTAAATGTTAAAAACCCTCGCCATTTTTAACCACCATATCGTTCTGCTCTGTGACGTTCTTTGACGTTACAAATATATGAAAGAAGACATGAGCTCGTCATCTATGATTTGAATTGTAGAGTGAAAGCTCAAAGGAATTCCTGTGGTGGTTCATGTTTGCAGTGACAGGTACTGGCTCCGAGCTGACTTGTTACATAACATTGTAATGAGGATAAGAACAGCATGCTGCTGATTTTATATGTTGCCGCTTGTGTTAACTGGAACTGATGTGCACTTAGCATCACTGTGTTTCATGTTTGATTGTTTATTTCAAAACCCATGAGATTTAATGTTGTCTTTCAGAATGATTTTTTTTTTTTGCTGTTGCTGGGTTATAATCACAGGCCAAGGTAAATGGTTTCTGGGGTACTGCCTTTGCACTGTACAGAGGTTTTTTTTTTTTTTTTTTTCCCCCCCTGCATATAAAATCAAATGTTGGCACACACCAGAGAGCTTTTGACCTGACACCAAAGGAAAATCACCAGTGTGTAGTACACAACTAGTTGGTTAGTTATGTTGAGCTTAAATGAAGAGTTCCGTGTCATTAAAGTAGCTCTCTTTTTATCTGGCCGATTTAGGTTACACTGAAGATTTAACCTGGTTAGAAGCTGGTTATGTGGTAACACTTCCAGAAAAAAATGACATTCATTTTCTAGTGAAAAATACAAATGTCCTATTAAATACATATGAACATGAGTTGCCTGAAAGAGCTTTTGTTTTTGACCTTCATTATCACTGAAAAATCTAAATCTAAATGTTAGCTGTTATCGAGAAACAGATGGGACTTTGTTTAATAAGGAAGCCCAAAAAGCACCAAGCACAGCTTTTACTAAGCCTGGTTTTTATTGGGCTTAGTCACAGCTTGGATATTTTCATACTTATGTGGAGTACATACACTTGCCTGTTCTGTATTTGAAATCTTTGGGAAGTTTTGTTGTGTTGTTTATTGCCTTAAGACATTGTAAACTACATATTTTTTTTATGTTATCTTCTTTAGTAAGCACCTTGAGGTTATGTGTAATGAAAGGTTCCTTGTAAATAAAATTGACATTGCTGTCTTCATTCTCCTCCTGTGTTTTCCTTTCTCCCTTCCCATTACTGTACCCACCACCTTCCTCTGCCTCTGTGTGTCCACCAGGCAGCCAAAGGGGGGGGTGTCTCTGAGGAAGATGCTGGGCTCAGAACGCAGTGTTGTCGAAGAATGGCTCTCAGAATTCAAGGTAAAGGCCCTCGATTGCGCTACTCTCATTCATGAGTCATAACTATGAAATCTACTCCTGGAGGCTATTTTTTTTCTCTCTTTTTTTTTTTTCGAGAGAGGAACTGCGTACTGTGTGTGTAACAGCTGTGGCGAAGAGTGTTGAGAGTAAAAACTGTGTGCATCTGTCATCTCGTTAACATTTCAGTCCTTTGTAAATTCTAATTAAATGTAGTGAACGCTAGCAAGAACAGTGGCTAGCTTAGGTCAACTCGGGCCTATCGTCAGCTGTGTTTAATCAGCATAACCTCTCTGTACTACACAAAATGTACTGTGCATAGTTTGTTCTTTGAACTCACAAGCAAAGTAGCTGCTTATATCTGCTTCATCATGTTTTCACATACATTTTTATTTTCCTTTTTTTTTTTTTTTTTTTTTTTTTTGATGCATATAAATTATGGGATTATTCAGCTTTCAGTAATCAGTTAGCTTTTATATAAGAACAGTGCAAGAGTTGCTGTTCCAGCCTCATGTCCTCATGTTCTTGTAAATGCTAGTAGATACTGAAAGCAATTTCACATACTCATTAATTGTGAAGCGCTAACAATAGTTTTTCTGTGTTTGCGGTTTCTCAATGTATTGCACAGTGCCGCTTGTCATTTCCAGTATAGATTTAAGCTCAGCTGCATTGTCAGCTATTAGTGACAAAAGGCTAATATTATCTCAACAATTGATTTTTTTTTTTTTTTTAACAATACAAATAGCAAATCTAAAAGGCTAAAGACTACAATAGCAGGCTAGCAAGCGTCTCATTATTTTTTTCATTCATATTCTTGTAATGAAAAAATAGCTTTAAAAATATCACAGTGGCATGCAAAATATACACAAATGACCCCACTCAGTAAAATTTGGGTTAAGACAGTTTGGCTAGTAGGCAATGCAAATGATTTTTTTTGGGGGGGGGGGTGCTGGTATTTGTAGTGTTTCAGTTGAAGTAGTTAGTTGACTGTAATTAATTAATAATAAATGTTGCTTCACTCTTGGTGTTCCAGACTAGTTTAAAAAAGTGTTTATGTCACTTTTCTTTCTCATTCTGTGAAGAAGGAATGGGTTCCTTTAAGCACTGTGGTTTGTACAGTGCATTAAACCGTTATGACACGGCCACAAAGTTTCTGTCACCTTAGCAATCATAAATCTGATGCAAAAGTCTGTTCAGCACATTTACAAAACAGAAAAGTGCAAAGGTGATGACGAGCTAAAAAGAAGGAAATAATGTGCAGTACATTAAGAGGAATGGAAAAAGACAGCAGAAAACTAGAGAAAGGAGGAAAGATGAGAATAGAATGGTATGACTCATGGTGGTGCAGACCAGGCACATTGTGTTCTGCCCTCAAAATGATCATACTCTCACGCTGAGAGGCTATAGCTGCCGTCTGTCATCTACAAAACACGATCTTGACCATTTGAAGGATTTCACCCCAGGATGTTCTGAGGATGTCAGACATCATCAATCTGTTAGGTTCAGAGTTATTTTATCAAAAAGCTATGCTTTCCTAAAAGTTTTCTTTTCTTACTTCACCTACCACATTGTCAAACTCATCGACTGGGGAAGTCAATCTTTTCAAGTCTTTTTTTTGATGCTTCCATTTTTAATCAAGGGACTTCTTACATGTCACAGCATGCTGACACACAGTTAAGTCACTGTGTGCTGTGAAACAATTGAATACAGGATGTAGAATTACACACAGTCTTTACTTGTTCTCTAGTTTTGTGGCTAGACGTAGAAGTTGTTTGCATCACTCAACAGTCCTTTGTGTCTCCTTGCTTTAGTCCTTACCAGAAACCCACATCCCCAGCTACGCCGGCAGCCTTCATCTAAAGAAGTCCTTGGTCCCAGCTCTCTACAGAGTCATCCAGGACCCCAACAACGAGGTAATACACGGAGGACGCGCACATGCAGACGGATGGTTTTTAGCTCAAGGAAATGTGCTGCTTGTGAGTCATGATGTTGTTTCTGTTGGCACTGAGCAAAAAAACTTGACACACAGCCGTGTCTGCAGGGCGTACATGCACACCGCAACACACTCTGCTGTTGTGTATGATGGAAGGCACAATGGCGGTGCCGTCTGCGTTGCCTGTGAGACGGTACACTGTGTTCCCTGTATGCAGTGCTTTGCCTAACAAACTAAAGCGTCCGCAGCCAAAGCTGGAAAAGACACAGTCACCGCAGTGCCCAAGCACCTCAATATCTTTTTCTTACTAAGCAGATGTTTCTTGCACCTGCACAGCTAGACCGGTGTTTTGTACTTTAAAGGGACCTAATGACACAGTTTCTAAGCAAAGGCCTGAGGTACTCAATGAGAGAGGACTTTAATTTGGCTCTAATGACACACTTGGTGCCTCCAGTTCTTTCTGGCCCCGTTTTCACCTCGATTTCACGGTCGAATTTGAGTGTCAAGCAACTAGGGATCTAACTTCCATTAGTGCTGTCAGTCTGGCTGCACAATCCCATTAATGATGACACAAGTGATTGAGGAGTGCATGCATGTCTGTGTGTGAGAGATAAAGTAGGGGAGAGTGTAATGTGCTTGAATTTTGCATGTTTTTTTGTTGCTGTTGTTTTTTGTTGTCAAGCTGAGGACATGAAGGGCAAATGCCTTGCCAAGTTCTTTGCCGCCTTTTTCCCCAGTCAGCCATGTACAACACACTTACACAGTCGTGCTGTGTGGGCATTCACTCACACTGACCCCTGGACTGTATAAACGCTGTGGCTCAGCTGGCCTCCCCTGACACTACATCTGCCGAGGCTTTCGTTGTAGTGAATTATCCCCTCTGCTTCTATGCATCTCGCACTATCAACTGGAAGCGAGACTCTCCCTCCATCTGTCCATTCTGTCGTGTTACGTTTACAATGGCGTTCGTTCATGTTTTGAAACGAGAGCTATGTGAGTCCATTTCTGCAGGCTATTAAAAAGGCTGCTGCTGAGGCTAATGGGAGGTAATAGTTTATAGCAGTTTATAGCAGTCATCCTGAACCTATTGTTCTTTAATATTAACCTAGACATACATTTCCATGAATTTAATTATCTTAAAGTGGACCTATTATGCTCATTTTTAACTCTATAGGTCTTTATATCTTATACCAGGCATTGGTGCATCCCAGCAGTTCATTCTTTCTCTGAAACGAGCTGTTTTAGCTCCTCTTCCTTTAAAGCCACCCTCCCTTGAAGCTAGCTTTTATCTTACTGGCTGTTCCTCGCAGACAGAAGGTTTGAACAGCAGGTGGAGAAGGATACTGTCTCTCATCAGCATTATACGGAGCCAGTGGAAGAAACTACCTCATTGATGAAACTTGGCTATGCTTAATATGAGCATCCAGGAGCTTAAAAATACACCCCCGTATAACAAAAATAAAGAGGACCATTTTAGATGTTCTATAAACTGTTTTTGTTTTGTGTTAACGGTATTAATGACAGCTTTTATTGGTTTTTATGATATTGGGGTTAAATATAAATGGATTAAACATTTTATATACAGAAAAATACAGTTCAGTTTCCATATTTAGTTTTGTTTACTGCCTTATTGGGAGAGCCTAACAAGCATGGTGTAAATTCCAGTAAGGTGTCAGACCTCGTGTTAATTTGTTAATTTGCATTTTCTTGTTTCCATCTGTGATCCAGCTCTTGGAGCCTGTGTGCCACCAGCTGTTCGAGCTGTACCGGAGCTCCGAAGACCGCTTGCGACGCTTCACCCTGCAGTTCCTGCCCGAGCTGGTGTGGGTTTATCTGCGCATCACTGCCAGCAGGGATCGTCAGAGCAATGGCTGCATCGAGGCCCTGCTTCTGGGCATTTATAACTTGGTAGGTGTTCACCTTTCTGGGTCTGGTTACAGTAGCATGCCCGATGCAGAGCGATGGTCTTGTTACTGGCTGAGCCTTAAACGCGACCTTGTGGATAACCAGGTCCACCATAAAGTGTTGCAGTGCATACCAGTAGAGTTCCTGCAATCAGCCGTGAAGTAACTTGAACAGAGATTTCAGTTATTTTGTTTTTAGCAGGCAATGCTAATATCTTTGTTTTGTTTCATTTGTTTAAGGCTCATTTGCAAATTGTTAAAAGTTAAATACAATTTAGCCTTAAAGGACTTTTTTAAAAAACCGAAATGTTGAAATGCTCCCTGGATCATTAATTCAACAAATCCATGTGGTATCCCGACAGTAAAAACAAACAAGCAACGACTATTCAAATCTTCACAGTGAACTGCCAAATGTGATTTGACTGTCAAAATTCAGAATCAGGGACAGACTCATTCTGAAATATGGAGCAAGGGTGGCTGCAGTGTCCAGTTTCACACTGTTAAACCCTTCACATGATCTGTCAACTGCTTACCCTGCAAACATAACCAGTATCTTCTGTTTGCTGCTGAGCTTTTTTTCCTCCTCAGTTTTGAGTACTGCTTATTAGGTGTCCTGGTTCTAGTTTGACGACTGCTCTTACAACATCATCATCCATAAAGGGATATCTCTGCCAAAGCTAAAGCTTCCCCACCATGCCAAGCATGAATCTGATTGTAATAGTTTGTAGTTGTGAGAACATCAACACTTTGTCTCACAGTAGTCAAAAGTTGATTGATCCAGACTTAAGGTTTCAAGTAATCCTCCTAACCCATAACCTCGTTGGCAGAAGTTAATTTGTGAGGTGTGACTAGACTGCTATAGGGTTATATGGATGAATATAGGTCGTTGCATTATTTTGAGCCTTTACAATTCTTAAGATGCATTTAAATGGATAAAGTGTAAAGTAAAGTGTGCGTGTTAGTCCCCATAGGGAAATAGTTCCTCTGCATTTAACCCATTCACCCAGTGAAACAGTGGGCAGCCACCAGTGCAGCGCCCGAGGAGCAGTGTGTAGGGACGGTACCTTGCTCAGGGGTACCTCAGGGTAGCCGTTCAGTGGAGTCGAACCCCCGACCTTCCGATCATGGGGCCACCACTCTACCTACTGAGCTATCCCTGGATAAGAATGTGGGAAAGTGCATTTTTTAAATGGAAATCACAGGTGCTTTAGATCTAATACAAGTGAAACATTGTTAAGGTTGAACGTCTGTTGACTTGAAAGACGACCTACAGGGAAAACCCTGGATAATGGGACGAGCGCAGATAGATTGCATCACCAGGAAACACCCCTGGGGAAATGTGCTAAGAGCTTGAGATATCAATAGAAAGAGCTCCATGACAGCCAGCAGAGCTAAGGGTATATCCATGCATAATTCATCCCTCAGTCTATACCACTCACCCTACACACACACGCATAGGTACATACTGCTCGTGCTCATTGACATCTTGCCTGTCTTCAGCGATGACTTCTCCTTGATAAACAGCCTTGCTTTCAGCAGTCGCCGCAGATATTCAGAGATGTACTGTTACCCAGTGAAGGGCACACCAAGGCATGAATCAACAACAAATTCAAGGAGAAGTGCAGATAAGAAAGATTGTCTGAAAAACCAGAAAAGCTCACCACTTTGATTAGTGTAAGGGGGATGGGGGGAGAGATCAAACTGAAACAAGAAAAGTTGTCTCAACTTTACTCATTCTGTTAACAGTGTCCGTCATGCTCACATGTAATAGCCACTTGAGTCCTATTGAGTTGCTCATAATTGAATTTCAGGATAAATCTGGGAAATGAGAAAGTTTCACAAATGTTCTCATGTACATCCGTAAATGTTTATTTTTTCCTCTTTTTTAATATATATCAGGAACACAGATAATCAGGTATTACTTGTAGAAATGGCATCATTCTCAGAGAAGCGTTAATCTTTGTGCAACCCATCGCAGTGTGAAATTGGAATTGAGTGGCACCGGTTCTGGCAGTGACATTTAATCTGCCAGCAGAATAGACGAACACCAGGCTTAACCGCGTGCGTGATAGGCGGTTCTACAACAGTACTGATAAATGTTTGCACCTTAACCACCACAGAGGGAAAAAAATCACATTTACAAGCTTAATATACACTCATCAGCCTCTTCTTTAAGTACACATGTTCAGTTGCTTACAAATATCTAATCAGCCAATCACATGGCAGCGTTTGGGCATGTAGAAATGATGAAGATGACCTGCTTAAATGTGCTTAAATCACATTGTTCCAGGATGTGGAACAATGTGATTTAAGTGACTCTGAATGTGACACTTTTGGCGTTTTTGATGTCATACGGCTGGTCTGAGTATTGCAGAAACAGCTGGGATTTTCCCAACCAACCATCTCTAGTGTTTACATGCTCAGAAAAAGAGAAACTATGCAGTGACCGGCATTGTAGGTTGCTTCAGAATGACATGAAAGCAACACAAACTCAAATAACCACTCATTAAAAGAAAGGTATGCAGAGAAGCATCTCTGAACATGCAACATGTTGAACATTGAAACAGATGGACTGCAACAGCAGGCATTCACACTAGGTGTCCGTTCTGTCTCCACTAAGAACTGACTGAGGCTACAATTCACCAGAACTGGACAATAGAAGACTGGAAAAATGTTGCCAGGTCTGATAAGTCTTGATTTCTGCTGCAACATTCAGACTGTAGGGCCAGAGTTTAGAGTAAACGACATGAAAAGCAGGGATCCACCTGTCTTATATTAAGGCTGCTGCTAGTGTAATAGAGTGGAAGATATTTTTTGGCACAGTTTGGACCTTGTTGGCTTTCCTGACATTGTCCATCTCTTTATTACCACAGTGTACCCATCTTCTGATGGCTGCTTCCAGCAGGATACTGCACTATGCCACAAAGATCAAGCTATTTCTAACTGTGTACAAGGCTATTCTTAGTGGTTTTCAAATTTTGTTTGCTATACCTAATTCTGTAGCTGATTTAAAAAAAAAAAAAAAAAAAAAAGGTTGTGGATGTCCCACAGAGCAGGCCCACCTCACAGTATCAGAATCATTGTTTCAAATGCAAACCTGCATTCCTTCAGTAACACACCTTCTCTGTTTCTTTGGGTTTGCAGGAAATCGTGGACAAAGATGGCAACAGCAAGCTCCTTTCCTTCACTATTCCATCTCTCTCCAAACCATCGATATATCATGAGGTAAGCCTCTCTTCACTGCAACTCTGCAAGTTGCAGAAGGACTTACTTAAATGGCTATTTAGAAGGTGGCAGCTCAACATCCCAGCACTGCAGGTCTTTTTTTCATTAACATCACCTTGAGGAGTTAGCTGTCTGTATGTGTTAGTCCCTCTCTGCCAGATCTGTGTCTTTCAAAAATCTAATAAGAAAAGATTTAACAATTTATGCACTTGTCGATTTCTTTGATTTTAAAATGAGAGCATTTCAACTTTCGTTCATTTTGTGTTTGAGTCGCTTTTGGTCGCTGTCACCGTCACGCTGGCTTCGTGCAAACGCTGACCTGTCTGCTACAACAGGCACAGTATTGACTGTTGCTTTGACCTGGAATTCCATTACCAAGAGGTTTTAAAGGACATACCGACTGTTTACTGGCAGCTCATAGCCAGATTTTAGAGCCTTTTTTACTCCTCATAGCACAGAGTGACAGCCCTCAGTAGGTGCTTGTCTCTGAGTTGTGTGTGCGAGTGTTGATGAGACTTGAGTGTGTAGCATGTGCTGAGGGCGATTTATTGCTGTAATTATAAGCTTGAAAGGCTCTATCCTCCATGCTGAGAGAGTGAAGAAAGCATGGAGGAGAGTGAGTGTGTGTGTGTGTGTGTGTGTGTGTGTGTGTGTGTGTGTGTGTGTGTGTGTGTGTGTGTGTGTGTGTGTGTGTGTGTGTGTGTGTGTGTGTGTGTGTGTGTGTGTGTGTGTGTGTGTGTGTGTGTGTGTGTGTGTGTGTGTGTGTGTGTGTGTGAGTGAGAGAGTCACAACAAGCTTCCTCAGCTGTAGTACGGCTCTGCACGTCACGTGGCCTTATCCCTTGGCCTCCAGCATTAGCATACACTCCGCTCACTTGCTTTTTGTTTTTTCTCAGCGCCACTGCCTCGCCTTCTCTGCTCAGTGTCACACAAGATACCTAGGACAGAATATCAATTCAATTTAGAGGTGACTTTTGGTCTGCACACCATCAGAATAAAATGGCCTTGTGACACATCCTCACTTGGACATAGCCAAAGAGGCCACGCACTCGGTCGTTACCTCTTCCTCTTTTTATTTCAACATGAAGATTTAAGATGACTTTGTTTGTTAACCTGAATACCTTAGCTTGTCTCTGGAATGACACAGTGCTGGACAGCGAAATACACCTTGGTTATTCAGTTTATCCTCTGTGCTTATGGTAACCTAGAGATATCAGATCTGTAACAGGGCAAGGATTAAAATAGGAAGTTAAACCATGTCAGACCATATAGCAGTCACATTGCAGAGGATATAAAACTATCCTTAAGGCCACGTGACATGCTAATTCATGTTGTATAATTGAGGTTGAAGGCTTTGGATTTTGGTCAGCGAAACTACACAGCAGATCCACACAGCAAATTCTGCTGTCTTGTCTTATGATCAGTATGATGACAAGATCATGAATGCACAAGTGCTCTGTTTATAGAATTTTTTTCCCCACAATATTGCAGGATTTCTGGTGCCCTTCAGAGTTTTTAGCTAAGAGAATTCAAAAACAATTCTTTTTGAACAAGTTTTGTTGATTTGATCCATTTAAGTATATGACGTATTTGATGAAATGGTCAAATAAGGAGTCATTGGCTTTACCGACTGTTCAGTGGTCATGCTTTCTGTCATGATATGTATGAACTAATACATGAACAAATTTAACTCGGGTAATTTTTGTGAAGACTTACTTTCTTTTGTATAATAAAAATAAAGAGAATGAAACAAAACAACAAAAATTACGACATCAGGCCATGAACAAGCTGGATTACTTTGTCTCTACTGTCCCCACAGTTTGTTTTTGTGACATGTAAACCTAGTCTGGTTCTTCCATTTTTCTCAACACGTTTCCACAAAGTTTTGTTATAGTTTTCCATTTAAACAAAGAAAAGGGCCATTTATCATTTACTGTCATGCTATAAAGGTGCCACAGCTGGGAAATGTTTAATGAACTGTTTTTCTTTATAGCCTTCTAGCCTGGGGTCAATGGCACTGACAGAGGGAGCGCTCTGTCAACATGACCTGATCAGAGTGGTGTACAGCGGCCTCCATCCTCAGAGAGAGACCTTCACTGCGCAGAACAGGTACTGATTTAGATTTAGATTAGATGTTTAGCTGTAGTTTATACACACTGAGATCCCTGTTTGTTCAATTGGGGGCAGTGGTAGAGGTCTTTCAAGGTGCAACTCGCCATACTGAATCAAACTTTGACTAATTTATTTTCATTAATAAAATACTTTATTTATTGTACACCATCTATAAAACCTTTTTAAGATGATCAGATCGTAAGCCTTGATGCTCGCCCAGCCTCCTCTGGCCAGACTTGGCAGGTCTGAAAGCTTTTTTGGCTCTAAAATACTTTATGCTGCTATGGTGATCTTTGCATAGAAATGAAGCAATAGAATGAGCAGATATACATAAATGCCCGTGACATATACAGTGGTGTGAAAAAGTATTTGCCCCCTTCCTGATTTTTCATATGAACTACCTTTTTAAGGTCATGCCACAGTATCTCAATCAGATTCAGGTCAGGACTTTGATTAGGCTACTCCAAAGTCTTCATTTTGTTTTTCTTAAGCCATAGAGGTAGACTTGCTAATGTGTTCTGGATCATTGTCCTGCTGCACAACCGAACAGATGGGCAGACATTCTCCTTGAGGATGTTTTCTTAGATAGCAAAATTCATGGTTCCATTTACCACAGCAAGTCTTCCAAGTCCTGAGGCAGCAAAACAGCCCCAAACCATCACACTACCACTACCATGTTTCACTGTTGGTATGATGTTCCTTTCCTGAAATACCAGATTTAATGGGACAAAAGTCTTGGGGATCATCAAGATGTTTCTTGACAAAAGTGAGACAAGCTTTTGTCTTCTTTTTGGTCAGCAGCAGTTTTGTCCTTGATAAGAAAGAAACTGGCAGAAATGGAATCCAGTTTTGCCAGTTTCTTTCTTATTGTTGAATCATGAACTCTGTGTTTAACTGAATCGTCAATGCACGCTTGGAGTAATTTTGGTCGGGCAGGGGAAGGAAGGGGGCTAACGTTTTGTCACACCACCATAGCAGATAATCTAGGGGAAGCACAGATAACACTCATCATCTTTAGTGTTTTCCAGAGCAGGGTGGCCCCCTGGTTTCCATAAACACAGAGCATCATAAATATACTGAATGGTTTTCAGCAGGACCAAGCCTCTTAGCTTATCTGGAAATCCATTTGTTGAGTTGGGCGTGAGATAGTGTTTATGAGAAGAAGGCTCAAAGCTCCAGAGAGGTGCCAGCTCAGTGCTACTGATGATCTAGCACCAAGCAATTTACATCCACCTTGCACACAGACTCAGTTAGGCCACTTAGATTCAAGGGCTTCCTCATTGTCCTCCCTCAATATGCACTTAAGGAAATAAAGTATGCTATATGGAAGCTGAAGGCTAATAATAACAAAGGGAGAGTTCTGTATCGATTCCATTTGAGTACCACCAACTTTTTATTCTCTCTCTCTATTTTTTTTAAACAACTATCAAACAGTTTTGTCACAACACAGAGGGTCACGGATGAGTTGTTGTCATGGAAATTTTTGTATTAAATAATTCACAGTTTCTGTGTTGTTGTTTGGGGTGGCTGTGGCTTAGGAGGTAGAGCAGGTCCCCTATAAAGGTTGGTGGTTCGATCCCCTGTCTGTTCCAGTCTGCGTGCCAATCATCCTTGGGCTCCAAGTTGCTCGTAAGAATGTGTGAAAGTTGGATAGAAAGCACTTCCATTTAAGAAAATAAAAAGTGCCCATATGAATGGGTGAATGAGGCAAGTTGTATGAAAGTGCCTTGAGTGGTCAATTACAGTAGATATATATATATAAAAGAACTGCTCCATTTGTCACGCTTACATGTGGGCCTGATCAGCCTTTGCCATAACTTCTAGAAGGAAGAGCACTTTCCCCCACAGAACTTATGCTACAGTTGCTTTTTGACTCCTAGTGATGTAAATTTTGCCATCACTGGGTAAAGTGAGGTTTTGTGTCTGACAGTTGTGTGTGTCCATGTTGCTCTACATTGAAATGGACCATCTACTTATGTGTCCTATCCACTATGAGTTCAAGATGACTTAAATCTTTAGTGTCACTGATTCTGCATCATTGATAAGAAGTCTGTGGAGAGCTTAAGGGCGATTACTGCAGTATGTAAGGCTATGCACCTACAAGCGGCACACTGGCTGACAATGCACAAAAGTGCTTAGGCAAGCAGACTGTTTAACACTTCATAGAGTTGATAAATTGCTTGAACCACGCTGCATAATTGTTCTCAGTGAAAGTGTCATACTTTAAAGGTATGATATTGATTAAAAGTGATATTTCCTTTTTTCCCAACTTTTTTTTTTTGGACCAAGTTGATTAGATTAACAGTGTGTTTTTGGTTGCAGGTTTGAGGTGCTGTGTTTCCTCATGCTCTGCTACAACTCTGCTGTGGTCTACATGCCCCTTTCTTCCTATCAGTCAGTCTGTAGGATGAGCTCACGGTAAGAAAAACAAAAACGCGTGTACCTTCTTTTGTTTTGCATTTTCTCCACCCAAGTGATAACCAGCCTCTGCAATGACACATTTTTTGTATTACCTGCTTTCCAGAAATTAGGATTAAAACACCTCATAGGCCGTGTAACCATATCTCAGTACAGACTGCCATCTTTGCAGGAGGATTTGATAAATGCAGTTTTATTTGAAATGAGTTGAACTGACTGTGCTTTTGGCCAATCAAAAACCTTACTGCTGGATACCTGTCTCCATCTGTCTATTTTGGAAACACTGAGACGCCCTAAGGAGAAAGGATCAATGTGGAATTCACAATATGACGCAGATAATTATTCCACCGCAGCATGTAGACGATTCAGGATATGAATCGCTGCCTACTGTGACCGATCAGACAGACAACGCCTGAAGCAAGCTCAGTCTAGTCTAGACAGATGGCAAACTGTGACTGTGAAGACTTCAGAGCACGAGAACAGCACTCACTCTTTCAGTTTAGCCTCACAGTAAAGACGTGAGCGCCCTGCTGGCTGACCTTGCCTAACCTTCTATGAGTCTCAAGAAGTTAAGATTTTGTTCCCCTCGCTCAGTGTTTGATGTGTTTCCTCAGGAAGTGTCTGATGTTTCCTTTAGTTGTTCTTCCCATTTAGCCTCATCTTATCTGATGTGTGCTTTCCACAGAGGTTAAAGGGATGTTGTTTAACCAGTAAAAATCTCTATTCACAGGTTGTGTGTATGCGGCTTCCCGCGGCAACAGCAGAAGCTTTGGAGGGAACCTTGCAACCGAGTGCTGTTGGACCCTGAGTTCATGGTGCAGATGCTGACTGCAGTGTATCATGCCATGTACGTGTCTTTAAAGCAGGAAAAGTGTTTCGGTTTTTGCTTATTTCATTATATTATGATTTTTTTGGCAGTTCCACGGCTGCAGAAACAAGTTTCATGCATCATCACTTGTTATATATGCAATATACATATGCTGTTGTTATAAAGGAACATTATCACTTATTTTCAGCTCTATTTTTAGTCTTGAGCTGGCTTTAGAGCTTTTTAGCTACCCGCTACAGCCAGAATCGGTTTTGGTTGATTTTCATGAAGGATCAATGCATCAGGTCCAGTTTGGGGTCCAGTTTCTTGCCCAAAGGCATTTCTTTATGCTGACTGGAGGAGTCTGGGATCAAACTACTAACCCTCTGACTAGTAAACAAACCCATATGTCTGTTGACCTTTTCCAACAAAAAACACTCGACTTCTGATTAGTAGCTGGCCCGATCTACCTCCAGAGCTACAACCACCTTACTGCTCTGAGAGCAGTCTGAAGCTGCACAGGCCAGAGCGAATGGTGTAAATGAAGCTGAAAAGAGATTCTGTATTTATTGTGGCTGTAGCCAGCTGCTCGTTGTGGGCAACACAACATAATGTTGTTTTTGCCACTGGAACATTGCTAATGAGGGTCTTCTTGATTCTAGTTTGCCATGAGCTGCTGCAGAAATTCTCCTCACAGCATATGCTAGTGCGCCACCAAGGGCAGAAGCTACCCACTGTAGAGAGCGATTACATCAGCAGCGCATTGTGGAAGCAGGTGATTTCATCCCCTACGAGGACAGTCATTGCAAAGCTGATTATAGCTCCTCGATGACAGCAAGTCCTCAGATATGGATATCCTGATACGATGGTGACTGGAATCACTACTGTTGCAGTAGTGGTGTAGCAGAGCGGTTGGGAGAGGATGAGCATGCATTCTGCCTCATCACCTCCATGAGGATGCAGAGCAGAAATCAGTAGGTTGGAGCAGGCGATGCACAAAAAAAAGGAGAAAAAAAAGGGCTGTGTGTGAGTGTGAGTTTAGATGACAGAAAATAATGGCCTTTTTAGTAATCCCTACCATAGGTCACCTCAGTGCTCACTCACGTGAAGGCCAGATGAACATGAATCCAAGCTTCACACTTGGCACTAGCTGAGGACAGTCTGGGATTTAGGTTAATATGGCCGCTAATGCCGAGAGAGGAAGCAAAATGTGCTGGGATATCAGAACATCACAAACAGAAACAGCGTTCACTTGTGCTGTTCAGATTGGAAATTTATTCTACTGTAGAGTAATTTTCAGCCTCGTGAACATCAGAGTCTGTTTTACCTGCCCATTCATCCCATTTCTTTTGATCTTAAGACTAAAAGGAAGCCCAGAACATTTGTCCCCGCTCGCATGACTGTTGCATTTGCAGGACCACATCAAAGAGTTCAGCCATTCACTTCCTGGTGTTTTTGCAATTTTAATTTATTATTTCCATAGTACTTTTTTTTTCATGGTCATCAGTCCAGGTAGTATCTTGCAGTATCTTGCTCTGCAAAGATAATATTCAGTATTTATTGGACATTTTCAAGTTAAATACATGTTTATCAGTCTTTGCTGATTTTCAATTGGAATTTTATAATATGTTTCCATATCCTGCATTTACACAATTTTACACAAATTAGCAGCCATTAATGTGCCAGTATTCTATTTAGTAACTGTGAAAACCATTTATGTGTGACATAAAGTTTGCTTTTCTAAATGCTTTATATTTTATTTCACTGCGAGGAAAAAAATTCTGCCTATTTTCTTGCATTTCAACAGCGTGACAAAGAGTATAATCCCTCTGTTTAGATACGTGCCCAAGTTATCCACCACGCCCTCGCTGTAGCTGCAGGCATTACTAAATAACTAATAATAGATTAGAGGATATGATTCAGACGTCAAGGCACCTTGTGAGACATTCCAGATAGGCTCGCAGCATGACATTGTTAAATGCCGGTGTGTGTGTGTGTGTGTGTGTGTCTTTTGTTGTGATTTGCAGATACAATGGAGAGTGGGAGATGGGGCGAGAAGCTCTGGAGGACATTCTGTACCGAGCCCAGCTGGAGCTTTACTCCCAGCCTCTCCTGGTAAGACCTGCAGCACAGCAGTAAACTCCCACCTGTCTATAATTAAATCCCGAGACAAAATAAAAACCATGAAGTAAAATAATGGCTTTGATCTGCCTTTTTTTTTTTTTTTTTTTTTGGTCCTCAAATTCGAACCATAACCAGGCTTTAAATCTTGTTATACCTCCTGGCTTTGCTCCTTTAATTGTTTATTGATCTGCACCTGTGCATGTGTCGACTTCAGCTGGGGAACGCCATGAAAAACTCGCTGCCGGAAAGCGCTCCCGACGCACCACGGGGCCGCAAGGTGCTGCAGGTGGAGGTGACTCCCACCATCAGGCGTATATCAATCTCGGCCATCACCACCGCCTCGATACGACGCCACCGCTGGAAGAGAGAGGGTGAGACTTAAAATCTGCCATCTTGGCTGCAGCACACAGGAACGCGAGCCAGGCCGCAGTGCAGGAAGTAAATCTGGACGCAGAGTAGATTACTTTTTTTTTTCCCCGCCCTTTCATCAACCTCATGAATTATCTGTAGCACTTGAGGATAGTTTGAAGAAGAAAGTTAAGCAAGTGCATGGTTATGATTTAAACTGTAATCTTACAGGTTATTACTTTTTTCCCTGATCTATAAAAGCCCGCAAGAAGGAGCTATTTGGTGAGAAAATGACTTCTCTGGTGTTTTTTTTTCCCCCCTTTCCAGTGAGAAGAAAACCCGTTTCCTCTGTACTTCAGTTACACCATTAGCATCATCTAAATAGTGTTTCATGTCAGTTATTGTATGCAACTGTGGTCATATAGTCTGTGTTTGCAGTGTTTGTGCCACTCACTGCTCCTTATTGCTCTTTTTTTCCTTTTCTTTTCTCTGTTTTTGCTTGTCCTGTCTATTACGTGCTTTGTTTCACTGGTTACGATGAAGAGCGAAATGGTGCCTGTAATTTCTACTGTCTCCATTTTACCAAGTATTTATGGGGTAGTTCCTATTTTTTCCATATCTTGTGGATATGAATTTAGAGACAGTAGTTAGGCCTGCTCTGGCTATGATGAGGCCCGAATTGATTGAAGCTTGCTGCTACTAAAGCGACACATTTCCTCATCTGTGTTGTTGACTCCCAGATTGTTTTGACTACTCAACCGATGCAGAGTTGAGCCTCATCGTCAATCCTAGCCTCGCCCAGCACCAACACCGCCACCGCACCCACTGGGATCCCACGGCTAAAGAGGAAAGAGGAGGGCGGCAACACAGCCACCACAGCAGCAGCAGCAGCAGCATCATTCCCCCCATCACTCTCGAGGGTAGGGGACGGGGGCGGACGCTCAGAGCAGGGCGGGTCTCAGGAGGAGGTGCCCCCTTCGATCTGTATCATCCCAACCCTCCTCCTACTACCCCTTCTCGGCTTGAGGCGGTTAACTCTGCCCTTTCCATTGTGGCTGCCTCTTCACTTCCCCAGAGTATACTAACTCATCCAGTCTTATAAGACGCTCAGCCAACAACCCCTCTAATGCAAAACCTTTGCTATGTTTTTGCCTCATTTAAGAGTGGAAGAGTCGCCTATTCTGGGTTTGAAGGAAGTGTGGTTGGCTAGTGGCCGTTCTGCATGGGCCTGTCGTCATGTCATGTTCTCTCTTTCTTCCCCTCATCATGCCTTCAACGTTAAACTTCCACCCTTGTCACTCACTGAGCATGTTTAGTGTCCAGCTTGACCTTCTACTCTGCGCTTTCCAAACTCTCCCTGTTTGATAATTGGGTTTATTGATTTATATTTTCTACAGCTTTGACAGGGAATATGTATCAGTTTTACAAAACGGGCTCAGAGTATCCGGCATCTTCTTTCTGAACTCGCCCCTTGAGGTGTTTGATAGCATCAAGTTTTGGGTCTGTGAGGCCAGCAGCACCCATCTGCTGCTACCACCCTTCCCTGCAGAAAGAGAACCTCCGATTTGTTTGTGGTGTTTTCTTTTTCTTTCTTTTTTTATTAGTCCAGCACCTTTACTCTGTCCTAAGTTTGTGTTCCGTTATGTTGCATTTCTTTTCCCCAGCTCAGTGAGTGAAAACAAGCCCTGCATGCACACGCTACAGCAAGCTTCAGTGATTTCTGCTCAAACAAGAAACGTCGGATCTTTTAGCTTATCAGAAAAAAAGGCCAAGTTATAAATTGAATGCCGTCAGTCTACTATTTCGAGCGGGGATTGTAGGCCCATTTTGCATCCTTTAAGTGTGTGTCCATTTCCATTCATAAACGTTTAGAAATCTTGAAACGTCAGACGCATTTCCTGGCTTGTGGTCAGTGTATGTCTGAGTGCCATCTCGTCTTCTTCCAGTGAGTTTTCATTGAACGCCGCTCTGAAAGAATCCTTTATCATGATTTTGTTAGATAGAAATCTGCCACATATTAAAGAGAAACATGGGATTATTTCAAAAGCAGTCAGTTAGTTGCGATTCTCTTGCAGGAAGTCGAAACCTGTTTGTTTGCCTCTCCATTGCATTGAAATTGAAAGTTGCTTGTGCCTTTGCATGTTTAAACTTCTTATAGCATATTCTTTGCACCGCAACCATTTTTCTTTTTTGTTTTGAGTTCCTTAGAGGAAATTATTCATTCAGCTCAGATCACTTCAAAGTAAAAGTATAAAATGTGCTATTTTAATATTGCTAAATCTGAGGTGGGGGCAGTTTTAAAAACTCTGAACTGATGATGTCAGATTTTTAAAAGAGCCCGACTGATGCAGGAGCTTTAGTTTATTTCGAAACTTTGTGGTTTTAAAAACAATCTGAAAATGAATTTAAATATCAGTCTTTATTAGAAATCTTTAATGTCTGTCCTCTTTAGTTCTAAAGCGATCCTATCTCATACGTTCTGCGTTGTAACCAGAACATATGAGAATGAGCCGCTGAAGATCATCAAAGACTCTTAAGGAAGAATTCCTTATGTGTATTTATTGATATGTATGGACTCTGTTTATGGTAGGAAAACAGGTCCTTTTTCAAATATACACTGCTGTAGTCAAAATTCATCAAACACGCAGGTATGTAAAAACACAGTTACCCATAATGCCTTCTACTGGACAAATCTTCCATTAGTGACGATCATTATATAGTTAAAGTTTACTTCTTTTGTATGTTGGTTTATATTTTACATAATACAAACTCTGATGCTTATGTGCAGTGAGCTTAACTTCTGCAGATGAAATTCGCCTACGGATTGAAAAGTGCTGTTTTAGCTTGTAACACCAAATTTCTGTTATGCAAAGCACAAAGTTCATCCTCATTAATAATGTGACCAACGATTTAACTTTTAAACATAAACAAAGCATTGAACTTTACAGGGAAAATATGGATAGTTTGTATGCTAAGTAGCACTTCCTCCCTTTATTTTTGTTTTGAATTGCAAAGCTAACACTGACCCTCTCAGCTATATTGCGGGTTATGTGTATTTTCTTTTTTCTGCAGAAGCAATGATTTTTGCAGGTTTACTTTAAAATGCTGCTCCTCAGATTGACCTTGAATGCACCATGAAGAGTTTTTAAAATGCTCCCCACTTAAAAACTGAAATACAAAATATGGTTATTTCAGATATTTCCGGCTAAATTTCACAGCGCATTGAAATGACTGGGAACCGGCAGGAAGTATATAAATCTGTTGCATGAGCAGACATAAGCAAAGTGTAGTCAAAAGGCTAAAACATGGAAAAACCACTGGCTGCAGCCTTGTTGGTAAAGATCACCAATACCACTCTTCATTTGGGGGGACTGGGTTGGCCTGTGGTGGTTTGCAGACTGGCTCATTAAGCCTCGCGGGCTGTCAGCTCTAACTGGAAGGCTATTGATCTGGCGAGGTGTTTGGACTCGCATCAGCGCTTTCCACAGATTGGCAGGCACATCTCAGCCGGCCAACCACGTGACCGCTGGGCCAGTGCTGCAGGAGAGACGAGGGATGGGGCAGGAGAGCATGTGTCTTCTCCTCATGTTATGTGCATGTCAGTCCAGACCTTTTTCTTCTCAGTTTTCTGCATTCCTTTTTCTGGTGCTGTCTGTGGTTTCCCTGTCATCCGGGTCTGCTTGTCCCAACGATGCATGACAGAGAGAGACAGCTGATCATCTCTCTTCTTTTAACAGCCTTTACCCTGCATACTGTATGTCAATAACTTGCTTTTTTTCTAACACTTTATCATCTTTTTTCCTTTTCAGCTTTCAAAGTGAGGATACAAATGGATTAAAAATGTTTTAATCTTTAGGTCTTTATCCAAATATCGTGCCTATTAGGCTATAGATTATTGACGATTGCATATTGTGATTAAAAAAAACTCAGCTCTTTGAGCCAGGGTATTGAACTCTCACTTTGCCCAAACAAACAGCTGGTCAGATTTCAGTCAATCTGTGTTACATCAGAGGATCAGAGCTCAGGGTCATTATGCAGTCTATTGAACTGAACCTCTGTTTGGTGCTTAATGACTGAGATAATGAAGAAGCACAGTCTGTCGAGCGTAAAGTGTTGCACTTTTAGAAGGGGAACTAATTAAGTCTGCTAATTTGTTTTGGAGTATTTCTAATCATCTAATCATAGTCATTATTACTGCTAAAATTTTTACAAGCCATTTGACAACACTGTAAATAAAAAATTAGAAGACACGGCTTTGTGTTAACGAGGCAGAGCAGCAACTTCTGTGACATGTGGACGAGATTATAGATTATGAAACTTTGCAGTTATGAAGTGTTTGGAAGGTTTTATAAAATGAGAGTAAAAGTTTTGCTCAGTCAGGTCATACTCAGCTCAGCATTTTGTGATTTCACTCACATTTCTCTTTGCTTTTGTTTTGCTTCTGTCTATGTTCATTCATCGTCACATTCAGACGCTGATGGCATGAGCGGCGGGGAGGACTCCTTCAATATCAACGACCCAGACGAGGGTTTCTCCTCTGGGGCGTCGAACAGCAGCCAGCCCAGCGGCACCAAACTTGGCGGCAGCGTGGGGCCCAGGGGTGGCAGCCTGAACAGCAGCACGAGCAGCATCAAGAAAGCCATTACTGCGCGACTGTCTCGGGACAAGGAGCGAGAGCGGGAGAAGGAGCGGGAGAAAGAGCGGGAGACAGACAAACAGGTGGAGTTGTCTGCGGATCTTCAGGCTGCCACGAGGAGGCATCAACAGAGGCAGCAGTCGCCTCCAGCGAGCATCAACTTGGACGCCATCCAGCTGAGCCCCATAAAGAAGCACCTGAGCTTCCCCGCGGGCCCCATGCTAGTGAGGACTGGCAGCACCTCCTCCAGCAAGTCCTTTGACTGCACGAATTTCAACCTGAACGGAGGCAATGGCGAGGAACACGAGGAGGCAGGAGGCTCTGAGAGGGAAGGGCTTCTAGCTGGGGGTTCTCACCGGCACTCCACCATCAGTTTGCAGGAGGAACACCTGCTCAGGCCGGAGGAGGCTCAGGCCCTGCTGTCTCCTGGAGCACCTCTTACCAAGCAGTCACGCTCCCCCAGCTTCAACATGCAGATCATATCACAGGTCTAACGTCCAGTGCAGGGAATGGCGCGCACACTCACATGCACGAATACCTACATAACACACACAGATTCATGCAGTTTCTCTCCGCGACTCTCTACAGCTCGACTATGACGTCTTTCTACCTGTGCGTCTGTCTGTGTATGTGTGTGTGTGTGTCTAAGAAATTGAAACACATTTGAGATCTCCAGAGCTGTGTTTCCACCCCGTTAAACATCCATTAAAATTTGTAATTGAGACCTGCTGTCGTCGTGGGTGGATGAAGTCACTGACAGCACAACGTGAAAAGTAGTGAATCGTGACCGGCTGCTCCTGCTGTAACTACGGTCGAGTGTAAGAGTCCAGCGTGTCACTGCGTCCTCCTCTCTGCCAAGCTGAGCATTCCACATAGAAACTCTCCTCAAAGGGAGGCTGTGACGAGAGGAGATCTGCAAGGATTTCAGGCTAGCTGTAGGTCATCCGTGACATTTCAGATTATTACGTTTTCCAGACTGAATCAGTCAAAAATGAATCAGCAATAACACTTACCGTCGCTCATTTGGAGAAGAGTGGGGGACTTGGTTGGTCTGTCTCTTCATTCCTTCTCCTTCATTCCCGGGGCTCACGTGCAATCGTTCTTGCTGATTATCTTCCTTGTTAATTGCTGTTTTTTGGGGTTTTTTGTTTTAATTCGACAGAGAGTTTTATGAATAACAGATCTTTAAATGTTTTAAATCAGAGTCCAAAGAAGGGTTTTCTTTTGTGTGTGTGTGTGTGTGTGTGTGTGTGTGTGTGTGTGTGTGTGTGTGTGTCAGTAGTTTGTCAGGCCCAAGTGATTCTTTAGGGTTAAGGCCATGACCTGTTTTTTGTCACAGAAACAATTCTCATTTCATCTGTAAAATCTAACAAATAGGATTGTTGTAAAACCAAACTGGAAGGGTGTCGAGGCTTTGTCCTTCCCCGAGATTTTAAATGGTTAAATCTAGAGAAATAAATACTGTGCAGCTATGGGAAGACTTTTGTCTTGCGGTTTGGTTTAAAATCTGAATCTCGATGAATAACTGCATTGGACCGTGCACACTTTTGCTGACTGTATGTTAAATTTGCGGTTCAAACTGCTCAATGGATCCTTCCGTCTAAGAGCACTCGTTAGTGAGCGTTTAGGTCTGTGTTAAAGCTTGTGTGTTGGCGTCATGTCTGAGCCGGTGAAGTGCTGCCCTCTGGAGGTGTATAGCAGTCACTGCTGACCGCCTGTTTTTGTGCTCTGATTGGATGCTTATAAAACATTTTGTTCTACCTCATTGTGTGTTCACCTGCCACTCAGACACGTGTCTCCCAATCAGAATGCAGAATGGTTCAAAATCAGACTGATGACCAATTGGGAGGATTGCAAATGGTTTCACACTGCAGCTGTGACGACACTGTAAAGATTTGTGCGCATTCGTGTGACAAGTGTGGCTGAATATCCTGGCCTTGCATTTCAGTTGAGTACCATCATGTGCAGTTTTTACCTGCAAAACAAAAACCATCAGACTTTTCTTCTTTTTTTTCCTGTCATATATCAATCAGTCTCATTTGGGTTATTATTTTAAGTCCCTAAAATGCCCTGCTTTGATTTTTATTTTTATTTTTTGGAAGTGCAATTTCAATCACATACATGGAGTTAGATCTCTGCTGTGAAACGGCTGCATCTGCGCGCAGTGCTCGCTGGCCTTCTGTAGTACCCCCTGTCTGGGCTGAGGGATTTGAGCACGGCGTGCTTGTCTGCATGTTTAGTGCCCTGCGAAGCGCCGGCTGTTTCATTGGCATGAAATGCCCGGTGAGCCAAACCCGAGTTTTGTCCTCGTCTTTGCCAGATGTGCCGATACGCATCCTCTCCTTAAGGACTTTCGGTTTCCCCTCCTTTGGATGTCTTAAATTTAAAAATGCCTTCTTTTTTTTTCTCCTGTCTGCTGTTCTTATTTTAAAATAAAATTTAAAAAAAAAGGGATCTCTAGACACATGGTTCAACGTGCCCTTAGATGCAGCTTCACCTTTATTTGCCATTTAAAAAAAAAAAAAAAAAAAAAAAAAAAAAAAATATCATCACTTAGTATAGCTGTTCACATATAAAAGCAGTATATGAAGCGTCTGTGTACTGTAGTAGTCAGCGGTTGTACTGCATTTCCATGTTTTGCTCAAGTGCTTGTTTAAAAAGAGAATGAATGATTAATATATATACATATGCATATATATATATATATATTTATAAAAGTCAGTTCAGTGTGCAGTGAAAATCCCACACGCTCGTGCTCCTGTGCTTGAAACCCTCACAGCTGCTGCTCCTGGTCCTGAGTGAGTCCTGTGTGTGCTTTAGCCTTACACATTTCAGGCCAAAAAGCCTCAGTAGTCAGCTCTTTGGCCTCACATCATCTTCCTCCTCCTCCTGAACTGGACTGGACTGTGGAGGATGAAGAAGAGAGGAGAGTAGCTACAGTTCACACTCTCACCTGGTCCACTGTCTGCTGTCATCGTGCTGTGTGGCTCTCGGCGAGCCGTGTTTTCCCATTTACTGTATTTTGCTGTGAGTCGAGTGGCACCTTTTGGCTGTTGTTTGTTTTTGTTTTGTTTTTTAAACTGTTAACGTGTTCTTGTCATTCACACGACTCCCCCTCACCTGAGGGGTACCAGCAGCCACTTTGGTGCTGCACGCTGCCACAGAGTGACAAATGTCCGAGAGTGTGTGTGTGGGAGCGTGTGCGTACGCAGTGTTATTTGCATGTGATCAGGGTGGGAAATGAACGTTAAAGTTTGACTGTGGTTGGAAATTTTAGCTGCCATAGATAAGCTTATAAATCCTTAAGTCTATTTGAATTTCAATAAAGGAAAAAATATATTTTATTTAAATAAAGTTCATTTCCTGTCCTGCATGTGACAACTGTGGGCTTTGTTTTCATACAGTAGAATGCACTTTAATCCATCCACCTCTCTCAAGATAGTAATCGAAATGACATCCATTTATGTGCAAATACACTCAATGCAGGGTTTTAGTCTCTTAAAGTAGCATTGTGTTGGATGTCACATCCAACACAATACTATTTTTTTTTTTTTTGTTAAAGTCAAAGGGTACAGCTATTTATTATATTTTTTTCTTTTTAAAACCAAAAAAATATATATATATATAGATATATAGATATATATAAAATGGGGTCTGGAAGGTCTCAGGAGATTATCAGAAAGCCACATTTAAAAAAAAATAAAAAATGGCAGCACTAAAATTTCTGTTCTTGACATCAGAATTGATTCTATGCAACATTTCCCCCACCCTCTCCTTTTTATTTTTTTATTTTGGTGGACGGGCTTTCGCCGATCCTCGTCGGGTGGGAGGGGCCACATGCATTTAAGATGATTTTTAAAGGTGCAAGACCTCAACAGTGTCGCCATTCAAAGATTCTGTTTATACACCCTGCCGTGGTGCTACAGAGCAAACGACTTCTCTTACATGGGTGAATTAAGAGGACCATGGACACCTGGACTCTGAGTGCATGTTGAGCCCTTCTGTCAGTTTGCTGCTCTGTGGCTCAAAGACGCCAGTCGGTGTATTAAATAGATTAGCAATTATGAATGCTTCAAGGGAAGCTGCTGGATGATGTGATTACACTGTACTAATGATGTTATATAAATGGAGAAAGACTTATTTTAAATCTTGTAAATAAATGTACAAAGGTGAAGCAAGATGAATATAAAAAAAATGAACATAAGTCTGAAATGTAGAGAAATTAATGTATATTGTTGAATAAATATTGTGCTGTAAGGGATCTGAGTGTGTGTGAGTGCTTTAGTACACTCATCATTACACATCACATGACTACTTCCAGTTTTAGTACCCAGTTTGGTTTCACTATATAACTGCAAAAGTCTCAAGTCACCTGTCATTTCTTTACATTTCATTTAAATGAGCCAGACTTTATTGTAAGTGGGGGTTTTTAAGTGGTCTTGAGCAAGAGAAGTCTTTATTTAAATTTAAAAGACTATCCTTTATTATAATATCTGTATACAATACAGAGCATTGTATCAAAAAATGCAAAAATAAATATTTTAAATACATCAGAATAACCCATTGTCTACAATATAAAAACTTAGTCGTCTGAATTCAGTCAGCTAATTTTGTGAACTGACTGTGTTAGCTTATTTGCTGTTAGCTAATGGTTCCACTGAGTCAGAACAGCTTTGCTGGCAGGGAAAACGGAAATTGGAAAGAAAATTAGAACAGCTACTGTGAAACAAGCAACGCTGGTAACAGTCAATAGTGCTGAATGCAGAGCGACCTTATGGCCGGTGTCTCTGGGCTTTTTGAGTCTTCAATCCTGCCTGATCACATTTTTAAAGAAGGGAACTGGGCGGACCGCCATATTTGACGGAAATTACGTCACTAATGTTAATCTTCACTCCGGTTTTTCGTAATGGATTTGGCTCAGTTGTCACAGCAGAGAAGTAATTCTCACCACTCTTAATGCAGTTCTGAAAACAGTTGAGGCATTTTTCATATCACAGACTCGCCTCTGCAAAAGACAAATCCTTTCTCACATTTGTCAGAACATGAATAGTCAGTCAAGCACTTCAACTTTGTGATGAATGAATAAAGACTTTTCATCACTCATTAAAGACTGAGTCATCAAAACTGATGAAATGGAGACAAGCTAAATAATACTCATTAAAATATATGCATAGGAAAACAAACAGAAAATCTATACAATCTAAGAACATAGCACAAACTACTGCATAGTCCTGTAAATTCATGCTTCATACGTTCAGCAACCGCTTTATTAGGTACACCTGTTCCTGTACTGAGTCTCCTGCACAGCCATCTTCAGGGTTTACAGGGATGAAATGAGAAAATATCCAGTGAGCAAGCGTTCTCTGGGTGAAAATCCTGGTTATATCAGAGCGAAATGGCCAGATGGCTTCAAGCTGATAGAAAGGTAACAAAAAAAACATTTATACAAACAAGCTACGCAGAAGAGCATATCTGAAAGCACAACTCATTTGACCTGGAAACAGATGGTCTACAGCAACTTCTTCAGTCTGTGACTTCTGACACTGAAGAAGTCACTTGGGTGAGTGGCAAAACTGTTCTCCCACTGAAAACACTACATCCAGAAGAACAGAATTAACTTTTTGGGATTTCCTTACCTGGATGATTGAGCATGCATCAACACAAATGGTGGACAGTCCCAGATATTTAACCCCTAGTGAATTGTTTCTTAACAGGGTTGTTGACCCACTATTGATCATGTGCCTCGACATCTGCACCAAGGTGTGAAAAAAGGCGTGGGTCATTATCAGCAGAGGTTTTGGGTGACACCATTGTGAGACCTTGCCTCACCCTATTATGTGACCCATTGAGATCACCTGAAGGAAGATGTGAGTGGAGGTTGAGATCCCTTCCCAGGCACTTCAACCCCAAAAAGAAATTGAGAATATAAATTCTATGTACAATTCTAATGGTGTAACCAGGGCATTTTTGAGAAAAGAGCTAACGCTTTTACGTTTAAGTTGCGGAGAGTCCTGCTGAAGTTCTGCAGAGCTCCGGGGGCCTAAGGGTACATCTTTCGCCATCTTACAATGCTGTGATTGCAGCCATTCCCCAACTTTTTGTGAATGGTACTCATGGCCATTGATCAGTGGGTTTTGGTCAGTGGTTGTTGATCAATGGTCATAAGAATTTGCATAATTAAGATTAAGAAACTGACCTCCCAGCCCATTGTTCCCTCCCTCAGTCATTATGCAAATGTACTGTTTATAAGATTGGGGAAACAGTCAGCTGAGACTGAAGAAGTCACTTGGATGAGTGACGAAACGTTTCACCCACAAAACGCTACGTCCAGATGAACAGAATCAACTTTTGGAGATAGTTTTTAAATTATTTATTAAGTTCTGTTTAAGAGTTATTGTAATATGACATGTTGTTGATTTATTTATTTTTTAATTTAGTCTCTTAAATCGATTTTCTATCTTGTTTATGAACAAATACTTTTCAAAAATAAATGCAAAATTAACGGGCTTTAGTCATGAAGTCAAAAACTGTGCGCTTCTTCCAATGCAAACGCTCTCACGACTTTGCGCATGACCGTTAGAAACATATGACCTTCAAATGGCCGAAGACATAAACAGCAGCAGACATGGCTAAGTTAATATGGCCCTTATCATTTTAAATATTTAGATAATAGTAGGGCAAGGAGCTAGGTTTTTGTTGTCTGTGGAAGCTTGTTTCCGTCTCTGTAATATCATAATAATAATACAAAACAATAATAATAAAAAGGGTGGGTTATCTTGACTTAAGAACTCGAAATTTCAAGTTTGCTTTTTTTGAGATAATTTTGATTTTATTGACTGCAGTTTTGACAGCAAGTTTTACCGGGCCGGAAATTCCCGTCCATAGTTGTCTGGTCAATTTAGCTAGCTAACTAGCTACTCTTCAGAAACTCTTCAGGTAAACTGACACGTACTCATACACGAAATTCTCGTCAAGGTGAGGTGGCCGCACAGCTTCCAGTATTAGTTACTGACTTCTTCATAGACAGAACTGTTTATTCCCACATTGACTGAAAGAGAAGTGTTCCAGCTAACTGAATGTCAGTTCATTGCCCCCGCTTAATTCTGTTTTGGCTCTCATATCTGTCACCGTCAGTCAACTGGACTCTTCTCAGTGTTATAATTTAAACCGCATTTTATTCATTTATTTATTTGTAAATAAATTTGTAAATTTATCTGTAAATACGAAGACCTTGAGCCAGGACCGTGTCATTTAATTCAGCTCCTGAGTCTTGCTAGACCAGTTTCTGAGTGTGGTGCAGTTTACCCTCCTCTTCACTAGGGGGCTCTACAAGACGTATATTTATTATGAGTCGATCTGTAAAACACCTTATTCATCCCAGGTTTCACTCCGCTTCATTGAGTAAAGTCTAAAGACTTTATAAATGGATAAATAAATTGCGTGTATTTATAATTAGCGTGTATGTAGTGAAAGTATTTGTGATATTTGTGTTGGTCTTTCTATTGGATCAAAGCGTGTCACGTGTCCAGGAAGCCGCAATAACGTTTGCGTTATAAATGCTCGCAAGTTAAATTTACCGCAACACAAACCCAGCGATATAAGATGTGTGAGGGAACATGGTTGCTCTTGTTTGTGTGATAATTCAGTACAAAATATCAGCAGTTCAGCTTCCAAACCATGAGTCAGAGAGACGGCGCTGGGAACCAGGCCGTTTCCTCCGAGCCGAATGCGACATCGCTTCTCGGCCTTTTGGCTAAGATCAAGTGTAGTATCTGTTCTTATCAGTTTAATATCTGATACGTCCCCTACCCGGGGACCATATATTAAATTGATTTTTGGAACAGGGAGATGGAATAGGGGCTTGCTCCGTCCACTCCACGCATCGACTTGGTATTGCAGTACTTCCAAGAACGGTGCACCCACCCCTTATTATGTTTAAAGTTAATATGATGGCTACGACTGCGTTGTCAGGGTACTTAGTTCAAAGCTGAAATTAATTTTGGATTGTTTGCAGTGAATAAATAATGTACCCTTTTTGGTCCCTTTGTGTGGAAATTTTTCAAAACAAAACAATGTATGCACAACTGATGTCAGTAAATTTATGAAAGTCTGGTTTATTTTGATGTGAGAAACGTGGAGAAAGAACACTTTTTTCCACTTATGAGTGTGATTGTTCTAAGAAAACCAAATTATGGCACAGAAAAATGGCCAAAGCGTGAACTTTACTGTAGAAATAACAAAAATAAATAAATTTTAAATTACAGTTACATTATTTGAAAAAGTTCTAATGAAAATACAACCGTGTGTTCACAGCTCAGAGTTAAAGCCGGCACTTGCCTCTGTTTTCCAGTAGAGACCGACAGCTCTCCTAACTGAAGTGTAAACAGCGCATTCTGTTCTTCATCCACAGAGGACTCATACTGAAATAGGTTAATAGGTTTAACTCTTCTTTTTGCCATCTTGGTAAAAATTTGGTTAATGCTCTGCACAGCACTGAGCGTGATAAAGCTCACAGTGTAGTTATCCCCCTGTCGACCACCAGAGAGTGACAGAGCTCTGTAGGTTTTCTGCTCTCTTTGGACCTTGCTCCCTGATGAATTCACACATTTTACTGGTAACAATTAAAATAATCCAACTTTAAGGCACTTGTATGTTGGCTTTACATTTCAGAACCTACATCCATATTTTATATACTGTCTGTGGTTGTGTTGCCAGCAACCAATAAACATCAAGAAGCACAAGATAGTCTCTTGCTGTTAAAGACCAAGTTGTCTGATTACAATATATTCCTGGTATTCATGCTTTAAAGGAAACATTTGCCTTTGAGTCCAGAGTCTTATCATTTCCAAAGTAGTACAGCTAAGCAGCAGTAGTTGTTTCCGTTCTTATTAACTCTGATATTTCCTACTTGTTGCCTGGCAAAAACAATAAGCAGAAACAAAAATACAGAGAAAACATCAACAATCAGACGGCCCTCTATGAGCAGCCACTTGGCGAGAGTGGAAAAGAAAATCTCCCTTTAACAGGGAGAAACCTTCTAATGGGTGAGTCTGGGTTTCTTTGCCTAGGCTGCTGCCTTTGTGACCTGGCATAATACAGGGAGTGCAGAATTATTAGGCAAGTTGTATTTTTGAGGATTAATTTTATTATTGAACAACAACCATGTTCTCAATGAACCCAAAAAACTCATTAATATCAAAGCTGAATGTTTTTGGAAGTAGTTTTTAGTTTGTTTTTAGTTTTAGCTGTTTTAGGGGGATATCTGTGTGTGCAGGTGACTATTACTGTGCATAATTATTAGGCAACTTAACAAAAAACAAATATATACCCATTTCAATTATTTGTTTTTACCAGTGACACCAATATAACATCTCCACATTCACAAATATACATTTCTGACATTCAAAAACTAAACAAAAACAAATCAGCGACCAATATAGCCACCTTTCTTTGCAAGGACACTCAAAAGCCTGCCATCCATGGATTCTGTCAGTGTTTTGATCTGTTCACCATCAACATTGCGTGCAGCAGCAACCACAGCCTCCCAGACACTGTTCAGAGAGGTGTACCGTTTTCCCTCCTTGTAAATCTCACATTTGATGATGGACCACAGGTTCTCAATGGGGTTCAGATCAGGTGAACAAGGTGGCCATGTCATTAGTTTTTCTTCTTTTATACCCTTTCTTGGCAGCCACGCTGTGGAGTACTTGGACGCGTGTGATGGAGCATTGTCCTGCATGAAAATCATGTTTTTCTTGAAGGATGCAGACTTCTTCCTGTACCACTGCTTGAAGAAGGTGTCTTCCAGAAACTGGCAGTAGGACTGGGAGTTGAGCTTGACTCCATCCTCAACCCGAAAAGGCCCCACAAGCTCATCTTTGATGATACTAGCCCAAACCAGTACTCCACCTCCACCTTGCTGGCGTCTGAGTCGGACTGGAGCTCTCTGCCCTTTACCAATCCAGCCATGGGCCCATCCATCTGGCCCATCAAGACTCACTCTCATTTCATCAGTCCATAAAACCTTAGAAAAACCAGTCTTGAGATATTTCTTGGCCTGTTCTTGACGTTTCAGCTTGTGTGTCTTGTTCAGTGGTGGTCGTCTTTCAGCCTTTCTTACCTTGGCCATGTCTCTGAGTATTGCACACCTTGTGCTTTTGGGCACTCCAGTGATGTTGCAGCTCTGAAATATGGCCAAACTGGTGGCAAGTGGCATCTTGGCAGCTGCACGCTTGACTTTTCTCAGTTCATGGGCAGTTATTTTGCGCCTTGGTTTTTCCACACGCTTCTTGCGACCCTGTTGACTATTTTGAATGAAACGCTTGATTGTTCGATGATCACGCTTCAGAAGCTTTGCAATTTTGAGACTGCTGCATCCCTCTGCAAGATATCTCACTATTTTTGATTTTTCTGAGCCTGTCAAGTCCTTCTTTTGACCCGTTTTGCCAAAGGAAAGGACGTTGCCTAATAATTATGCACACCTGATATAGGGTGTTGATGTCATTAGACCACACCCCTTCTCATTACAGAGATGCACATCACCTAATATGCTTAATTGGTAGTAGGCTTTCGAGCCTATACAGCTTGGAGTAAGACAACATGCATGAAGAGGATGATGTGGACAAAATACTCATTTGCCTAATAATTCTGCACTCCCTGTAATCATGAATTGACATTAAAACAAAGCCAATGAATTGAACTGAGGAGGCCTTAGTTTGTACTGGGGAAAATAATAGCGGTGAGAGATGCCAAATGCCGGTGTTGTGCCAAAAAGTGATTGTCTGCCAAAAACTGATTTCCGGTATTTGCCAAAAACTGATTGCTCGTATTTAAACTGCTATAAGTAACTTGTTGGGCTATAATATGTGAAACATATGTCAAATGCATCCCTCATGGATGACATAAAGTCATCTTGAGCCACAAACAACATTCGTGTAACAAGGTAGAAGCCGCAATCAGTTTTTGGCAGTGACTTTTATATAACCTTTATTTAAACAGTTAAAAAAAATCTCATTAACATTAAAAATGTCTTTTGTAAGAGTAAGTTGGCCAAGAGGACAGCAGAAATGGCAGCAAATATTACAATATTTCTGTAAAAATATTTTAAGTGGGGATAAAGGACCGGATTGGTTATAATGTAAGTACAATAGCAGAGAGTTGTAAAGATACTTGAAAAACAGATATTGTTTTAATTCTCTATATAACCCCTTTGTAAACCCTGTTCACCGAAGTCTATTTACGAACATACGTAAAGATATTACACATAAAAAATACACAGAAACATTGGAAATCAGTTTTTGGCAGACAATCACTTTTTGGCACAACACCGGTACCGGGAACGTGTGGAGTCCCGCTTCCAACAGGGCGACACACGGAGTATGTGGCACGGACTACGCACCATTACGGACTACAAAGCCAGGGACACTGCGCCGATCAACGCCGACTCTGCATTCACCAACGAACTGAATCAGTTCTACGCCCGTTTCGAGGTTAGCCAGGCGGCTAATGCTATCTACCGCCTGACTACCGAGGACAGTGACGTCATCAGCGAGAGACCGGTGACCAGCATCGCGGAGCATGACGTCCGAGCGGCATTGAGGAGAGTGAACACAAGGAAAGCGGCGGGGCCAGACGGCATCACCTGCCGTCTGCTGCGCTGCTGTGCTGACCACCTAGCAGGTGTGTTCACTTCCATCTTCAACGAGTCCCTGGCGAAGTCTGTGGTCCCCACATGCTTCAAAAGATCCACCATCATCCCTGTGCCCAAGAACAGCAAACCCTCATCCCTGAACAATTACCGGCCAGTTGCACTGACCTCGGTAGTAATGAAGGTGTTTGAGAGGCTGCTGAAGAACATCATCTCCTCCTCCATCCCAGACACCACAGATCTACTGCAGTTCGCCTACAGATCCACAGAGGATGCCATCGCCCACGTCCTACACACCACTCTCACCCACGTGGACAAGAAACAGGGTAACTATGTGCGAATGCTGTTTGTTGATTACAGCTCAGCGTTTAACACAATAGTGCCCTGCAGACTGTTCACAAAGCTCAGGGATCTGGGACTTAACAGCCGTCTGTGTGCATGGGTGTTGGACTTCCTCACTGGCAGAACTCAGGTGGTGAGGGTGGGTAGATGCGTCTCTAACAGCATCACCATCAACACAGGAGCACCTCAGGGATGTGTCCTCTCGCCACTGCTCCATCTATACTTCAGACTGTGTGGCCACCCATGGCTCCAACACCATTGTGAAGTTTGCTGACGACACAGTGGTGTTGGGTGCCATCTCCAACAACGATGAGGCGGCCTACATGGATGAAGTGAAGAATCTGGCATCATGGTGCCAGGATAACCACCTCCAGCTGAACGTCGGCAAGACCAAGGAGCTGGTGGTGGACTTCAGAAGGGGTCAGCACAGAGACTACAAGCCCATTATCATCAATGGAGCTCCAGTGGAGAGGGTGCAGTCCTTCAAGTATCTTGGTGTCCACATCTCCTCAGACCTGACATGGGCTGCCCACATTCAGGTCCAGACCAAAAAGGCTAGGCAGCGCCTGTATCACCTACAACAACTGAGGAAGTTCAGGGTCTCTCCAAAGATCCTCAGGATTTTCTATACAGGTGCTGTGGAGAGCATCCTCACACAGAACATGACATCGTGGTTTGGGAACAGCTGTGTGAAGGACCAAAAAGCTCTCCAGAGAGTGATCCGTACAGCAGAACGCTGCTGCAGGATTGCTCTCCCCCCGCTTCAGGACACCTACACCAGGAGATGCCGGACTAGAGCAGCGCAGATACTGAAGGACCCGTCCCATCCTGGCAACAAACTGTTCCAACTTCTGCAATCTGGTAGAAGGTTCCGCATCTTCCGGGCAAGGACAGAGAGACTCAAGAGGAGCTTCTATCCCCAAGCCATCCATGCCCTAAACACACACACCCGCCCTCTCACATCATCTATAATTGACTGAGACAGGACTCTTCCAGACACTCTAAACCAAGGCACAATGTACATTTCAAATTCCTTTAATTTTAAATATGTTTATATTGTCTATCCTGTAAAATAGTCAGATGTCTATTCATATTAATGTACAGAATTCACCTGCTTGCTGGTACTACTGCACATTCACCCAATGTATATACTATAAAAAAAAATTTAAAAAAAAAACACCCAGCACGCCCCTGCGGGCGGTTTATCCTTCAAGCTCGGGTCCTCTACCAGAGGCCTGGGAGCTTGAGGGTCCTGCGCAGTATCTTAGCTGTTCCCAGGACTGCGCTCTTCTGGACAGAGATCTCCGATGTTATTCCCGGGATCTGCTGGAGCCACTCGCCTAGTGTGTGTGTGTGTGTGTGTGTGTGTATATGTGTATATATATATATATATATGTATATATAATCTATATCTTCCTCTACACCCCCCCCCCCCCCCCCCCAATTTTTGCACATGTCGAGGAGCGTGTCAGGCTACATTTCACCGTGTGTTATACTTGTATAACTATGCATGTGACAAATAAAGAACCTTTAACCTTGAATAATAGGGTGGTCGTGACTGGACTGAGAAAGACGAACTGCTCTGCTTTCACCAAGATGTAAAAGACCCTCTGACAACAACTTCAGTCTGTCAAAGATTAATTATTCTTCGAATGAAACCAGTGTCTTTATGTCCTGATTTCTGTCTTTGTCTGCTTTGACAGTCTGGTAAAACTGGTAAAACAAAACGAGTGACGCCAAACAAAACCATTTAGACTTATGGAAGTGCCATACTGGAGTTGTGCTTATAGTACTGAGACCTGCCTTATTTCTTTCTCAAATGACAACTGAAATCATGAGCCCTTCACTTCAGAGTGTCCACTTTTGTCTTGTCCCTACACCTGCAGGTAGAGCTGCTCCCAATCCTGGTTACAAAGACAAAGGCCATGCTGTGCAACATAAACTCCAGTACTGAGATCACATCTTCAGATTTTACCCTGACTTCAGTGCAGCCCAGTGTAATCGGTCTGGTGCATTTAAGAGATTCAAGCCTAAAGCCTAATGTACCATTTTATTCTAATCTTTATGCTCTAATTTCCGAGTAATTTTACTTTTAACGTAAATGCATTTTCATGCTTGAGTAAGACTTACTCTCTACCTTAAGTAACAGTTTAAGGTGTTTTTACTGTGTGCTCGCTGTAATTTTACTGAATGATCAGAGCGCTTCCTCCATCACTGGTGGAATTTTTCTTTGTTAAAGATTAAGATCAAGACAAAACCTCTAATATCATTTGCTAAATGCAATTTGAAAGAAATTTTAAAAATCATTCTATATCATCTATATCATTCCCAGTATGCCTGTCTGTTGTTAATACAAACAATGGTAGTAAGAAATGTATTTTAAATACCTCTATAATTATTCTCTTTGAGCTTGAAGGAGAGGTCAGAAGTCACATTTATTAAATTAACTAAATCTTTATACTGTGCTTTCTGTATGTTGACAATAAATACCACATTTAGTTAGTTTTTTGTCAGTTGTTGACCAATAAATCATTAAGTTGACCTTGGAGACCTTAGGGCATGGAGGTCAAATTTTAATGGACTGTCTACATGATCCCACTCTACACCTCTAGTAGGTTTTAGAAGAATTCATGCAAAACTCTTTGTGCTATCATGCTTACAGATTACGCATGCAAACTCTGCCAAAAACATGACCTTACTGGAGACCAATTATAGAGCAGACACTGGACAATCATTACATTTATAGTGGATCAGCACTGATAACAAACTTTGTGTCAAAATATGTAACAGAAACTTAAATTTGATTACTTGCCGCAATAACCGCAGTATATTTATCTCCTGATAGTGAACCAGTGCTCAGTTCAGTAACTTGATCCCATCTGTGTTACCTGGCAACTAGTGCCATACCACATAAAACACACCGTTTTCATAAACCTGGGAATGTGCGACATTCAAAGAAGTCCCAAGAAGTGATTTCATGTCCTTCTTGTTGTATTTTTAAATGAAAGGAGGATCTAGGAGGTAAGTGTGTGTGTGTGTGTGTGTGTGCAAACGATTCTGTAAAGCGTTCTTATATATGATACTAAAATGTGTATAGGCATGTTACATAATTGGTGAATCTAATCTCATTCAGCGTGTTGAACTCACATTTTTGAATATACACTCATCGTCCGGTTCATTAGGTACACCTGTTCATCTGCTTGTTAATGCAGGTAATAAATCAGACAGTCACACGGTAGCAACCCAAAGTACTTCAATATGGAGACATGGTCAGAACAGCCTCCTGAGGCTCAAACTGAACATCAGGGAAAGAAAGGTGGTTTAAGTGACTGAACATGATGCAGTTGTTGGTGCTAGATTTTTTTCCCCAATGGTTTGAAAAATAGCAAAAATCCAGTGAGCAGCAGTTCTCTGGGTGAAAATGCCTTGTTGATGTTGCAGAATAGAGGAAAATAGCCAGACTGCATCAAGCTAATGGGCAGAAAACACAACACAAAAAATTCAAATAACTACTCGTTACAACCAAAGTATGTACAGGAGCTTCTCTGAGTGCACAGCTCAGATGGACTACAGCAGCAGAAGACCACACTGGGTGCCCCTCCTGTCAGCGAGGAAATGGAAATTGAGGCTACAATTCTTACATACTCACCAAAATTGGACAATGGAAGCTTGGAAAAATTTCTCGTCTCATGAGTCTGCTGCAACATTTGGATGTTGGACTCAGACTTTGGCGTTAACAACATTGCATGGACGCTTTGCATCTATGCTTTGGCTTGGTTGATGGTGGTGGGAGATCTTGTTACACTTTGGGCGCCTCATTACCAACTGACCACTGCTTAAACACTACAGCTGACCATGTCCATCCCTTTGATTGCGGTGTACCCAGATTCTGATGGCTGCTTCCAGCAGGATAATGCATTATGTCACAAGCTCAAATCATCTCAAACTGGTTTCTTGAATATGACACTGAGTTCACCTTAATCAAAAAGCATCCACAGTCACAAGATCTCAATCCAATAGAGCACCTTTAGTATGTGGTGAAATGGGAGATTCACATCATTCATGTGCAGCCAACTCCAGCAGCTGTGTGATGCTATCAACTAAACATGGACCAGAAATCTTGAAAGACAAAAGGGGGTCCAACCCAGTACTAGCAAGGTGTACCTCATGAAGTGGCCAGTGAGGGTATATCTCAGGCTATGTAACTGTGAGTAATACGAAGCCTGGCTAGATAGCAGATTATGTCATCTAGTGAAATCCCTTGGTGGTTTATATTGTTTTCTGAGGGAGGAGCCAGTTTAACAGTGTGATGTGATAAAGTCACGCAGCCTCTCACTCTCTCATGTGAGGCGTCTTGAAGGCTTCGTTGATGATGTCTGAAACAGCTGGTCAGTGTGGGCTTAAACATGTTGTGTTATCTGTGTGTAACTAGCTGTAAATTATTTCTTGTTGTTGTTTTTGGACGCTAGCTCTTCAAGAAATCTTTTACACAGCAAGCTTTTCTTTTTTTTATTATTGCGCTTTCAGATATGCTACCTAAATTTGAGAGCAAGGTTCACCCACACCAAGTGACTCAGCAGTTGCAGCAGCAAAAAACACATGGAATATATCAAGGATTGGTTTTGTATAAGGTGGGTGTTTATCTGTCACAAGCTTTTATTTTTCACACAGGATTAGGATTAAGAAAACTGGCATTGTAACTATATCATATCCATATTAAAAGTACTGTTTTCTAAACTTCACTATAAATGGGGTAATATATCAAAACCAAAAGTATTCATGTAATGACTTATATTACATTAACCTATCATGAGTTTCATATATACAATATTAATCTACAAAGTGTAGCTGGCAAATAGCTCCTGTGATGAAAAGTGCTGTATAGAGTGGAGGAGAAGCCAGACATCATGAAATCAAGATACTTAATTAAAATGTGTGAGCAAAGTAGAGTACAGTAACTGAATAAATGTGCTTTGATTTCTACTATTTCATGTTATGTTAAACCTAAACTGTCTTTCATGTTTTGTTCACAAGTATAATAGTTTGGCTATAATGATAGGAATTATTTTTAAATTGTGCTAGTTCCTTAAAAATCATTGCTCTTTTATGCCCTCATTAAGAAATCTGAGTGCAATTAACTCACTCATTAACGCATTTATGTGTTGATCCACAACCACTGCCCGACTGCTGCCTTTCCTCTACAGTAAGTATTAGGTTCGTGCAGCTTGCTCAGCAGCAACACAGCTCTGACATCACTGTTGCAATGTCGAGCACCCAAAGCGGTTGCTGCAGAGCCTCCTCTCTCCTGCCACTCTGGCAGACCTCATCCTAAGCTCGATCTCATCAACACAATTTCCCATGTTGTGCCAGGATGTCGGAAGCTGGCTTGGAGTCACGGCTAGTTCATACTCTGGCGGTTAACACAGCCAGACCCTCTAAACACCTTTTTCTGTCCCCTTCGTTCCAGCGCCTTGCTCTCGCCTCCTGGATCAAGGAAAACATTTGCAAGAAGGAATGCTGCTTTTTTGAAAAAGATGGAAGGTAAGCTGGGCTGCTCTGCACTATGCTGAATTGATGAGGACTGACTTAGGACTGACCTTCTTGTTGTTGCTGTAATAGAGTGGTGCTGTGGGGACAGTTACATGATAATGCAGTTTTCAGCTAAATAAAATACAGAATGCAAAACAAACTTTGAACACTAAAAAATGGGCATTTCTAAACAAATTAGCTTTTTAATTAAAACTACTGGATATCTGCAAAGCAGGTGAAGAAGAATTAATGTATTTATACTTTTTTAAATCTTAAACATCGGCTTCTGTTTCTCTACTGTTTCTGTAGTGGGGATGTGTGTAAGTGTGGCTACGCAAAAACTGATCATACAGACGAAGCCATCAAGCCAGAAGACTTCACAGGCGAGTCGTGGAACATACACAGACATGTCCGTGAAGCGCCCACTGACGCTTTTGGAGACATCAGATTTGGTGGTTTGGGACAAAAGACAGGCAAGGTGAGCCAGTCCTTACTCTACATTATGTTACTGTGTAAATGCACATCTGCAAGTCTTTATGCCATCCTTTAAATCTGTGTGTACATGTCCACCGTCAGTACGCCCGAGTGTCCACAGACACCAGCCCTGAGATCCTGTACCAGTTATTGACTGAACAATGGAAACTGTCCCCCCCCAATCTACTGATCTCAGTTACCGGAGGAGCCAAGAATTTCTATCTGAAGTCTCATCTTAAGAACATGTTCCACAGAGGGCTGATCAAAGTGGCCCAGACAACAGGTCAGCCAGAACAAGAGCAAGCGAGCAATAGATTTGTGTGTGAGAGATCATTCATTGCACAGAAAGTAGTGTTTTTATGGCTACGTGCCACCTCCCGTGCTTCTGTTCTGTTCATTTTGGTAGTCAGATAGACTTCAGCTATATGTAGTTTGCGTTTGTACTAACTGTAAAAACAGTAAAAACTTGTAATTCTAGCATCCTGAATATCTCTCCTGGTTTCCTGGTAACCTTGCGGACTTGTGAAGCTTTCAGAAAATGATTGCTCCAGGCCCAGAAACAGTCCCACACTCAAACCCCCCCCCCCCCCCCCCCCCCATTAACCACCCCCACCCCCCTTTTTTTGCATGATTTTTAGGTTGTTTCCAGAAAAACATTCACATAGGAGTCCTATCTTTAAAGTCAGGACTGTAAGGCTCTTAATATTGACTTTCATATTTTAGAGATATTTTGTTCTACTGGTGAATATGCTGCTTTGTACGCAGGTGCATGGATCATCACTGGTGGTTCCCACGCAGGTGTGATGAAGCACGTGGGGCAGGCTGTGAGGGACTACGCCATGAGTAGCTCCATGCAGGGCAAGATTGTAACTATTGGAGTGGCAACATGGGGGATAATTCATAACAGGAAAGCACTGGTGCATCCAGAGGTAGGACAAACACTTATGGTGAGATGGCATCATCTTCTTAGCATTCGGTTACTGTAAATTCTTCTCACTCTCCGTCTTTTTCCTTTAGGGATGCTTCCCTGCCCATTATTTGATGGACACTGGGAACCAGGGCCAACTATCCACTCTCGACAGCAACCATACCCACTTCCTACTGGTGGATGATGGAACCCACGGACATTATGGTGTAGAGATTAAATTGCGTAGCTGCCTAGAGATGTGGATCACCAGAAAGTGTCTTGGAAATAAAGGTTAAAGATAACAGATGTAGTATCTAAAAAAATCAATAAGACAACACAGATATTTATTGAAATATGATAATATATCTTTCAAGCTTTTGATATATATATATTTTTAATTGATCAAATATTTGATCTTTAGGGACTGGTGTGACTATTCCTGTGGTGTGTGTGGTTTTGGATGGCGGAGGAGGCACGCTGAATGTGAGTCAGCTGTTTTTTGGCCTCTCTCCCCCAGTGTCAGTGTCAGTGTCAGTGTGTGTGTGTTGTATAACTGCCCTGTGTGTCTCCTCTCAGACCATCTACAATGCTATGCTCCATGGAACACCATGCGTGATCTTGGAGGGCTCTGGGAGAATAGCAGATGTTATTGCACACGTGTCAGGACTGCCACTAATCCGAGTCACTATTGCCCTCATCCAGCAGTTGATGAAGAAGTTTTTTGGTCAAGAGTATGAACAATTCTCAGATGGCAAAATCATAGAATGGACCAAGAAGGTATGTAAATATACTGAATACCATAAAATTACTGAACTTACTATAGAAGCTATTTTGCCCAAAGTGTGGAGTTTGCATGTTCTCCCCGTGTTTGCGTGGGTTCCCTCCAGGTACTCCGGCTTCCTCCCACCGTACAAAGACATGCAGTTTGTGGGGATAGGTTAATTGATTAATCCAAATTGCCCATAGGTGTGACTGTGGGAGTGAATGTGAGTGCGAATGGTTGTCTCTGTGTGTTAGCCCTGCGACAGACTGGCAACCTGTCCAAGGTGTACCTGCCTCTTGCCCTATGACAGCTGGCATAGGCTCTGAAAAGGATAAGCGAATGGATGGATGGATGGATGGATATTAGACAACCACCCAGACTTATGTTTATGCAATAGCTGCCCTAAATTGACAGTGTAAAAGCAGTGTTTTCATACATGCCTTACTTGGATGGTCATGAGTCATATTTTGTGACTGATCTAGTAGTTGACATTATCATCTCAGATGATGTTTTCTGTGTTAGATATTGCCACAATGTATATACACCAATCAGGTATAACATTATGACCATCTGTCTAATATTGTGTTTATCCTCCTTTTGCTGCCAAAATGACTCCGACCCATCGACCTTGACATGGAGTCCACTAGATCCCTGAAGGTGTCCTGTTATAGCTGCAAAAATATGTTAGCAACAGAGCCTATAAGTCCTGTTAATTGTGAGGTGGGCATCCATGTACATAGGTTTTTTTGTTCAGTCATTATCAGTCTTTATTTCCCCAATAGATGCTCGATTGGGGAAATTGAGCTCTGGGGAACTTGGAGGCTAATTCAACACCTCAAACTCGTTGTTGTGCTCCTCAAACCATTCCTGGACTATTTTGCTTTGTGGCAGGGAGAATCATCCTGCTGAAAGAAGCCACACCCATCAGGGAATACCATTTCCATTAAAGGTTCTACATTGTCTGCAACAGTTCTTTGCTAGTTAGTACATTTCCAGGTAATATCCACATGAATTGCAGGACCCAAGGTTTCCCAGCAGAACATTGCACAAAGCATCACACTGCCTCTGCTGGCTTGCCTTCTTCCCATATTGCACCTTATATATATTCGATATATATTCGATTCCTCTAAGGTCCTCACCCCCCTGTGTCTAAGTCTCCTCTCCCTTCATGTGTTTCATGTCTGCTTGTCTTATGTCAGATTTAAGTCTATTACATTTGCTGTTCACATTTTTCTTTGTCAGGATGACACCTTCATCTTCATCACCATGCATCTTCAGTAACATATGTTGAACAGCACAGTTTTAGCTGCAGAACTGTTTCCTGCAGCTAAATGACTAAATATCAAAGATGAAAATATTTGCACGAAGTTTGTTGTGTGCTCACCAGAGATGTCTGAGCCAGAGCCAAAGAAACAGTGGTTCCAGTATTTAAACGTTTTTCTTTATTGAATTTGTAGATTCAGGACATCATCAGGATGTCACACCTGCTGACAGTGTTCAGAGTGAGCGAGGACTATCACGGGGATTTGGATGTGGCCATTCTTCAAGCACTACTCAAAGGTAAGAATATGGATTTGAAGCAAATGCCCGGATCCTAACCAGACAGCCTACAAACATAACACACGCTATTAAGTATGAAGAAGGACTGGCTTAGTGCCAAACAGGCTCTTAGCAAGTATAATATTTCCAGTCAGAAAAATAAATGTGCTATCGAATGTCCCACAGTTGAAGATATTTTGATACCATCTTTACAGAGAGAAAACTACACTTGATGTCTTTAAAAATGTGCCATGCTTCCTTCAGACTAATAACGCCTCATGATATTCTGAAAAAATACCTAAGAAACCCATTTAAACCAAGCTTAGCAAAGAAATCTGAGCTAAAGTGCACTGAAACCGTAAGTGTGTCCACCACACTGGACATTCACTTAATCTTTTGACCGTGATGAGTCATCATTCTAGTTTATCTGCTTTGTCCAGACTTTCCATCCATCTGGGTAATTAAACCACATTATCTGGGCGCCTTTCTGCTATCTCAGCTAATGTAGGTCATCCAGTGTCTCCCATTATAGTCACATGACTACAGTCCTGGTAGTACAACTGGAAATTTTCCTGTACTAATGCATCAAGAACACTATAATAGAAAAATAATTGGTTTATGTTTGATATTTGGTTTTGATGATAAGCCAAACACGTCCATGCTTCCATCTTGTCAGACTGGACTCTTGCTTGTCTTTTTGTTGTAATATAAATATTTTTAAAAGATTTGCTGGGGGGAAAACATCATTCTCAGATGTGTAAGAATTTATTTAAAAATCAATTAGATTAGTCATTGGATAAATGAAAAAAACAACTTTTTACATTCAAATAGTAAATGGCCTGTATTTGTATAGCGCTTTTACTAGTCCCCCCTAGGGACCCCAAGGCCCTTTACACACCCAGTCACACACTGGTGAAGGCAAGCTACAGTTGTAGCCACGCTACAGTTGTAGCCACAGCCACCCTGGGGCAGACTGACAGAAGCGAGGCTGCCATATCGCGCCATCGGCCCTTCTGGCTAACACCAGTAGGCGGTAGGAGAAGTGTCTTGTCCAAGGACACAACGAGCGAGACTGTCTGAGCCGGGGCTCGAACCGGCAACCTTCCGATTACAAGGCGAACTCCCAACTCTTGAGCCACGATCGCTCCGATACTATCTAAAATGCACCGAGCAGTGGATGAGCTTTTTAGAGAGACAAGAGACAAATAAATCGAATCACTGTAAATTCTCCTTTCAGCCTCAAGATCCAGTGAATTCCTGGAAGTTGAATGCTGGAATAGGCAGCTGGAGCTGGCTATAACCTGGAACCGGGTGGATATAGCTGAGACTGAGATCTTCACTGAGGAGAGCCAGTGGAAGGTGGGTTTGTCTTTTAAATAGAAAACCAACATCACTCTCTGATCAGTTACCCAGATAGTGTTTTTTCTCCCCCATTTCCTGCTGAACATCAATAAGAAACATCAGTTCCTCCAAATAACTTTATCCCTTCCTTCTGTCCTGCTGGCTGCAAGTAATGCTGAATTTTATTCTTCTGTAAGGCAAGGCACCTAAGCCTTGCACCTGGTGATGTTATTCTAAAATGTAATTCTGTTTGAATTATGTAAAAATAAAATAATAAATTAACGTTTTTATATTTCTTCTCTACTTACTTTCAGTTTACACACTTTTCTTGGACTTCATGCACACTGCTTTTCCAGTCTTTTCTCTAACATTTAACCTTCTTTGTAAAGTATATCACTCTGTTGCTAGTAAAGCTGTCCATGTTTCTGATTGGTTACATGCTTCCCTTTTGTGCAAACAAACTCATAGCTAGATTGGGAAACTCTGGGTTGCCTTATTTAGTTGATACCTACCTCTTGTGTGACTGCTTAGTCTGATTTCTGATGTTAGGGGGGAAAAGGGAATTGAAATGAAAGAGAAAAATCATGACCTTTACAGCACAGGCTTTGTGATTAAAAAGCATTGAAATCCTGGTTTGTATTAGTAAGATAAATTTATTGAATGGGAAAAATGAAATAGGTAATTATGTGAGCCTATCAGGTGCCAGACTGGCCACACATGCCATTTTCACTGGAGAAGTGAAAAACTGTAAATAATTGACATACATATAGGTTTAACTATAGGGAGAGTTTGCTGTGTTCGAAACTGGTTCCAAAGGTAAACGCAGCCCATATTATCAATACAGAAAGCCTTCTTGCCACCATAACACCATAAAGTCAGCTGATTCAGCAGCAGCATGCATCATATTATAAAGGTTTTACGAGTAGCAGAGAAGAGGTCTAGAAAGAAATAGCAGTCTGCTTTTCCTTCATTTTATTGTCTCCATGTTGAACTTTGCCATCACACCATCCTTTGTTTCTAAAACAATGATACTAGACAAAAAAACAACAAAAATTCTGATGATGTTGTTCTGATTTTTTTCCTGCTTCTAGTCCAGCGACCTCCACTGGGCCATGTTCTCAGCCCTGGCTGGCAACAAGCCTCAGTTTGTGAGTCTGTTGCTGGAGAACGGTGTGAGTCTGAGGGATTTCCTGCAGGAGGAGGAAACTCTGTGTGAGCTCTACACACAGCTGCCCAGCTGCTTCTTTCTGCGCAAGCTGGCTAAGCGGATCCACAGTGCTCGACGCAGCGGGAGGCAAGCTTTCGGCATCAGACCTCGAGCTTGCAGGGAGCAAGGCGAAAAGATCTCCTTAACTTATGTCTCTGATGTGGTGCGCCACTTGCTGGGGAAGTTCACCCAGCCCCTCTATCCTCCCTCCACCACCACAGACCAGTTAAACATGTCCATGGATGAAACGTCACTGTCAGTGAGTTAGTTCATCCACTCTGTTTTTTTGTTTGAAACACTGAATCTGTCTTTTTGCCAATTAATCACGTGTTGTATCTTACCCAATTTTATTTTTTATAATTTGAGAAAGCTTATTTTATGGAAATAGATGTTAGTAGGAGTAAAATATTCAGTAAATATGCAAAGTATTTAGACTGAATATGCTGTAGGGTATCATTATATCAGAAATCCTGGCATTGTGAACATTAATCATATAATAATAACAGACTCCTTCACTTTCTTTTTAGCCGTCTAAAAGTCAGACAAGTTCCCAAGCTCAGCTCAGGGAGGACAGTCCTGAAACACAGAGGGACCCGGGCACAGACCTTTTCCTTTGGGCTGTCGTCCAGAATAACAAGGAACTGGCTGAAATTGCCTGGGAACAGGTGACGAAAGCACTTCTGGAAACTTCAACCATAGCTGCTTGCGTGGCGTGTTTATGACCTCACATCTTTCTGTATCTGTGTACTAACAGTGTAGGGATTGTATGTCTGCTGCTCTGGCTGCCAGTAAGATCCTGAAGAAAATGGCACGAGAAGGAAGCGATGCAGATGATGCAGAAGAAATGCGAGAACTCGCCAATCACTATGAGAAACATGCCATTGGTATAACACATATCATAACATGGCTGAATTGACCGTGATTGTTGCGGAGCTTGAATTTATCCTCAGGCTGCGTATATGTGTGTCCCAGGTGTCTTCACCGAGTGCCACAACAGTGACGAGTCACGCGCTAAGAAACTGCTGGTTCGCATGTCACACTTGTGGGGCAGAACGACATGCCTGCGGCTGGCACTCGAGGCAGATGACAAAAACGTCATAGCTCAGTCTGGTGTTCAGGTAGAGGAAATTTTAGATTTTTCCAGAGGGGATTGCCAGTGTGTTATACATCACAATGTTGAGTAGATCAATTAAAGTTACAAAATTAAGAAATCGCTCAATTTAATTTCAAACTTTTTCTTGGTGCTGCATTATAATGCAGTCTGTGTAAACGTGTCTTTCAGGCTCTGCTGACTCAGATCTGGTGTGGTAAGCTTTCAGTAGAGAACCCTGTGTGGAGAGTGCTGATCTGCATGGTGTTTTTCCCTCTTATCTTCACTGGCTTTCTGTGTTTCAGGTGAGACCTGCCAGCCAGCTAAGGGGTACAATGGCTTGTACAATGCTACTGTGTTTATATGTGTTTTTATTAACACTGGCAAACAGAATGGAGCAAAATAGAGATAAGATAAATAAATTCTTCCCAAGTGAAGAAAGGAAGCATAGCATATGTAAATGACTACTAGGGAGTTGGATGGGCTGGCTTTAGACCACACACAAAAGGCTTTTTTGCCTAATAATGGATAATGCCATGCTACTGTACAGATGTGTTTGAAGTAGGTTAGAGCAAGTGGTAAGGAAAGTGATAAATAGACTGCATCAACGCAACACTGGTCACATTTTTTTTTCCTGGCATCTCCATTCTACCATCTCAAAACAACCCTGAAGAAAATAAACATTACTATACAAAAGGAAAAACCCTTCATTTGGTTGTACCCAATGATGCAATCAATGACCTCATGACCTTATATAAAAAGGAAGTGCCAGTTCGGCCCCTCCCACACACCTGTTTTGGCTGTATGACCAGAACAAAGGGACAAACAAAGGTAATTATAACCAAAGCAACAAAAGCAAACATAATTTACCGTGTCATTCTGCCTACGGCAGAAAAAAATTCAAACCACCTGATGGTTAAGTAGTATTTGCTTTAAAAGCATATGCATGGATGTAAACTGTAACATAACGCTACCACAAACAAACCCAGGAGAGTATGTAGAGCAAAGTTACACCAGCAATGTCTAAACTAAAGCATTATGGCCAACTGTAAAATAACATGGGATAAATCAATATGTTTAAGGCACAAGTGGTAAATAAGTTCAAGCCTACCACTTTGTCACAATACATACATATTAAAAGTTTTACTTTAACTTAATTTTAAACATACACAAATACATAAATATACAGTAAGCCACCAATGTAATGTCCAGGCACAGACAACTCTCACTTGTTTTCATTTGACAGAAACTGACTAAATATACCGTACAACACATATCTACAACTGTGTCATCTAAAATGACTCCTGATTCATCTTTCATACACCATGGAATTGCTGCCATGTGTGGATGAATTTTTAAAGCAAATAAGAAGGATAAAGGAGGGAAAATGCAGATAAAGCTTTCATCAGTGCATTCAGGGGAAAAAATGAAGTCACTTTCCAAGATTTAGATGTGTATTTTGCTGGAAGTTTCCCTGACAGAGATTAGCTATATGGCCAAACAATAGTTAACATCCAAAAACCCATAGGAGGAAAATCTGACAACAACACCATGGATGCTAAACAGAAGTTCACCGAGAGAAACGTGACAGTTTACACAGTGACTAAGTGGAGATTCTTACATCTGGTGTAATGTAAGGATGTGTGTGACTAATTGTTACTACTGTCGGTACTAGATGTACTTGTACTTTAATCTAATTGTTAACGTCTCAATTGATGCCAAAAACTGGAAAATTGTTGTGTCCTAAATGTTATGCCTAACCTCCTTTTTAAGCCTGTTATTGTTACTTATTATTTTAAATCACAGATACAAGTGGCGGAAATTAGCTTTCTTCTTTAGAAATAGGTTGAGGAGTCATTCAGGAGGTACTCAGAGTAGAGCCGCTACTCCTCAATGTCGAAAGGAGCCAGTTGGGGCAGTCGCCTCCCGGGCATGTCCTACTCTGAGGAGGCCCTTGGGTAGACCTTGGACACACTCGGTTGGCCACTGTGTTCCCCTGGATAACCTGGAGGAGGTGGCTTGGGGAGAGGGAGGTGTAGACTTCTCTGTTTAGGCCCCCCGTGACCCAAAGGAAGAAATGGATGGATTATTTATCGTTTTAGATTTTAACTTTATTTGAGATAGTTGTTATGAATTATAGAGCAATGCGTATTCTTCATAATATGCTGAACAATGTTCATAATGCGAGGTGCCACGCATTTAAACTACGATTCATTATTGACGAATGTGATTAATGGTTTCAAATGCCTTTGTTTGGAGGGTTTTTGACATTGTTAATTAAACAATGCCCCAATTTAACTTTCTGCTTGTATTCTTTTTAATAATAATACCTGATTGAGTTTCAGCTGTGGTCAAAAGTGTAACTTTTCCACAGACATGATGAAATCATCCAGAGAGAAACTGCGAAAGACGAGGAGATGAAGACAGTGGAGACCCTGACAGGAAGCACACTTAGAAGAAATGGTTATGGCCCGTATGTACATACTTGTTCCTTAATGCAAATATCAACCCTCATCGCTGCATGACCTTAAATGTCATTTGAAGTTGAATAAACAGTGGATACATGAAAACATGGCATTGTCTCTCTAACTGCAGTGATCTTTCTGTCCACAGCTTGAAGCCCATGAAGCCTCTGGGCTGCTGGTCCAGGCTGATGTACCTGTACACCTCTCCACAGGTTAAATTTTACTGGAACATTGTATTTTATTTTGCCTTCCTCTTCCTGTTTGCTGTGGTGCTGATGATCGATTTCCAGAGCACGCCCTCTGCTGGCGAGCTGCTGCTCTACATCTGGCTGCTCTCGTTGGTGTGTGAGGAGATCAGACAGGTGAGAAACTGTGGCTCAGACCCACAAATGATACAAAACAACAAACAAATAGCCTTTTTTTCTCTTTGTGTGCACTGTACTGTATTGTAGAGAGACAGTCTTTGAATTTTTCAACACAGACAGTGGCCCCATCCACCTTTAGAGGCTCAAATGTCTAAAAGGTCAGCAGTAAGAAATGGTGAGTACCCTTCTTCTTTTAGAGGAGGGAGCAGTGTAACAGAGCAAGTCCACAGAGAATAGAAAACCTTTGTAGTTGTAACAAATGCAGCAAAAACGAATGCATTTAAAATAGGACAGAAAAGAATAAGCATGCGCCTGAAAAGGAAGCATTACACAAATAAATAAATATAAAATTACATCAGGGTAATCTTTGGGGTAGTATGAATGACATTGTTTCACCAGTGAGAGTAATTATTGCACCAGAATGAATATAATTATCTTTGAAAGTAATTACCTTTAGTAGTCATTTCCCTAAAAGGTAGTCATTATATAACCTGTAAACAGACATTTACTCCTAGCTGAAATTCACTGTGTAAATGGCCCTGGGAACGAACTGTCTTTGAGTCCTTAAAATGCTCTGAAGGTCCCGCTCCATCCAGAGGGTAGCAGGTCAAACAGGTGGCGTCCTGGATGTGAGGAATTATAGCAAGTGTGCAGCCCTAAGAGGTGACAGGAGCTGGCAGTGGGAGGGTAAACAGCAATCCATGGTTTTCTGTGCTGTGTTGATGACCCACTGAAGAGCTCTGTGATCTGTTACTCAGAGATACGATATGCCATTACGTTCTAAGCAGAGGAGCTTAAAAGGCAAGGCCTGCAGCTTGTAGGCTCCAGCAGTTGTAGTCGCTGTTGTACCTTCTTAATAACCCACATGGTGCTGGCAGGAAAGGTCTTCAGAGGATTTCTGGGTGTGACCCATTTTAACACAGTTCCCCTTGATGTACAGAGGGCAGTCAATTTGTTTACCTACCTAAATCCTGTCCCTGAGTAACTCCCTTTTTCTGTCTTTTTTTGTTGTTTTCATTTCAAAGGCTTCTTTATCCTTTAATGATTTATTTATTGATTAGAAAGTAATCAAAATAATTTAAATGATAGGTGATTGTATGTCGAATGCTAAGTAATATAAAATCCTCTTATGTCTAATTCTCTTTTCTCTTTCAGCTCTTTCATGATCCAGATGGTTTTGGGTTTCGTAAGAAAGCCAAGATGTACATCAATGAGTTTTGGAATATTTTAGATGTCCTCTCCATCGTCCTGTTCCTTATCGGCCTTGCATTTAGGTGGGTTTTTGCTCTCTAAGACAGTCTGTGGAAATCAATCCACCCACTGCATTATCTATGAATCACCAAGCTTTTCCTACTTCAGGCTGACAACCGAGCTGTTTTATCTGGGTAAAATCATCCTCTGCATCGATTTTGTGGTCTTCTGCCTCCGTCTCATGGCCATCTTCACGATCAGCCGAACCCTTGGACCCAAAATCATCATAGTCAGAAAGATGGTGAGGGGTTTACAGAACAAATACAAAGCATGCTGACCTGAGGTTTTATGGCTACACCAAAAAAACACGCTTACCTAATACAATAAGAGGCTTCTACCTCACCGAGCCTCGATCATAGTCTGCAGATGAAATGTAGTCCTTGTGTTTCAAAAAGGTGTTTTGAACACTTGGATCATTTTGTTACCACACTTATTTCAGTCAGTCAGACCTCAACTTTGTGTTCAGCTACACTTTATTTACTCCCTAAGCATACATGAGATGTCAGAATTTGCAACCGTGTTTCTAAATGTGTCAATTTCTGAGTGTTTCTTGCTTGTGATTGGTGCCTTTCTATCCTCCAGATGATGGACATGTTCTTCTTCATGTTCCTCCTGAGTATCTGGGTGGTGGCTTATGGTGTCGCCAAACAAGGCATCCTCATCCACAATGAAAATCGTCTGGATTGGATCATCCGTGGGGTGCTTTACGAGCCATACCTCATCATATTTGGCCAGTTTCCCAAAAATATTGATAGTGAGTGGATTTTGAGAATCTTATACTTTAAAAAAATATATATATTTTTTTATTTTAGCTGTAATAATTTGTTTCAGTATTTTGTTACACATATTTATTCTCCTCCAAAGGCTTCAACTTTGCTCATCACTAATGAGGATGTCATTTTTCTTCCTGCAGACACTGAGTTTGACATGAACTCTTGCAGCGTGAATGCTACAGATCCCCTGAAGCCTAAATGTCCCGTGTTGAACGAAAACCAGAGCCCGGTCTTTCCTGAATGGCTCACCATCATCATGCTTTGTGTTTATTTGCTCTTTGCCAACATACTGCTGCTCAACCTCTTAATAGCAATTTTCAAGTGAGTCCTCCTTGTCATCAAAGTGTATGAGCTTTTCTGTCATCTTACTGTTTTAATGATGATGATGATGAGCCCTCGCCTTTTTTTTATTTTTAAACTTCCTTATGTTTCGTGTTATCGTCCCGCACAGCTTTACATTTGAGGAAGTCCAGGACAACACAGACAAAATATGGAAGTTTCAAAGATACGAGTTAATTAAGGAGTACCACAGTCGACCTGCTGCCCCTCCTCCTTTCATCATCCTCAGTCATATCTACCTCTTCATCAGAAGCATGGTGCTGCGGAGGCCCCCCAAAATATACAAAGAGTTCAGTAAGTGCTGAAGTGTTTATCCACACCTTTGCAGACTTTTGTGTAATTAAAAATGCTTCATTATTTATGTACATGGCTACAGACCACCCACATACAGGGTACCCCAAAGGTGAAGAAGAAGAGAACTTGTAGGCGTTCACATGCCACGAAGGCAGATTTAAATTTGTGCCTGCAACTTCAGACTCAAGGTATGAAAGATGGTAGCTAGACCTATGTATGGTGAAAACGCTAAGGAAAGAGATGGGATCTTTTTTAAAAAGGTCATCCTCTTCCTCATCACCTCAAGCGTCATCTCCTGAACTGAAGTCAGTGCTCTAGCACACAAAAACATATCAGCAGATTAGCCATGCAACCCTCGCATCTCTGTACAGCAGACAGTGAGTCGGCTAAACAACAGCTGCTTTTACTCTGGCATCACTCCATCTAATGTTAGGCTCAAGTGTCCTAAAGATCCCACTTTCCCTCTGATGAACAGTTTGACCATATTCTCACATCGTGTGACAGCTGATTTGCTAAGTGTCCAAGTCCAATACCAACTTATCTAGAATTATGCACCTAAATTGGGAGAGTTTAGAAAATAGAACTCAGTTGATTGCAATCTACTGGCATCTAGTGGTGACGTTTAACTCACTGTAACTAAAACTATGAAATAACAAGATCAAAAGATCTAATATTGTATTTTCTGTCACATAAAACTGTTTCTTGAGTGACCAGTGGAGTGAGTATGGCTCCAAAAGCAGGTCAGTCATGTGAGCAAAACCAGATCACATGACTGAAATCCCACATTTAGGTCACATCAAAACAAGTCTCTCAAATGCAGGTGAAGGCTTCCGTTTTCAAAACTAGATCTAAACACAAGTTTCAGAGCTTTTAGCCACATCTCATGGTGTTCGTCAGCAGGTGAAGTTTGCCCGGTTGCCATGGAGATGGATCAGTTTATCCCCATCATACTGTAACCAGAGTACGACCCTTTATTTATCTCATTAATGCAGATGATCTCCTCTGCCTCTGCTCATGGTCGACAGATTTTTACCTGTTTTTGGTGCTGTTGAGAACGTGGCAGTGAAGATGCTGAAAGTTTAATGTATTCAGAGGTCATCTGCAGACCCTGACAGTGCTTTAAACAAAAACCTAATTTGTGTTTTAAAAAGATTATTATAACTATAAAATACTATAAAATACAGAAAAAAAACCCCCAAACTGAACATGAACTGAAAAGAAAAGGTCGCTGAGCAGCTAGTATTTGCTCTTTCTGTTTAACTCACTCCCAGTTTATCTGTTGTGCAGGGTTTTCTGTCCGCATGGATGTGCAGAATTAGGTTATGCAGTGATTCAAAGCATGTGATGCTGTTTTTCAGAGAATGAGCTCAACCCGACAGAGGATGAGGAGCTGCTGACCTGGGAGTCCTTGATGAAAGACAGATACTTGGTGTCTGCACGGCAGGAGCAGAGCCAGAGCACGGAGAGACGCATCCTGGACACAGCCCAGAAGTAATCTCACAGTAATGTAGCTGAAAGTCGCTGTATGTGTGCTGTCTATGCATCATCACACCAGTTTCCATAAAACGGAGTGAGCAGTCCAGCCAAAATGTGATTGCACGTTCTTTTTTTTAATGAGCTTTTAGAGACCAAAGGACCAATTTGCATGCATAATCACCTTATGTATCACACACAGTTGGATAGATTTAGGGTAATTTGAGATATTTTCTGTCCAAGGACTTGGATGTGGCTGCTTCACCAAACAATATTTACATAAAAATGATTGAAATCACTCTGTTATTAAAAAAAAGTAGTATATAATAATTTCCTGTTTGTTTTATTGTAAAGACTGATGATTTTCTTTAAGTAATTTTCAAACTGACACTTGTTTCTGCAGGGTTAACATCATAACTGATCTGCTGGAGAGAAATGGGGAAACGAGCGCTGCTGCCATGCTGAAAAGACTGACTCAACTTGAAGAGCAGGTTGTGGCCTGATTTCTTTTGGTTGGCACTAATGTTGCACCTGTGTCTGTAATATGTCACGATATGCTAATGGAGGGTGACCTGAGGCACTAAAGACACGGCACGCTTTTTGTGGCACGCTCTTGTGTGTCAGGGGTGTGAATTTTAGACTTTGAACTGCGTTTTTAATACATTTTATGGCTTTTCCTACTGATAAACACCTCCCCCATTTCCATTCATACTACACCAAAGTCATAAAGTAGCAAATAACCAATTAAGTGGCATAAGATTCCTGTTTTCTTCACTATCTAATGCAGAAATGTGTACTTATACAGTGGGTTCACAGTTAAACGAAAAAAATCTCTATCTCGGGGATTAAACGTGTAGTTACACTTTACACTGACAGAAATAGGAGTTTCACTGCTCTGACCCACTTAAGATCAAACTTAGCTATACGTGTAAAATTACTTTGACGTCCTTGATCTAAGCAGCTAACAGAAGTAGTTGATTCACTTTCCTTTGTCTCATCAGGTCAGCCAGTCTACTAAAGCCCTGCAGTGGATTATGGATAGTCTGAAATCTCAGGGTCTGCCCTCAAAAGACACACAGTCACGGAGTCAGTACCAAATTTAATTCACTATTTACATGTCACAGTTGTATGTTTGATAAATATTCTAAATCTGCTGCTGTTTGCGCACATTTTTGTGGTTACCTGCAGCTCCAGCTGGCGTAGATGAGACCCCAGATTCTTTCAGGAATACATCGGAGAAAGGAAGCGGTTTCCATGTGTATTCCCGTCAGTTTTCCTACCCAAACAGCAAACTCACGCGCTTCCCTGTGCCTGAGGAGAAGGTGCCCTGGGAGGTACTTATTATATATTTAAATATTATTAAATATTATTTTTTTCCACCACAAAGTCACCAGTTGCCACTCCTCAGAAAGTCACTGAACTGATAAATTGTCCAATAATTCTGGTGGTTTTTATCTCCTTTTTTTTCCAGGTCAGTTTCAGCTCATACAAACCAACTAATTATACCTCTGACGACAGCGAAGACCATGTGGATGGGTGTGTGAAGCCATACTTTCCTGTTTTCACTAGCGTTTTATTTGAGGACAGCGTAGAGTCTGTTTTTCACATGTCTAGAAAGCAACACTCTTCCAGTAGGTTATAAGTAATCATTGAAAGGGATTATTTTGCGTGAGTATACACATTGTGTTTTTAACCTGCATATTATATCCATAAAAACATTAATTAGCAGGCAATGAATGGGCCTCGGTGACAAGTGAATTACCAGTTTTCAGGTCGAATCTATTTGAACACAGTAAATAAGCTTTCTGGCCTAACTTTGACTTTATTGTGTAATTACAAGACCGGCTCCTCCAATCTCTGTACGCTCTTCATCTATTGTTTCTCCCTGCAGATCAGAACCAGAAGCCTTAGCTAATTACAGGTATGACACAAGAACAGATATAGAACCTATTCAGTATTACTTATAGTAACCTCAAAAGCATGTCTTGATGTCTGATAAGGAGCTTGTCATCTCAGAAACCCAGGGGGGAGGACGGGCATCAGTGGGCGTGGGGCACTGAGCCGCCTGGGTCCAAACCTCAGTGTAGAGCTTGTGATTACACGGTAGGTCATCTCAATGCCCCTGCAGAGGTTTTAAAAAGGTTGTTTTGCACAGAAATATCTGAGACTTTCCACTTATTTTTAGCTGGCGAGACAGCGAGAAGTCTGTTCTGGAGTACCTGGCAGTTTTTGACGAGAGTCGAAGAACTTTATCTTTACCTGGAGTGAGTTCCAGTCTTTGTCCATTTAATGTGGTTTATACATTTTTTTGCACTGTTCAATCACACTGTGGCTTTAAAACCTTCAGGGCCCTGTTGATTCTGCTGATAAACTGCCACCAACTCTTAAAAAAACGATGGGGAAAAAGCTGTATGAAACGATCAACGCAAAACTGTCAGAGGGAACAAAGGTAAGTCAGTGCAGCACTGTGGTGGTAAAGCTTTAAAGTAGCTGCAGGAGCAATGAAAACAAAGAACAGCTGTAAAGCACGACAGCTTTCGATAGAAGAACATGTCAACAGCTGTCACTGATAGCATTTTGAGAGAGCAGGAAGAACAGGCCCTCTGTTTGTCTTTGATATAAACACTGGTTAGTAAATTTAGTGATACAATAGAAAGCATTCGATTAAATATTACATTATAAAATAAAAAATGTAAACATCAAAGACAAATTACTTATTTCCTGAGCTGAGAAATGTTTGAATCATTCAAGAGAGAAGGGGAGCATCCTGCCAGGGCTGAAACGGTACATTAATATGATATCGATTAATTTGTTGATGGACGTGGTTGTTTGGTTTTAGGTGTTTGAGGGTTATGTGGATGACTGCAGGAACACGGATAACGCCTGGGTGGAAATGACTGTCCTAAACATTCACCTGGATAGAAAAAGCCAGGTGATGGTGGACATCAACAACACGGTAACATCGAGTGTTTTACAGCGTGAAGAATAAATTGGCTGGCCGACTGTTTTACATTTCCTCCTTTCTGCATTTACATGTTATTATCTGTTGCTTTTTAGGTGCTGAGCAGTAACGGTGCTCTTCAGTGGCAGGAGGTGAGCAGCAAAGCCACACTTAGCTCAAACCAAAGAGAGTCGCTGCGGCTGGCTGCTGCGCTGCACAACAGGAAGTTCTGACATTCACGACGCTGCGGCTGTAAATGTGCCTCTACATCTCCCCGTCACTGCTGCCTTTTCTTTAAATATGTCGATTAATTGTGTTGCACTGAAAGCCATAATCTACATTGTGCTGCTGCTGACTATGAAATGAATGTTGAACCTACACTGTTAACTGCTGCTCACTAAAAACAATCAAATATTAACATTCAGAGAAGAGTGGCTACTCCTCCACACTGAAAGGAGCCAGCTGAGGTGGTCTGGGTGGTCTAGGTGAGGTGTTTCAGGCATGTCTTACTGGGAGGAGGCCCCGGACAGCTGGATCAGCTGGGCCTCTCTGCTAAGACCCCCTGCAACCTGAACCTGGATAAGAAATTGGAGGAATAATTAAAGGGGACTAGTTATGTTGATTTCCAGCTCTCTATGTTTTTTTAAATTTCAATTCTACTAGAGTAGCTTTGCATGATTCACAGCTCAAAATAATCCTTATTTATCTTTTCCTGACTATGCAGCCCTTTAGACTCTCCCCTTTCTGTGCTCATACCATATTGGGGATATGTACTCAGTGATGACTTACAGAGCCAAGAATATTATAAAAACAAGCACTCAGATGACAGGGATTACTTGAACATATAGTGGCCTCATTATTAGAAACTTCAGTGATGTTTGATATGAGCCATTGTTACAGTATATGTGTGACAGAAAAAGTGGAACAGATCTCTTATAAGTGAACAGAGTTCACTAATGGCGCACAGGGTGCTTTAACTTACAGTTGTCTATTAGTATGTAGCAGTTATAGAGCTTATTCTTTTATAACACACAAGACAATCATCAGTAATAATAATAATCATGTTACAACTTGGTGAAATTAAATATTAATCTACATTTTTTAGATTGCCTTGATTCACCTTTATTTAATTTGGATATATTTTACTCGATTAATTTTTTTTTTTATTCACTTGTATTGAAGCAGTTTGACTTTGTGGCACTGCTGCTTGCTTTCTCGCTGATATCACTATCTATCTCCGTTTCCCTGAGTTTGTTTGCGTGTTGCACTCTCTCCCGTCCTGTTTAAAAACAGAGAAGCTTGTGAAACACTTTTCTGCCCTGAGCTCAGCTTTTGTCCACCTGCCAAGCATGCAGCGCTGCGCTAGTTTCGGAGCAGCCTCCGCGGGCTCTCATTGGTGCAGCCAGAGGTGGCCAGACTACGCAGTATCGGTTTCACTCCCTCCCCCGGCTGCCCAATCGATCACCTGTCCCGGCACGAAATGATCACAAATCATCCCGATTGTGTCTGTGTGTGCTTGAAAGAGCAGTAACTTCTAAACCGCGTGGATTTGTTGTGACTTTATGACCTGAAAGTTGAACTGTGTGCGCCGAGCAGGCGCCAGAGTCCCGGCCTCCCTCCCTCTCTCTCTCAGTTGTTATTATTTGTATCTCCACCTCCCGGCAGCGCACGGACGCTATTTTTAGCCACAACGTCAAAGAGAGACAAAAAAACAAAACAAAATGAAGAGTTCCCACTCTGGAGCAAAAAACAACTGTCCTCACAGAGTCACTGTTAGTCTGAACAAAGGTTGTTACCTAAAGCTATATATAAAAAACATTTTAGTTCAATAGAACAAGAATAGAAACTAGATTTTTGAGGGGGATTAAAAATAACTGAAATGATTTGTGAATTTGGAAAAATGAAGTAAAATAAAAACCGGAAATAAACTTAGTTTTAATCTTTGGTAACGTTTGTTATCATAATCTGCCTGGTGAGGCTTTGAAGAGCATGTTTGTTACAAGACTTTAAGTCAGCTGCTTTCAGAAAGCTCTGCTTCCTTATTGTAACACCTACAGCGATTTCACTAAGTCTAGCCTCGGGCGTACGCCCTCGAATACAATGACCCTTCAAAAGAATAGAACCTAATGCTGAAACTAATAAGACTAAACCAAAACAAGCAAACTGAAACTAAACTGAACTACAAACAAAAGTCACAATGAATACAATAACAATAAAAACTAAACGTAGAATAACTTGGGTGTGTATGTTGACAGGCCCCAAGTTATTTTAAACCAATAAAATGACATGTTATGCTCATCATTTTTTTCTATTGCTTTGTGTTTATCATACCAACACTGTTTATATTTTTCAATCATTTTTATGGTAAAATGAAATTAAGGCTTTTCTCTGACTCCTCTAGTGCACATTGAAGGGTCCCCTCATAGCTTCTGGGCCCTTGAGCTGCCCTGTGGAAAGTTACGCCTTTGCACAGGTGTAAATATTTACCATGCTGTGTGAAATATACTCAATTATTGAGCCTTAAGAGAGAAAAAGAAGCACTGAAGCGATAGCCTTAAAATTAAAGAACACATGAGCCATTCCTTCAGGAAATTACTGCCAGTTTTTAAATTGAAATCTGATTTACAGCAGATGTTATTGGTTTACTTTGTGTAATGAAGTGGGGGCAATCAAGAAAGTCTTAGGGAGTAAAAACTGTTTATAGTATGTCATAGAAAATTAAGTTAGTCTCAAAGGGTGATGTAGTTTGTATGTCAAACATCTTTTATGCTCACATCTTTAATTTGAGCAAATTCAACTTTGGAAAAGCATTCAAAGCTCCAGATCAACTGTGTGTAAATTATATGATTTAATTCATCTCAATCTGTACAAATTATGAACAACATCAATACTGCATGGTGCATACTGTTGAATAAAACTGAATTGATTACCCGACTCCATGTTAATTCAGCAGAAAATAAAAATTCGATTTTATGAACAGATCATGTCTGACACGTGAAAATGTTGACCTGAAATGTAAAGTGGTCAAATAGATGTAAGAAGGCACAATATTTTCTTTTAAATAAACAGTTCAGTTCAACCGTGTTCAGGTTCCCAGACAGGTAATGAATGAAAGTAAGTGAAAGTGTGATGGCACAGAAGTATAAAATACCAGAAATGGAAACACTTACAAATACCTCAATCAGGCAACGTTGATACACAACACTTAAAAACAAAAGTACTTTAAGTGTGTTAGTTAGTGCATAGTGTTGTTCTTGTTAGCCTTAAGACAATGAAGACCTACACAGTGTCGTTCTTTAATTAATAATAATTAAACAATTAATTAGCATTTATTTATGGCATCTACAGTATATCTGCTAGAATTCTCTTTTGCACAATCTCAGTCTTGCTGTTTTTCTTTAACTTTTGTATAAGTGTGTATATGTACATACTGTATATAAAATATTTCACCACCTCACATAATAAGACCATAAATATGAGCCTGTGATACCTTTAACCATTTTGTGTTCATTGTAGATTACACTCATTTTATTATTATTCTTTATGAAGGTCCTGTAGCACAGTTATATCTCTTGCAGAATCATTAAAGTGTCTATCAAGAATAAAAAGCAACTAAATTAAACAAACAGAACGATAAGCATAGAAAAATAAATACATAAATAAAGCCAGTACTATACCTTGATCAAAATATTCTGATCAGGGTAGACCTTGATAAGAATATGCACGTTACATAAATTTGTATTTTTGTATGTGAAAATTAAAATTGTATTATTTTGTGTGCCAAACTGCAAATGTACAGCACAGAATTAAAGCATTATGACAGTTCAGTTATCAAGATAATCACAGATGGATCAATAATCTATCTAGAAAGAAACTTAGAAAGAAATTCACATGTAACATGAATCAGCTTGTGGTCTTCCGCTATGATGTAATTACAAAGCAGAACTTTTAAAAATGTATTCATATATTTTACCTTCAGTGCTATTAGAAACTCACGTTCCTGTGCTGTCACGCACTACATAGACGATCTTTGACCACGTGAACAGCTTTACAGGTGCACGGGTTATAGAGGCTCCGGAAGTGACGTGTGACGCTCACAAGACTAGACCGTACCATTCTGTGTGGACAGTAAATAGATGGACCCGGAGACGACAGGCGGACCTGTGTGAGGGACGGAGAAGCGCCGAAGGGTAAGAAACCGGGTTGTGTGTGGGACATTTACCGAGAGGAGGTTAATGTGTGAAGAGGGTGAAGAGAAACGCTCCGGTCTGTTGGTTTGTTGGTGGGGTGATGAGGCTGTAATGTGCCGACCGGGGCAGCTGTCACTGAACTGCTGTCTAACGCGACGACTGGTCCTGAAAGTGTTTATGAATGAAATCAAAGCCACAAATCGGCTCCCGGTCCTCAGCAGCTTTACCACCTTCACCTGTGGCTTCCTCACAGACGTGGTTTTAAGCGACGGGAGTCACACGGCAGGTATAGGTGAGGTTAGTGCTCTTATTCGCCGTCATTATGTAACCAAGTGCACAATCTCGTTAAATAGCGAGCTACAGAGAGCCTGTGTTTGACCCAGGAGAGGGAGGAAATTACAGGCTGCTGAGGAGAGGAGGTGAAATTATAGAGGCTGGTGAAGAAATGTTTGTCTGACTGAAGTTTTGTTTAGTTTAGTTTTTTTTTTTTTTTTGACTACGTGGCTAAAGAGAGAAACAGATACAGGATGGGACAGGTTGGTGCTTATTTACTTTGAATATCATTTATTTTAAATTGTCATCTGTACACCACTAATTCCTCCCAGCCCTAATAATTATTTTTTACATATTCAATGAAAGTTAAATGAGCTTGTGGTTTGTTAATAATGTGATGGGAAATATGTGTAGCTGGTTTTGTTGGTCCTCACTAGAGTTAAGCCTTCTGAGCATAGGGAGAATTGCAAGTCATGCTAATTAAAAAAAAAGGGGATAAATGTCTTACAGCGGTTGATAGTAGCTGGTTAGGTAGGCCTTAATGCTTTGTGGCATAGATTCAAAAAGCTGCTGGAAACATTCCTCTCAGATACTGGTCATATTGCTACTGCAGATTAATGGGCTTCAGAGGTGCTCTATTATATTGACACTGAGATATATTTGAGTACAGTGAACTGGTTTGTGACACGGTGTGTTATTTTGGTGGAAGCAGCCATCAGAAGATGAGTGCACTGTGGTCATAAAGGGACGGACATAGTCAGCCACAATACTCAGGTAGACTGTGGTGTTTAAGTGAGGCTCTTCTGGTACTAAAAAGGTACGAACTGTGGTGAGTGTGGTAAATCCCACACACCCTTATACCACCACCGGCCTGAACCACTGATACGAGATGCTCGCTGAGTGGCAACTGGTGTGGTCTTCTGGTGCTGTAGCCCAGCTACTTAAAGGTGTTGTGCATTCAGAGATGCTCTTCTGCATACTTTGGTTGTAACAAGTGGCTGTTTTAGTTACTGTTACCTTCCTCTCACCTCAGAGCTACCGGTTTATTCTCCTCTGATATCAGTGAGACATTTTCACCCAGAGATCTGCTGCTCACTTTGCAACCCTAGAGATGGTGTTGTGGGAAAATCCCAGGAAATCAGCAGCTTCTGAAATACAACAACACCAACAACCTATGTCATGTTAAGAGTCACTAAAATCCTCTTTCTTCCCCATTCTTATGCTCACTTTGAACTTCAGCAGAAATCAATGAAAGGTGAATGGCTGAAGTGAACTGCTGTATAACGTGATTGTAGTTCATCAGTGATCTTTGTGTTGGTGCATGTCAGCCAGTTGGCAAGATGAAGGTTAACTAAAAAAATGCTGGATTTATTTATTTACTTTTAAAACTTTATCCATGAGTAGAGCCTAAAGACAACCTTAGATCTCAATCAACTCACTTTAGTTTCTCCATAAAATTGGTTTAAGTGAAAAAAATGTTAACCAAAGTGCCTCACAGGCGTGCCCCTTAGCAGCTGTGGACACTGTTTGGATGTGTATTTGTCAGTAATTAATCGCCTCCCTCGTCAGCGCCTGTGTTGCCTAAAACTGAATCGGGACCAATCTGTGCCTAATAAACTGGCAGCGTGTGACTGAGTTTTAGATGGTGTGGACCTCTTACCCTGCACGCTCGCTCCATGAGCAGCGCAGCGGGAGCCATCTGACACAAATCAGCCGCCATCATTCATGTGTCTTTCATGATGTCACAACAGCGTTTGGGTTCTTCATTTGTGCCAACACGCTTTGACAGTCAGTCGGCGGCACAAGGCGTCGCACATGTGAGCCACGGCTGCTGTGGGCTGTCAGCAGCAGCAGCATTGTGTTCCACCCTCATTGTGCTGAGAGGGATGTTTCCAGTAAGTGCCCACATGTGTCACTAATGGCTTTGCCTCCCTTGTTACTGCTGCCTGTCTGTGGTGCAGTTACAGGTCACACTCGACACTAATCAGCCAAATGTGGTCTCCCCCCAGGTGACTCCGAGCTGGAGACTGCACCTCTCAGGTGGTGTTACAGTGTCACATCTATACATGTGGGGCCAATCTACCATTTGAAGCTATTGTAGTATATTTTTTATGACATTGAAACTGCCACTAACAAGCACCGGGTTGTTTTTCATTTCAACAAAGTGCACTCGCATAGGTGTGACGTGTAATTTCCTGAAAGACTTCCTGGAATTTTCACCTGTCTTGCAAGCTGTTGGTGGAACTGTTGTTTAAAGGGCTGTATGCAGAACAGATTAGCTGACTGATTAGTGAACTGACAGAAAATTAATATGCAGAAATTCTGGCTTTATTCCTCTCTAATATGAAAAATAGAATCATCAATCAACTTTTTATGAAAAGAAGTGAGATTCTAACACACAGCTTTTTTTATTGTTTGTAAAAAAAAAAAAAAAAACCCAAAAAACCCAAACAAACAAAAACAAAACACATTAGGGAGCTATGTGATGTGCTACGTACAGCTAGTCCACCAACTGTTTATAAATCCACACCTGAAAGTTGTCCCAGGACATATTTTTTTTGTAATTGGGATGTTTTTCCACAGCAAAAACACTGAATTCCTCCTTTATTATCTCTGAGATCAGGAATTGGCAGTTACTTTTTTCCCAAGGGGCCACATGAGAAACTGGGACTGTTGTGGGTGTTAGCAGCTCATTGGTGTGAACCTCCACATCAGTCCCAGTTTCTCATGTGGCACCTTGGGAAAAATTAACTGCCCGCCCCTGCTTTACATGGCTCGACCTTTAAATCCTGTCTTCTTAAAGACATCGGTCTCCACGGTTACAGTGTTGCATTACAACAGCGCGTTTCTTTCTAGAGTACCTGCGCATCTGAGCTATTGAGTCCCGAGTGGAGTGGAGCGGAGCGTCAGCAGAGCATAATAAGGTCCCGATGCTGGCGCAGAGACAGGAAGCTGCATTTATGTAATTGACATGTGTAGCAGCAGCAGCAGCGACGCAGCCTTGCAGCTGGTCTGAGCTCACTAATCCCAGCCCTGGAGACTCGCTTTGCTTGTTTGGGTCACATTTATATAGCAGCAGCTTCGGTGTCTTATCGGGCTTAATAAATAAGCTCATTGTTGTGTTTCGTAAGATGTAGCATTTAAAGTATTTTTTTTAAAATTTCTTGTCAGCAGTGTGCTACCCCCAGTTATGAACGGTTATATACGTCTGGTGCAATTCCCAACATTGGAAAGGGTTAAATGTCTAAAGAAACTCGTCTGTCTTCATAAAAACTACATATTTAGTCATTTTTGAGTTGTATGTAAGGCTGTGCACCAAAGAAGGAGAAAAGGATTTATATTGATTGGCCAGGCCGAGATATCAAGCTGGAAAGGATGTGCAGCAGATCAGGGTGATTAAGGATGGAGATGGTAATGGACTAACGAGTGAGGAGAGTGTGCTGAGAAGATAGAAGGATGACTTTAAGGAGCTGATAAGTGAATAAAATGAGAGCAAAAGAAGGGTGGGTGGAGGGACCTTGGTGGAAGTGCAGAGGATTAGTAAGGAGGAAGTCAATGTGCCTGTGAAAAGGATGAAAAGTGGTTGGTCCACATTACATACCTATCACCTGAGATGTCTGGGAGACAAGGCAGTAGAACTTTTGACCATGTTGATCCTGGAGAGTGAGAGGATGCTTGAGGAATGGAGAAGTGTAATGGTAACAATTTTCAAGAACAAGGTGATGTGCAGGGCTGTAGTAATGACAGAGGGATAAAGCTGATGAGCCCCATGTGGTTACAAATTGTGTCATGGGGGGGAGACACAAAGTTGCTCCATTCTGCAGAAAAAAGTGCTTTTACTCAGGGAAGAGTAAAAGCATTGCCCTGAGTGGAGAACAGTGGACAACAGCTAAGTGCAGATTAAGTAACACCTGCTTGGAAGCTTTAATTGCATTGTAACAGTATCCTGACAAGTCAGATATCTTAACTTCCCCTGTCTCTCACCTGCTTTGCTCAATGTGTCTGCTCTGCTCTGTAGCATTCTTCATCATAATGCAGTGAAACGGAGCAGAGGAGAAACACTACAAATGTGCGGAAGTCACCATATAACAGTGGAGCTGAAATGAAGTGAGGGGGGGAAAAAAGCACAGAAAATTACACTTTTGATGCTCCTTGATGCTACTTGATTCCCACTAGAGACAAGGTCTTTGGTTTCACTTTGTAAACTCCAGAGAAGACGTCCAGACTTGTTTTGCTTTTGAGGTCTTGGTTCCTTTTGATAGCAGTAGACTGTTAGAGCTCAGTCCTCCACTGTGGTCCTTCATCATCATCATTTTTGTCACTATTTTTCCTATTTATTTATCTTCTATTTGTATTGTTTTCTAATATTTCTCTAATTCACCTTTTCTTCCTGTCCCTTGTGCTGCTGTAACGAGTGAATTTCCCAGAGTGTGGGATTAAACACAGTTTATGTCCTAATCTCTCAAATTTGTATTAAAAATATGATTTGTCGTGGGTTTGATTAGGTAACATGACAGAAAGCCTAACAGCTGTTAAAAATAGCCCTCACATTGCAGGCAGCGCAGCCATTGAAGAGCAGTTGAGTGGAAAAAGCCAAACAGCAAATGTTGGGCTAAAAGAGGGATATGAAGATGAATGTGTTACCGCCACCCCGTCACTCTCTTTCCCCACTCTTTCTGTATCCACTTACTCGCTCGCCCACCCTCAGGCCCTCTCCTCCTTTCCTTGCTTTCCTTCCTTTCTTTCTGAGTGACATTTCGGTAATAATAATGTCTGCACTCCACAGGCCCTGCCTCCATCCCATCCTTGGCCTGCTGTGCGCACACGCAGAGCGGGCACGCCTTACATCTATATCAGACTGTTAAATGCCAATAATGACGACTCGGCGTGGTTAAGGAAGTAATCATCTTCCATCTCCTGGGCTCGTCTGTCCCCGTTGGCATTAATGGAGTTATCGTTTGCCAAAGAGTTTATCTGACACACTCGCAGACGCCCTGCTGGTCAGCGTGTGTGAGGACTGGGATTTTATTAAGAAGTGGGTTAAGCCCTTTATATTTGGGCAAGGGTATTACAGTTGTGTGACCGTGAGGTTGGGGTGGGGGTAGATTAACGCAGCATTGCTGAACCCCAAGTGTGTCCAGACTCTGCTGCTAAAATTATGAAGAAATATGAAGTCAAGAAAACAGGTGCATTTGTCAGCTCTGTTTAAGTTTGAGACTTATTTAGAGGAGAACTGTTTTACAGAGTTCGATAAAAAGGCAGTCAGCACGACGTTTAATATCTGCACAGCCATCTTCGGTATATCCGTTGGTTTGTGTTCATGCATATAGGGCTGTGTTCATGCTAAAAGTGCACTGCTTTAAATGCACATCTCTCTTGTGATATGTGTGCTAGCTGAGCTTCTATAATTACCACAGCCTGCAGCGCCTCATGGGGAGCATATTAACACACACGAGTGGAGGAGCAAGAACCAGAGCACATGCACAAGTCATACAGGCCGAGTGCGTTCGAGCACCTCCGACTGCTGATGTGTGCAACTTTAGAATAATGTATGAATAACAGCGATGCACAGCTACCCACGGATTACGTAACGCTCACTCAATGCAACAGGAATAATTCCTCAAAATTGGTCGCAAAGTGCAAGTGTGCAGCAAACTCCACGTGAAGAACATTTCCACTAAATGATGACAAATGAGGCAAATTAGATGTTGAAAAATATTTATATTGATTTTAGAAAACAATGGATGTGTTTTTTCTTTCTTTAACTTGAACAGTGATGCATTGAATTAGCTGATAATCACCAAAATAATCAGCTGCACAGGGTTTGGGTCGCCATTGATGAAGAGTTGGACTAAACTGGGATGTCCTACTGATGGTGAATGGCAGAAAAATAATTTATTATTCATTTGATTTATTATGTGGTTGATTTTAAATGCTTTTAAATGGAATATTTTTAGGTTTTAGGTGGAGATGGAACAATACCTGAGCCTTACCCTTAGCTTTATTGACTGATATCTGCCTACTGCCAAACAAGTTGGTATTTACCTATAGGAGTAGTCGATGTTTTTGCTGTTTTTTGATTAGAAAACAATAAATAATTTAAAACGGTAAATAGCCTTTGGGCCCTAATTGCCAAGGTGTGAGAATTTTTTTCTAAAGAACAGAAATTGCGTATTTTGAAATAACAGGGCCGTGGTGGACTAAACATTGGTGCAGTCCTACTTTTACACTGTCAGTCTATCAGATTAATTAATCTGAAACGATATAATTGATTAAGTTGTGTTCAGGGCTGAAACCAAACGTCTGTGATAAATCAGGGTGCTTGGAAACATTTTACAGACTGGCGGTAGGCCATAAAGTCTCAAGATTATATCACAGGATTCCAGCGAAATTTGCGCTAATGATATTTCTGACGATACAGAAGAAAAAAACTGAAGGCTTTATCAGTGTTTGCAGCTCGCAGGCAGCAGCGTGTGTTAGTTCAACCAAAATGAAGAGCTTTTTCCATCCTCCTTTTCCAGTGAGCGTCTGTCACTGATCACCTAATTCAAAGTGTGAATCCGTTGCCATAAGGTGTCAGCAGCAGTGTTAGAGCTCAATATTAATAATGCAGTGTATGCACAAAAGCATCTTAGGCAGTGTTTTCACATGAAATTTTAGCTAAAAGTACAGCGTGGCTGCTTAACCCTTTAGTTTAACAGAAAAGTAATTTAACCATGTAACTCTTCAGCAGCCTGCGCACATAATAAAATTCTACAAAAACAATTAAATGCGACTCCACACGCGGTCTCGCTTTACCGCTGATGCATTTATTACATTGTAATGTTTAATAAATGCATCAGATGACCATCATCTGGTTGTAATGTCATAGATTAAATGTATTAGTGGTAAACAAGAGTGCAGGAATGTGGAATTTTCTCCCTTGCACTTTATTTCACATTCAGATGTGAATGTAACTTATATATATATATGCAGTATATTTTGCACGGGTACTTTATGATGTCCGTGCTTTGCCCTTAAGTCTCCTCTTGCCTTTGCACAGCTGTGACCTCACTTCTTTTCTCTAACCTCTCACCCCACCAAGCAGCAGCAGCAGCAGCAGCAGCATCCTCTCCCAGCTGCACAGCTGTAATCTCAGACCACCGCTGTCTGCCACCGACTGTAACCCTGCACTCTTTCCTCTTTTATATTCCTTCTAGGGAAGTGGGGTCTGAATGAACACAACATTGCTTCTTTGTGCGTCCCACTTCTGAAATTCTCTTTAAGTGAAATAATTAGAGGCAAGAAGGCTGGAAAACCTTCAAAAAGTTATGTTATCTAAGACTGGCTGCCGTGTTTGGTATTATGGCTTTGCACGCAATCCCACAAATCACGCTCGGGATTACCAGGTGCACGCTGTTGGGAGGGGAGGATGTGCTGCTACTCATCATCATGATAAAGAGGGGAGGGGGCTAGCATAGATGGATTGTCAGCAGAATCCTGCGGGTGTGTTGAACGCTCATTGTTATGTAATTTCCACTCGGCACGGATTGGTCAAGCTGTGGGCTGTTGGTGGGCTGAGGATGTTAATCTCACAAGCATTATCTGCCTCCCAGAAGCAGAGGCTGTTGTGGGCAGGATTCACTCATCCTCACTCACGCAGGCTTTGTAAATTTGACCAATCAGCATGGCCGGCTTGTTTCCTGTCATCCATCTTGGCCAAACAGGTTTGACCATGAATTGGGCTTCACTCAGAGCAGATCCTTTTTTTTTTTACAAGTCTTTTCTTTGATTCATCTGACATCCTCAGCACATTGAGCTGACCCTGGGCCACAAATTATGGGATTCGTAACCCCACCAAAAAAAGAATTTGGTGAAAGTGTTAACACTGCTTTTTAATAACAAACTTTCACACTACACAATCAGGCAGTTAAAGTCGTTTTGTTAACAATCCATACAGTGCGAAAGCATGATTGACGCCAAATTCCAGTCTGTTTGACCAGAGAGATCAGTCGCATCGGCGTGCCTGGACCCACTTCAGCAAACTGAAGAGGGGAGCTGGGATGTGGTGTAGCCGGACTCGGGCATGCCTGTGAAAATCATTGTGTTAATTAACAAATCAAAAAGGCACATGAGAGGGTGAAACACAATTAAAGCACAAAATGCATAAAATCATGAACCTCACTGTGCCCTGTGAGAGCAGCTTTCAACAGCTTCTATAAATGAGAATGTGAGTGCAGGATCATGGTACAAAGCAACCATGGGTAGTGTGAGTATACAATATAACTGAGTTACTACAAGAACTGGTGGAAAAAATGATTTAAAATGTTAGTTTGGGGGTTACTCTTTTTTTCTCTCATTCCTTTAAACCCCCCCCCCCCAAAAAAACAACAACCCTCCAAATACTTAAAAATCTGCTTTTTAATCTGATTATTCCTAAACTGTGTTTTTGCAAAAGCTTGGGTCAGTGTCGGGCGAATCGGGTCATGCAGAGCTAATTATCCACCTCAGATGCGCTCCCACTCCTGTTTGGCTTTGACGTCTGATGCTCGCTCGCTGAGATTTCACTGGACAGATAGCTCATACGGCTGCAGTCAGACACAGTTTACGCTCGGGAAGTTTGGAGGTTAAACACATTTGTATTCTCACATGCAGCTACAACGGGTAATGTTGAAAGGCTCAGGGTGCCGGTTCATGTGTGAAAACAGCTTTACTGTTACTCCACTGAGCTAATGATACCTGGAGCTACCTTGTATCACATATCTTTATTGATTTTTGTTCATAATGCATCACTTTGCTAATATGCTTTGAACGCGTCCTTCAGGTCTCCTGCAGTTTTACTGAAAATATAATGCTTGCATGCTCACCTACCCACAGGTGTAAATACTCTATACACAACTGTATATGTATAAAGTCAGTTGGTAACCAATCTCATGTCTCTCGTGTCAAATTTAAGCTAAATTGAACCCCCAGTATTTGTTTGTTTATGCAAACCCATTCATCCCTCATCAGTCCCAACGCTGATATTCATGGCTTCATGTTATGTCCTCAGTATTAATGACAGCTCTGTTTAGGGTGAAGTCTACTTTTGTGGCTGAAACAAATATAAATTCCTGCTCAAGCTAAGTCTTTTTAAATATAAAGTTAAATATGTCTAGAGATGCGTACACAAGACTGAAGAAGAGGATAAATGTTTAAAGACTTCCCAAATAATAATAATAAAAAGTGTTCATGAAAGGAAATGATGTAATCCTTGATAAAGAGAAGTACATAAAGATTTTCTCTTTCATCTGCCGGGGAGCTGAACAATGCTTTTGTTCACCCTGCTTTTATGGCAGGTGGTTGTTTGCTTAAGTGTGGAGGTTTTTGTGGCGATAGCGATGGGTTGCATTATTTTCTTTCCATGCACAGTAAGTAAATATGCTGAACTTTGATGGAAGTGTTTGTCTGTAATCATAGCTGTGTGTGCGTGTCTGCGCTGGCAGGTTGAAAGGTAAACCGCTGTAAGCTTATGTGCGCGATGCTGCTTTTTCTCTTATTAATGTGGAGGACACAGGAGCTGTCAGTGCTGCTGTTCCCCTGCTGGTGAAATAGTAATGAGTGTGCATAACAGAGGTGAGCCAGTGTGGTTTACAGCTCCGTCGCACTCGGAGGCAAAGCCAGGACACACATGGAGCGCCGACCGGCTCCTCGTGTGTGCCGGTGATGGAGGCGGAGCAGGAGGCAGCTGCAACCGCTGGAATGAGGTTAACTGAGAAACGGAGGTCAGACTCTGTGAATTTATTTGCTTTGGAAATTTTGAAGAGGTTGTCTAAGTATTCAAAACGTCTATAAACTGAGGAAGAAAGAAACTGGACAGATTGTTATCATTTACTGTTCTCGCTGTGCAATCAGCGGAGGGAACATACAAAAATCTGAGGGATGGGAAAATGAGTTGTTTTTAGTTTAGATGCATTTAAAACCTTTACCTAGCTTGAAAATTTGGGTTATTGTTAATTAAGGTTAGATATCCCAAAATTTTAACTTGCGTACTTGTTTTGACTCCAGAACGGCAAAAAGAAAAATAAATGAAAAATTCTGTGGTAGGAATAATCTTCCATAGATCTGAACATTTACATTTTGGACCTGATAAGTAGAAGAACTAAGAATCATCTTTGAATAGAAAGTAAATGTCGTTAAGAAAGTATGTCCTCATATGGTGCAGTGAGTTTATTTTACAGCTTGACATGATAGTCACTATTGTTTACCAAGGTATGAAACACTGTACTAAACTGAATCAAGTAATAGGCCGCAGGATGTGAGGAGGTTGTAGTAAATATTGAATACAACTTGAGTACAAAACCCCAAATATTCTCTAGTTACGTCTTTATTGATTTTTGTTTGTTTTTGTCCTTCTTTATTTCTTCCATTTGATATCCTGTACTCTGAAAGATTTCATGATCTTGTTTTAGATTTCCTTAACTAGGGGCTTCACTGATATGATAAAAGTTATCATAAAAGTCAATAAACGATAACCCACTTATGCATTTTAAACAGTTTTTGCTGTGGATTTTGGTTTTTGGTGGCGATCAATCAAGGCTAGACACCACAGATCTGATCATTTGCCCTTGAGACGAAAGTCATCACCATAACCTCACTAACTGAAATACGCTTTTTATTTGTTGGACAGAAGAGTACTTTTTAAAATGTTTTAACATAATTTGTAGCAAGAATAAACTTAACTGTGCAGCTACATGACAAGAGGAAAAAATGCAGTGTGTTGTAAAATCTGCTCATTGAAAAATGCTGTAAATGATTTTGAACTTTGTGCTCGGCAGCACAGTGTCCAGCCTTGGTGGTTAGCACTGTTGCCTCACTGCAAAACGGTGCTGAGTTCAATTTCACCATCAGGCCAGGGTCTTTATGTGCGGAGTTTGCATGTTCTCCCCGTGTTTGCGTGGGTTCTCCTCAGGTTCTCTGGCTTCCTCCCACAGTCCAAAGACATGCAGTTAGTGGGGTTAAGTAGAAATACTAAATTGCCCATAGGTATGAATAGGGCTGTTCGATATAACGATATATATGGATGGATATAAAAACGTCTATCGTTTCATTTTACGCTATCGTTTAACTGTTTACGACAATATTTTTCTGATGGTCACTGTAGTGGCTATATTAATTAAAGTTCTCTCTTTCTCTTATATTTAATATAACCACACTACAGACGGACAAGCGCCTGTTTTTATGGGTGGTCATTAGCAACAACGACGGTAAAACCACCGCATGTCCGCTTGTTTATTTTCCACATAACCCTTTCACAATAAAGCTCAAGATCCTGTTGAGAATTTTCAAAGTAAACGCAATCACGTGAAAAAGTATGCAGAGTATTGACGGATGAGAAGCAAAATAAGAGCCGTCAGGTGCTAAGAAATAAACCTTAGACTCAAACGTTAGAACAGGCTTTCCCCGCAGCACGCCGTGTAATAATTACTCACAAAGGACCGTTACAACCTATGTCTAAAAACGTGTAGTTTCATGCATCGGTTAAAACACTTGACTCCAGGTACAAGACGCCTAGCTGGAAACAGTGCACCTACCCGAGATTCGCAGAATTTACAGAAAATATTAAATTTTTTGTGATTTATATCATTATCGGATGATAGATGTTTTATATCGGGATATGAGATTTTGGTCATATCGCACAGCCCTAGATATGAATGCAGGAGTGAATGTGAGAAGAAAAGTGGAAGCGAATGAATGGATTGATGGATTTTGAACTTGTTTTTGAACTTGTTTTTTTTCTGTTCAGATTCATACTGAAGGCATTATGTGTGTGTAAATAAAAGCTTTAACAATTTGTGATGTTAGTGGAAGTTGAGCTCCCTGGTTACGTTAGTAAATTAGCATTATAATTAATCATTATTATTTTCTCCATTTACTGCTGTCTGGTTGTCTTTCTCCTTTTTTCCCCTCCTTTGTTTGCTATCAGAAGGATAACTCCTCTTTGTTTCCATTGAGTGGGTTGCAATGTTGTCATGAGGTTTGTTTAAACAGAATCATGTAAGCTGCTTGGAACAGGAGTGAATGGAGCCAGGTGGGGCCCCCTTAGGGAGGTCAGGTCTGTCCTACAGCCACTGCAGACTCTGCACATTGCCACTGCTGAGGATTAAAGTTTGTAAGCATTCGAGGCGCCCCACATTGACCTGGGTGTCTTTAAAGGTGAATTTGTGCTTCAGTTTTCCTCTCACTTGGCTGTTGATGATTTATCCCAAACAGTTATTAGAAAAATAAGCTAGGAGCAGATGATATGGAAGAAGGCACAGTTTCATGTTACACTTCACTGACCCACTGCAAGTTGAGCTGGTGAAGAAAGCTAAACTTGCTGTAGTCACTGAAGAACTCAGTAGTTGTTGCTGTGATTATTTAATGCAAGTCAATGTAATGAAAGGCTAAGAAATACTCCAGTATCACTGAGAGTGTCCAAACCTTTGACTGGCACTGCAAACGGTCAAAGTTGTGTTAGGAGTAGAGCTGGGCGATATAAGATTTTTTCATATCACGATATGTTTTTTTTTTTTTTTCCGTTTCAGGCGATAACGATCTATATCACAACATAAGCCAAATAACTATATTTGTAAGATTTAAATGTGCCGTTGCTCACAAGTAAAATGTGAAATAATCAGCAGCTTGTTTTGATTTAAATATTTATTTCCCATAATAAGTTCAACAGGGTAGATGTACTTAAGGAACATGAGACTTTTTCAGATAAATAAAGGCAAATATTGCAAACTACACAAAAGGCAGCCGCTAAAGCGTTTAAGTTTCAAAATGGAACAAACGAAACAGACTACTAAATTGTCAATTCCACTTAGAAACGGTGAGGTCTATCGCAATAGTTAAATTTTTCTATCGAGAAGAAGTTATTTCGCAATACATATCGTTATCGTTCTATCGCCCAGCTCTAGTTAGTTGTAAAATTTATGTTGAACCTTGGTAAAGTACTGTGCATTGCTTTGATCTACATGGTGCAGTCTTGTACTTGTTGAATTTTTTTTGAATGACTTTATCATTGTAACCTTTTTATTTGTGCTTCATGCATTGCTGAGATGAAAATTGTGAGCATTTCAGGAGAAAACCTGAACCAAAAGTTTCAGTTTGAGGAACATTAACATTAAAATGAATTCAAGACTTATTAGCAAAGTTAGATGGAGGAAATTAAATGAGACAATTATTTTAAATGTAAAGGCAAGGTCTGATTTTAGCCTTGACTCACAGTGTTTTAAGTTTTTGTGCTGCTTTGTGGTGTCCTTAAATACACCACAAAGCAATTTGAATTTATGTCTCAATAAATCTACGGGAACATATCACTGCTCAAACAGACACAGAGGCTTTCAATGGCTGTAATCATGCTATGACTTTATAACTGTATTTATTATAAAGCTCCAAAAGTGTAGGTTGTGTTTTTGTGGGAAAAGACATTTCAACTTATATTTTTTACCATTATTTACTAGAGGATTTTATAGAAGACATGTCTTAAACTCAACTGAAGCAGCGGATCTAAGACTTTCTGTTTCGGGGTCTTTCTGGCGTGTTTTTGTAATTCAGTTTCAGCTTTAGAGCAGAGTTTGTTGTCCCCGCTAAACAAACAGAGCCAAAATTTTATTCCAGCTCCCCGTTGATACTTGAAAGTCCCTTTTTGTCAATATTTAACCAGAAGTCTTGTGTATCTTTACCCGCACAGCAAGAATACCTTTCACTTTCTCTCTCCCGTCGGGGGCGGGATGACTGCTTGACATATCACTTATTAAACCGTGCATCACAAAAGTGCAGTTTTAACAAATCCAGTAGTACACACTCACCGTTCCCTAATGTCAGAGCTTACATCCACAGCCATCTGCACCGTGACTCATTTCACTGTCATTTCATGCCATTTATAGGCAGTGTTTGGACGCCTCTGCCTCTATTTGCCCCAGGATACCAGGCTGCCTCCTCTGGCAGGGGCCCCTGCTGGGGTGTGGCTTTACGATAGAGATTGGACAATGCGGCTCCAATATCCCAACCCCCACCCCCCCCACTCTCAATGCATCATTACATTCCTGCTGCCCTTCCCCAGCATCCTCTTCCCCAGAGGTTTTGGCCTGAAACAAGAGCACTCGGGGGATCATCTGTTCCCCGAGCTTTTCCTTTCACCCGCAGGCCTCCCTCTCTATCAGTCTTTTTTGATGTACTCCCTCTGGCTGCAGTCAGTGTCAGTCTGTGCCATTTCCTCACACACAAACTCACAGACAGATACACCACCGCTACTTGTCTTTGCCCTAGTTGCACCTCCTTCCCTCAGCAGTCTGGGGAAAGGGGGGTGTCGTTCTCATCTGGTGACTCATCCGTTGAGTTGATTTATTAATGTCACTGTGGAAATGTTGCAGTTGGCAGCATTTCCAATTGCACATCATGCTTACAGTGCATTGTCCTTATTTAAGCCTTTAAAGTGGAACATGTTGCTCGCACGAACCCCGTTTTCACCGCTCCGTGTGTGTTTATGCTGCAGGTGAGAAGCTGAATCCAGTTCCCGCTCTGCAGACCTCTGAGATGGTCAGAAACCACCTGACAGGTCAGTAAATGAACACACTCACACACATGCAAAATCACAAGCATGTGCTGACCAGTATAATGGCCGAAGTGATGGTGCCCACTGAGGGGAGGGTGTCAGAGACTGTGTGAGACGATAGATGACCTTTTGGTGAGAGAAAAGAACAATTCTCCTGACGTTCTGACCTTTTTATTTTCTCTCTGACTATCGTAGTTTTTCAGCCCTGAAGCTATTAAACCCCTACTGCTGTAAGATTATTCTTTTTATTACTATTATTATTACATTTTTTAGCATTTTGGGCCTTTGTTACTTAGGGAAGTATAGAGTGGATAGGAGAGAGAGAGTGAGTGACACGCAGGTAATTGCCTGGCCTTTGCAGTAAGGACTTCGGTATGAAACTGTGCCCTGAGTTCTTTGAGTGGACTTTTTTTTGCCATCTTGTTTACCTGAGTATATGTAGATACTCAGTCATTTTTTTTGCATTGTTGTTGCCTGTAGAATAACTAATTGATACATTTTCTAATAATTTCAGCTGTAGATTTAGGTGTTTTATGTAAATGAGGAGAGCATGCATAAAGCCTCCTGTGCAGGAACCTGAAGTTAAACTGTACTGGAACAGTTATTATGTAATATAGAGAAAGAGCAGCAGTGCAGAGCATTTACACCCCGTGCTAGTTATAATGGTCATAATGATTCGATAACTGAAGTCACATGACCACAGTTTACAGGAACATTTCTGACTGCTTGTGTGGTTTTATGTGTTCATAGTGCAGCTGTGTATGTGTGTAATGAATGGGATGTGACCTCATTTAACTGTAATTCTGTAGGAGAAAATCACAGAGGTGGTATTGGTACACTGTAATGTCCTTATTCAGTGTCTTTATTGTTCTTTACTGAGTTTTCCTGATATTTTGAAGTGCTGCTTTCCAGTGATGGCTTCTAGAAGGTGACTGAGGAAGTGGAGCAAGCCTGGCCGTCGGATCTGTGTGGAAGATATTAATCAGGGTTATTCACAAGTTATTATTTTGTGTTGAAAGCTCAAATTATACTTCTGTGCTTTCAGCTAAATCTCATTCATCAACACTGATCACCTCTTCCTTTATCTGAGGCCAAAGAGAGAAGGAAAGTCTGCTTAGAGAGGACAGATAGAAGTGTGGCTCTTCCAGCTGCTCACCTGTGGGGGTAAATGGGGTTTAAAGGCATCTTGTCTGAATATGTGAGTGGGTTGATATTGATGTGTGTTTCATAGAGTTCTGTTTTATTGCTAGATATTCATATAAAGACATTGTTTTTAATCCGCACTGCTCCCTGCTCAGCTGTGATGCTGCTGATATTTCTCAATAATCCCAGGGATCTTTTCTACTCCATATTCTTATAAACACAGAAAGACTGGGGGAAAACTTACCATTTAAACAGTAAAAATACTTTGTAATGGAGAAATTGCAAATTTAATGAAACACACTGGTGAAGTGTGTTTAAGGTGGTCCCTAATTTCTTTAAAAACACTTTTTTTGTTAGAGATTATTTCATCTTGACTTCAGTTTAGTTAGATTAACTCATTTAATTGGTTCTGACTTTCAGCTTCTAAATGTTCTACTGCTGTGCTAATTGTGACCTTTAGCAAACCCTTCATGCTATTTAAAAGCCTGAAAAATAAGAACATGTGTTGTTATTTGACACTGGCGCTGCAGAGGGATTAATTTCCACCGGACGTGATTGCAAAGCAAGATATTTTGTCCCAATTTTCTTTTATGAGGGGGGTGGGGGCAGTATTTCATGACAAATGGATAGTCCTCACTGGATCCAGCCTGCAGACATTTGTGATTTTGACACAATTGGCGTGAAAGAACTGATTTGGTACAAAAGGATTTTCTCCTATGCCGAAACAGTTTGTCCTACTTACGGAGACGCCACCGCAGCCTAACCTTCTGTTCCCAGCTGGTGCTGCTTTGAAATGCACGCCCTCCTCCTCCTCCTCCATCTCTCTTCCTCTGCTTTCCTCTTCATCTCCGTTTGCACCTCCTCCTTTCTGAGTCTGTGCAACAAGCTCCGCCCTTTCCGCCCCCCCCATCTCCTCTGCTCTTTGAGCTGCGTCCTCCCTGCGTCAGACGGCTCCATTCATGAAAAGTGTGACGTGAGCAGGTCTTCATCGTCCTGGTGACTATGCCGCCCTCCCACTCACAGCCCAGGTGCTGCAGGAGTTAGAGGAATGTCTGTCATCTTCCATCCTCTGCCTTCTCCCTCACTCCTGTTCTTTTATTATTATTTTTTTCCTTTCTTCTGAATCCCGACTGTCAGTTCGGTCTTCCTCTCGCCCGGCTTTTTCCCCCCCTCCACACATCCCTGCCTTAGCTGAGAGAGGACCATGAATCTGAGCCGTGTCTGCTGTGAGTAATCTGCTGATGCTATGTCTTTTGCCGTTCATCTGAGTGGAAGCACTGTAATGTGGAGGTACTTGTCCTTCTCATGCTTATGGGTATGATTTTTCTCTTTTGCACATCGCACATCTGCAGGGAGTCTGTCTGTGTGTATAGAGCACATGTCAGTATTTGTTCAGTAGCAGTGCTGCAGGAGTGTGTTGAGCAGTCGTGCGTTGGTGCGTGCTGGAGCTATTTTAGGATCAGCGGTGACGCCGCTGCTGGGTTTTGGGTTTTTTCTTTCTTTTTTTTGATGCAGTGCTTCTCTGTGCCCTCTGAAGGACAGGTGGGATGTAGGTAAAGATACAGGGCAACAGACCCGCCCTCACCTGCTTTATTTTTGCCAGCAAATGCAATAAATAATAACAATAAATAAATAGATAAATAACTCCCCCTCAGTCTGACTTATCTGGGCCACATGTATTTTGTGTACAGTCACGGTCATTCCAAACCACACTGACTTTCCTTCCACTGCTTCTCATTCTCAACTCTCGCATATTTAACGTCCCCCTGCCCGCTTCGCCATGTTCGACTTTCCTGCAGCTCTTTACATCAACCTCTGTATTTACTTGGCAGCAGGAGAGCTCTGTGTGTGCCCACCTCTGTCCTCTGCTACTAAGCATGTTTATGTAACTACACAAGATGAGTAGCCAGCAGCCAGGCTTTAGAGGAGAGGAGGTGGAGGAGGGGACGACTCCAGCGTACGTACATCCAGCCGTCCTTTTGCAAGAGAGCATTAAAAAAAATAAATAAAAAGCTGGATATTCATGTTTATGAGGGGTTTTCTCCAGAGTGTCTGACTTTGCTGATTGGGGGAGGTTCACTGCTTAGATTTACATGCATGCTGTGTTTTTAAGAGCAAGCAGGGAAAGCATGAAGCCAGGAGATAACAGGAGCACTAATGTGTATTGATTTTCTGGGCTTTCTGCTGTGCTAGAGAGGCTGTTTTTGAGCAGAAGGAAGAACATGTAGAACAACACCCACTTGGTCCCCTTAGAGTCTCTTGCCCCACTTTTCTTTCCTTTTCTTTTTTTTTTTTAGCTGGGGCTTTGTGTATTTTCATATTTCAGCCATTATAACGGTGTCAGTCACAGGCAGGCTCCTGCAATATGCATGTTTGTCTGTGGTGTCACTGTTTGTGTGTCTGTCTCTCTCCTTGTTGTTGTCGGGCCAGGCAGGCCGTCCCTATTAAAAGAGCACAAGGGGAATTGTTGTGGCAGCAACTGCCCTGTTGTGCAGTGTGTGTGTGTGTGTGTGTGTGTGTGTGTGTGTGTGTGTGTGTGCGCCGCTGTCTCCTGGTCGTGCAGGGCAGACAGGCCCGGTTCACATGGAGCCGGCTCCTCTTGTGTCCTTTGTTGTCGCTCTGGGAGTCTTTCCCACTGGAGCGTGGTCGGTACAGTTTCGCGCCGCGGGCAGCCACGGAAAACAGCAAAACGTCTGTTTTTCTGTTTCGTCTTAATTTTTCCTCTGATTTCACTCATTCTGCAGTCCACCCTCCTTTTTATCTGCCTCATTCACAGCTTCTTTGGTCCCTTTTGCCTTCTTAATCTGCTTTTTTCCCCCCTTTATCTACATTTCTCTGAGCCAGTCTCTCCCTCCACTGTCTCCTTGGCCTCACCATCCCTCTCTGTCTGTTCGAATTCATCAGCTATCTGGATGTGTGTGTGTGGGAGTGTGGTTAGTATTCATAAATAGACCTCTGTAGAGCTTTTATTGCTAAGCATCACTGGGAGCAGAGAGTCTGCTTGACTAGAAAGGCTCGTATTGAAGCCTTGAGAGTTTTGCAGAGGAGCATATGCCAGATAGTTGCAGATTTTTAGGCATTGTGTCCTGGTTGCAGTGCTGTCTGCAGCCTTGCCAAGAGGCTGGAGGGAGAGAGTGTGACGTGTCGATGGCGCACAAGCTTTTCTTCAGTTATTTATTTTCTCCGATTCTGGCTTGTACCAGATGAGGCTATTTGAGGCACAAGTTGTGTGTGTGTTTGGAGTGCTAATGATTCACAGTCGTGCTCATTCTGTTGGTCATCTGGAGGGTTTGAATGCTGACAGCACACTCTTCGGGTTTGTTTTTACTCACTCTTCATTCCCTCCTACTCATCGCCTCTCGTTGCCACTTTCATTCATGCACCTAACCTCCCCTCTCCTCCTCCTCCTCCACCTGACTCAATCTAGTCTTCACAACAAACCCAATTACACATGATCCCACCTGGCACTTTCCCTGTGGCTTCTAGCGGCAGCTTCGACCTTGTTCCTATTCGACCAGCAACGCCAGTCAGACCCTGAGCAGGCAGGTAAACGGGCAGGGATTATTGTTCTGTGACCCGCTTTCGCCTTCGGCCAATAACAGGTATTTTAAGTCCGCCCAGGTGAGTCAGCAGAGGGAATCAGAATATGAAAAAAGGGTATTAGTGGGAAATGTCAGCTGTGTGACGGCAGATGCCCGAGCGCTGTGCCAGATTCGTTTATTTCTCCCTTCCACAGCTCTTCCCCACACCAGCAGATTATTACTTTCACCCACCTACGGCAGCCTGTCCAATCCCCTCTGGCAGGCCTTGATAGCAAGCGAAAGCTGATTTACACGTCGGACCACATCCCCGACTATCAAATCAGGACCGGGCAGCTCACATTTCCGAGGAATTTATGGAAATATATGAGCAGCATGTTTACAAATTTCACATCATTGCTTAGTCACTAGATAAGCAGAGGCCGCAAAAGTCCATAGAGTGCACCGAGGAGAGAAACAAGCACAGACATCAGAGTTCAGCTGTTCAATTATGACCCAGAATAACCAAGACGAGCACATGCTCAGTGAAGACGAGCGCTGCTCTCACCATCTGTCTCTCACTCATGTTTGTTTCAAGACAAGAGGGAAGTGGGAGGCATGAAAGTGCTCTGTTGTTGCAGGTATTTCTTTCCTCCCAGAAATGAGCTCTCAGGAATGACCGGATGTGAAAGGCTGTGCCTCATTGTGCTGTAGGCATGTGTGCGATTTGATTTTGTTTGTAGGGCAGCTGTTGAACCTCCAGTATCTCATCAAGTGAGATGTTTACTTCTCTTCTGACATCTTATTGTTCAAAAGGAAGCTGAAGAACTGATCAGTGGAATGATATGGTTTTCCTCGTCCTCGTGACCTCTGTGGACGAGTTGACGTGATTGGTTCAGTTTGTCTGCTTGTTAGCGGGATTGCTCAGGTTTTAACGGAGGTGAGTTTAGGCTAAAGTTGGACGTGATTGACTTTTGATGCTGATCCACGTCTGTATCTGTATCCTGGAATGTTTTTAGAGGATTTGTTGCTATTTCAGTTCACATCTTTGCTAATATGTATAAAATGTAAACAAAAAAAGGCTTGAGTGACATTATCTTGATATTCTAAAAACCAAATCCAGATCTAGATATCATTCTGTGTCCAAGACAAGGTAGCACATGTTACAACTACAGCCTTCACGCTTGTAGCCTCTCCAAGTGTTGGATGAGATTGAGTGCGACTGGAAGCAGAAGGTCAGGACGGATGCTGTGTTGACATGGTAACGTGTGAATGATGTGGTGGGATAGGGGCTAAATTGGTTCTTTGTCAGGGGGTCGCAGCTGTCACCTGAAGGGAGGTTCCCTCTATGGGTCCCAGCAGGGCTTCTCTTAATGAGGAGCACAGAGACGCAGATGCCGCCCGCAATGCCGCGTTTTGCGGGTGGACTGTGTACGTGCGTTTACGCTCAAAGTATTGCTGAACGTCCTGCTGGCACAGAGTGTTGAAGCAGGATCTAAACAACCATACTGGCTTTTGCTGAGTGATACAAAAAAACTGCATTCCCCCGTGAATTGCTGGGAGTAGTGGGATTATTGGATCTCGCCAGACACGCCCTGGGCATGTGTGCGTCTATCTGTGTATGCGTGTTTGTTTGTGTGTGTGTGTGTGTGTGTGTGTGTGTGAGCATGTGTGCTCCCTGAACCTGATCCCCCTGCACCACCAGCTGTTGTATGCACTCGGATATGAAGCGTTACAATAACCAATTGCAGTGAGCTGTTTATCCGGCAGTGCTGCTCTGCTCTTTTAAGGTTGTATCTATATACTATGCATGTACATGTCATGATCTGTTAGGCTTTAGGTCACCTTTAGAGAGGCAAGAAATGAAAGGAATTATGTGGAGGATAAATTGAGGGGGAGGGCTGAATAGAGTCTGTGTTTGGACAAGCATGTCTCTAGAGCCCTGTAGAGGGATTAAATGATCAGCCTCTGATAATTTCTCCCTCTCTTCCTCCCTTTCTTTCTTTATTTTACTCATTCTGCTAAATAAGTGGGTTGTGTACTTCTGCGAAGCAGCACCGAGTTCGTGCAAACACTCCGTCGGTTTGTCCTTTTACTCAGTCACGATCTCTTTCGGAAAGTCCTGTAAATAAATGCCTGTGGAAATGAAACCCGCAGCACAGACATTATTCATGGGATTCTACGCCCATAGAGATCTTCCATTAGAGATTAATGGAAAAGAGCAAGAGGTCCATTTCCTGTTCTTGGTGCTGGATTTGTAGAATAAAGGCACTAAAGATTCTTGTTGTTTGGAAAGAGATTTAGTTAAAAACAAAAAAGTAAAAAGGTGTTAATTTTTAGGTCTTCCTGTGCATGTTTCTGTCCAGTCAGCCTTATCCACCCACAGCAAGCCCACGTCAGAAGCCCAGCTCTGAGAGCCGTTTGTGAGGTGGAATTACAGCATGGGCCTTTGCTCGTACAGCTCGTTTGTCTCTGCTTTGGAAGGGACGGATTTATTGGATACCTGAGAGAGCATTCTCTCCTTCCCCTGCACTCTCAGCAGCCTGCTTAGAGACAGGCCTGCATTATAGATGAGCTCCTGGCAGCCGCCCCACACTCACACCACTCATGTTACCCGTCCAGTAGATACACGGATACAGTACATGCTTTTGGCGAACACTTGCAAAAAGCATTGAACAGAAGCTTGGAATAAAAGTGGGATTAAAACTAAGTTTGAAGTCGGGACTCCAGGCAGTCTGTTGCAGCTTTGTCTGCAGAGAACTTATCTGCAGCCGAGTAATCAGGGCTTGTTTGTACTTTGACCCGTGCCAAGTGGAGGAGCTCTACGACCGTGCTGCAGAGAGCAACATAAACCACGCTGGCTTCAGTTGGACTATATGACTGTCCTCCTTCCACGTAACACAGAGCCAGGGTACTGCTCTGCCTCTCTGTCTCCTCCCTCCTGGACTTTGATCTTTTGTGACCGTGCGCACTGTGCAGCTTCTCACTATGTCCCTTTCTCTCTCTCTCTGTCTCCCACACCCTCTGTTTTCTACAGCTTGCTCAGGCATGATTGGATTTTTGTCCTTGTGGATTTAAAAGAGAAAAAGCTCAAGTGTCATTTACACAGTGATTGATTCACTTTTTTTCCCCTTTTGGGTAGATGAACACAGTCAGACTGTGGATAAAAGGCCATCTGTTTGTCTGAAAACACAGCGTGCGGCACACTTGCAACAAATTAAAGCCTCGGCCTGGAGGATTTGACCGGTTTTGACTTTGGCAACTCCTGGTGGCAGTGTTGGAAAAATGCACTGTGCGTACAGAACACCTCTAGTCCAGGTACACTGACCTGCTATATATGAGCGGCTACAAACCCAATTACTACATCATGAATGTAGGTACACTTACAGGAAAAAGGGCTTCAGCACAGGTAAGAAATAATATTATATTTGAGAAGCAATGAGTAGTAATCAAACACACAGAGATTTTAGTATAATATTAAAAATATTCAGAAATTGCTGCTGAATAATTAACCAGGAGTTAATTTTTTTTACTACTTTATGTTTTTATCCAAACATAGTTTTTATTATATTTCATCCTACTGTCGTAAATGCACTCAAATTAGTCATTGCCTGAAGTTCCCCACAGTCTCTTTAAAATCTGCCTTTTAGGAAATGACCGATCCTTTTAAAAGTTGCAAAATTGGTAGCAGAAGGTGAATAATGTTGATAGTTTTGGTTCTGTTGTTGCGTAATAAATAGTTTTGTTTGTCACGTTGCAAAATTGCTGGTAATTTTTAACTATGCCTGATGTTATCAGGCAAAAAGTGCTTGAGCATGAATGTTTGTGCTTAACCTTTGGATCGGTATGCATGATGAAATGATCTCTACTCGGGGTTCACCAGCTGGATGATCTTTCAGATTTATTTCCTGATTAGTGTTATTAAACTATCAAACCTTAACCTTCAGATCATGTGAGCCAGTGTTATGTAACACAACAAAATTTTAATGTTTTTTTTTTTTTTAATTATTATTATTTTGATTTTATGCTTTTGCCACGTCACCATCAGTGGACGTGGAAGTATTTGTGTAATATTTGTGGATGCAATAGGCAATTTGTCAGTGTGATTTGGTATTTTATTTCCTCAATTAACAAAGAATTATAATTATGCCATCCATCCATCCATCCAGTTCATGCTTATCCCAGCTGTCATGGGGCGAGAGGCAGGGTACTTCCTGGACAAGCCGTTAATCTTTCGCAGGGCTGGTCTAATCTGCATGTCAAAATAGCCTTCATCAAGACACCAAACCCCAAGTTGTAAATGTTAGGATAAAAGTTATAGTTTTATAAAGAGCAAGCAGGTTATATAAAGTTAGACATAGAAAAGGGTGCTTGTATGAATGGGTGAATGAGGCTTGCAGAAAGAAAGCACTTTGAGTGCTTAAATAGAGTAGAAAAGCTTTATAAAAGCACCAGTGCATTTACCAAATATGTCACAATATCAAAATCCAAATATAAAAGTGCATACAGAGGATTTGCATATTTTTTGTCGTTTATTTTTAAATGCTGTGTCCCTTCCTGACTCACAGACACATTAGGATGGTAAAGATCTTCACCTGGTGATTCTGTGTCGGTTTCTGACCCTCCGTGTTCACGGCTGCCTGGGCCTTTGTTGGCTTTAAGACTGAGAATGGGCTGTTCGTGCCAGATGTCTTCCTCTCAGCAGTCCTAATACACAGCAAGGTCTTTAATCCCGTCTACAGTGTTACTGCTTCAGAGAGATAATAGAAAAGCCTCGGTTGGTGTGTGTGATTGGTTTCGGCCGACTGTTTCCTATAAGTTTCCTAGAAATGAGTTATTAGTATTAATTCTGCAGTGTTGTCTCTTCCGCACTGAATTGATGCCTTTCTGATATTTCCAACATCATTTACCCTGCAGTGTTTGCACTGTGTAGCTAAAAATAATAATCATTAATGCTCTGTCAATCCCTGCAGATCTAATAGAGGACATGAGAGGTGTTCATGTCTGTTTTAGGACGTAATAGGGTCCTATCATGCAGACAGCTTTAATTATGTTTTATCTGAGGTGACTATAGTTATGTAAATGTATTTAATTGCATTCCTGTTTTTGTAGTTTTTAATCTAGTTAACAGTTTCTCATTCTGTTTTTCTCTTCAGGTGATTTTCAGCATTTAGACAAACCAGTGTGTTAGGACACGTCCCACTCATCGTCACTGGGCAGCCCATACACATGCACGACACCATGGGCAGCTCCCCTGAGGTGCTCTCTTGGACTTCCTGTCCAAGTCTACTGGTGGGCAAGCTGAAGGAGGAGCTCAAACTCACTGTGGTTGGGGACAGCATGAAGAAATCCAGCTCGCCTAACTCCCAACCGCAGCCTCCTCAGGCCCCTCTATCCAACTTACCTCCTCAGATCATCACAGACCTCGCTCCGCCGACACACCTACCCGTTCCCCTGCTGCAGACGCCTGGCCAGGATGAGGAGTCCATGTTGGGCGGTACTAGTCCACCAAACGCAGCCCTGAGCGTGGACTCAACTCGGAGCGAAGGCGGACACTTTGACAACAGCGTGCTCCAGCTGCAGGAGCAGGACCACGAGGAAGCTGGGTCGCCGGCATCCCATGAGCACGTTGGATGTGGCAGCGGCATGGACGAGCATATGGGAGAGGGGGACTGTCCAATGGACCACAATGGAGAGGGCAAGCCGAACCTCCCGCATCACCCTGATGACATCAAGCTGCACTTCCAAAGAGCCCCTCCTGGGTCGGGAGGCTTCTTAGAGGGGCTCTTTGGCTGCCTGCGGCCTGTGTGGAACATTATTGGGAAGACCTACTCTACTGAATACAAGCTACAACAGCAAGGTAAACTTTGGGTTTTATCTTTCTGTTTTGCATCAGTTTAACACGCTAAATGCTTTTTGTTTAATTCAGATGTCCCCGTACCTGTGAAACTTCTGAGAAACGAACAAAAGATTCCCTCTTGTTTCTCCTAATGTATTCTGAAACTGTAATTGAATAGCCCGTCCTGGCTTCGCCGCTTTGCTGTTGCAAGTGAAGCTGCACAGCTGTCAGTTTGAATTGAGGTCATGGTAAAGGTAGGCTCACCTTGCCGCAGGGCTGCACGCTCAGGCTGGACGAGAGCTACGGGATATGAGTCGAGGTCAGACAGAACTGGGCTGGATCTCGTGGCTGCTTAGCCGTAGTCTGGGCTAGAGGTCGTAGCTTCTGTTTCTAAAACCACTTAAACAGCATGATTCAGTATTTGAAGGTCTAAGACATTTATAGGAGCTAAAGGCTTATTTATACAAATATTGGTAAGAACTATAAAATATGTACTTTCTGGTGTATTTTTGTGGTCATTTGTGGAAATTTACACCACTGTGGATTTGAAAGCTGTGATCAAAGTGCAGACTTTCAGCTATAATTCAAGGGTTTAACAAAAATATTGGAAGACAAAATGTGTGTGAATAAGAGGGAGGCAAGCAGAAAGATGCAGTCAGTAGTGAAGGTGGATGTGTTTAAGTACCCGATGCCAGCCATCCAAAGCGACGGGCAATGCACAAGAGGGGTGAAATGGAGAGAACAGGCAGGGTGGAGTGGGTGGAGATGAGTGTTAGGGGACAGAAGGATAGTAGCAAGGATGAAAGAAGGTTTTACAAGATAAGAGACCTGCTGTGATGGAGACGGTACCTATAGGTATCTGAACCTATGGAGCAGGTTTGGCCACGAGAGCCGGTGTCCTGCAGATTTTAGATCTCACCCTGGGTCTTCACACCTGAATCAAATGATTAGTTCATTACCAGGCCTCTGGAGAACTTCGAGACGTGTTGAGGAGGTAATTTAGCCATTTAAATCATCTGTGATGGATCAAGGACGCATCTAAAACCTGCAGGACACCGGCCCTCGAGGTCTGGGTTTGGACACCACTGCTATAAACCAATATGAAGTATTTACTTCTTCATAACTTGTAGGAGTAGCTTCACATTTATATAAACCGAAATGAAAGACACACAAACATCCTTATCCTTGGGCTTTAAGCCTATAAAACACTGTTCTGAAAAGCAAGTATTACTGACATTACTGACAAAAAAGTTGCTAAAGAACACATGTAGTTCATCATGTACACTTTGCAAAGTACCAGGATGCTGTGGTCATTTTGACAAAACTTGCTAACCTGATTTCAGACATGTGGGAGGTTCCTTTCGAGGAGATTTCAGAGCTGCAGTGGCTCGGCAGCGGAGCACAGGGTGCCGTCTTCCTGGGCAAGTTTCGCTCCGAGGAAGTGGCTATCAAGAAGGTGCGAGAACAGAAGGAGACGGACATTAAACACCTGCGAAAGCTCAAGCATCCCAATATCATCAGCTTCAAGTAAGTCCACAGTCACTCGCCCTTGTGCGTGACGCGTTTGTTTCATCTGGTGGCGCTCTGGGTGTGTTTAACATGTATTCTGTCTTTTTTTCTGTGTCAGGGGTGTGTGCACCCAGGCACCTTGTTACTGCATTATCATGGAGTACTGTGCCCAGGGTCAGCTGTATGAGGTGCTGAGAGCGGGGAGGAAAGTGACCCCAAGGCTGCTGGTGGACTGGGCCACAGGCATTGCCAGCGGCATGAACTACCTACACCTGCACAAGATCATCCACAGAGACCTCAAGTCTCCTAAGTGAGTTTGTCGGGCAGGAAGCTGATTAACTTTCTGACGGAGGAGCATCTTATACATTTGTGTTGAGAAAACACAGTAGTAGACCCAAATCAAATTTAAGTTATTTACTCTTTTTTTTTTTTTTTTTTTTTGTGGGAATGAAATGCATAGTTTTCCTGGTGCATCATGAGTGCTGTGTTCACACAATCCATCCTTTCTGCTCTGAATAGTCTGACATTAACTCAAATACCATTCTCAAATTTAACAAAAGCTACTCGTCTTCATGTAAGAGTATGACAGATTGTTCTGTCTCATCCCCGCTGCACGCTTGCATCTCTAATCAATATCATCGTGCTGCAGCAGTGCCGCACACTGTATTAGTCAGCAGAATAATAGCAGTCTGAATGTGCTGGAAAGGTCAGACTCATTCGACTAATGGGGTGATTCAGATGCTTCTCTATCAGCGAAGTCGTTTTGGCTTAAAACTGATTCTAAGTGCTAAAGAAAGAAAAGCTCATGCCCTGTAAAAACTTGTGCATTATCATCATCATCAGCCTGAATGTTTTAACCCCGGGCCAACTCATCCTGCTTTGTCTGCCTTTTTTTTTTTCCTTTCTTTTTTTTTTTTTTTTACACTCCTCTTAACCAAATAGACTGACCTTGCTGTGTTTTCTCTTTGTGCATCTTTTAGTGTTTTGGTGACCCACAACGACACTGTGAAAATCTCAGACTTTGGCACATCCAAAGAGCTCAGTGATAAAAGTACAAAGATGTCATTTGCGGGGACGGTGGCCTGGATGGCCCCAGAAGTGATAAGAAATGAGCCTGTGTCTGAAAAAGTAGACATCTGGTGAGTAATAGATGAAGAAATATGAAGCAATGTTTAGCTTTTCCACATCATAGAAAAGGATGTTTTAAGTGTCATCTTTAATAGTCATGTTTCTGCAATGAAACCTGTCCATCTTTGCTTGTGTGTTGTAGGTCATTTGGAGTTGTGTTATGGGAGCTACTGACTGGAGAGATTCCCTACAAAGATGTGGACTCATCCGCCATTATTTGGGGTGTCGGGAGCAACAGTCTCCACCTTCCCGTCCCCTCCACGTGCCCGGACGGGTTTAAAATCCTCATGAAACAGACATGGTGAGCAAAAACAGCTTTTCTACTACATCACTTAAAATATGATGACTGCTAGAACGTAAACATACTCTGTGTATCTTCCTTCATGATTTTCATGAACTCCAGGCAGGGAAAGCCCAGGAATAGGCCGTCGTTTCGTCAGATTCTCCTACATCTCGACATCGCCTCTGCAGATGTTCTGGGAACTCCTCAGGAGACCTACTTTAAGTCTCAGGTCTGGACCAATACTGAGAAATGCAAGACTACACCTTAACTTTGTGTGCTTTTTGCAGTGTAATTCTTTGTGCAGTGAATGCTCTGGCTGCATGTTGACTGTGTAAGTCCATATTACAGGCAGAATGGAGGGAGGAGGTGAAGAAGCATTTTGAGAAGATCAAAAGTGAAGGCACCTGCATCCACAGGCTGGACGAGGAGCTGATCCGACGCAGGAGGGATGAACTCAGGTGTGTGGGGAAAAGAGAGCAGACATGTGGCTTGTTAATAGAAGACATGGTTTTTAATTTGTACATAAAGCAGAAGTTACTGGAGTTGAACATTTGGATGCATTTCATGCATGTTCTCAGGCATGCACTGGACATCCGGGAGCACTATGAGAGGAAATTGGAGAGAGCCAACAACCTCTACATGGAGCTCAGTGCCATCATGCTGCAGCTGGAGGTCCGAGAAAAGGAGCTGATGAAGTATGTCGATAAACATTTTTGTCACATCTGTGCTTTACTAGTATCCTGCTCTCATTGTGCCCGTATTTCCTCTTTCAACATTTCCAGTAACAAACTGCAACAGAACTGAAAGCATGTTCAGCTAGCTAGAGTGACAAAAATGATCTGAATGGTATCGTCAGTATTTTTAGATTTTTCCTATGAGTCTCTGCTTTTTTTGACTTACACGTGATGTACATAAATAGTGAGTTTCTTAAATTATTGCAGATTCCTCGATGTAGCTTTACTTGTCAGGAATGCTTTTCACTTCCCATTAATGTTTGCTATGTTGTGTTTAACTAAAGTGCAGTGTGACTGCTTTTCCCCCATGATCTGACTTAAATCTAGTTCTGTGCATCACCGTAGGAGAGAGCAGGCGGTGGAGAAGAAATATCCCGGCAGCTACAAGCGCCACTTAGTCCGACCGATCGTTAGATCCAACGCTGTGGAGAAGCTCATCAAGAAGAAAGGAAGCATTTCCCACAAACCTGGGATGCCTCCCACCAAAAGGTCTGATTTTCAAACGTATTATGTCTATTAAAAGTTACACGTTCATGTATCTGTAGGTTCAGCTGCAGATGTGTGATTTATCGCAGTTCAGGTCAGAGTGTCATTTAAATACTTAAATGAACTGTTGAATACAATTCATATTTTCCAGGCCAGACCTGCTTCGCTCTGATGGCATCCCTAGCGTAGACCCTCTCCCGTCGCCCTCACCGCTGTCTGCTAGCCCGAAGGTCTCCACCCCTCCTGGCAAAGCCCGGTACCGAAGCAAGCCTCGTCACCGCCGCGCCAACAGCAAAGGAAGCCACAGCGAGTTCTCCACTGTGCTGAAACCCATTGCTGGAGCACCAGAAGAAACCCACTCTCTCCAGGAGCAACCGATCCACCATCATCACCACCACCACCCTCCTCAAACGGAGGGGAACTTTCTCCCCTTGAAAGGTCGCGAGCAGGCTGTTGTCAACTGTGCCAACAACCTGCGATACTTCGGCCCCGCCGCCGCCCTCCGTAGCCCTCAAACTGACCACATGCAGCGCCGCGTTTCTGGCTCCAGTCCTGACCTCATTTCCACCGCTGTGGATGCAGACACGCGACAGCGGACTTCATCCACCAGCTCCAAACCTGCATCAGGCGCTGGTGCTGGTTCTTTATGTCCCTGCTGCCAGGCTCACCCCTTCCCCGGCTGTCTACACTGTCAGGAGACCCCTCCCCTATCAAGCCACCCAGAGCTGCCGCACTACTCGCTGCTCAACACCCAAGAGGGCAACCAGTCTTCTCTGGGGGCGCACAACAAAGACACAGTCTCAGATGGAGAGACCACAAAGAAGACAGAGACGCAGGAACAGGATGCATCCCAGAACGCGCACACACTGCCCTCTGCACTGCCCCGCACTCTCAGGCCGCTCAGGAAGGTGAGCAGAGCTTTACGCCGATGAGTATGTAACGTGTGCTTGTGTGGGATTAAAAGCTGTTACCGCTTCTTTTTCAGGGTGGTGATGAGTCATCCGAAGAAGAAGAGGGAGAGGTGGATAGTGAAGTGGAGTTTCCAAGGAGACAGAGGTGAATACAGAAGGTCATTTAGTTTGCAGCAAAAGAAAATGATCTTTAGCAGATCAACTAGGAGCCATTTTCAAAAGAAACTGCTGCAGTAACCATGTGGAAGTTTTCTTTTCATTTTTTTCTCCCCTCTCTCCTTGACAGACCTCATCGCTGTATGAGCAGTTTCCAGTCCTATTCTACTTTCAGCTCAGAGAACCTGTCGGTGTCTGACGGAGAGGAAGGAAACACCAGTGACCACTCGCACAGCGGACCCCTGGAGAGGCTGAGCGCCAGTCAGGAGGAACACCTGGACGAGCTGCTGTCCCACACGCCGGACATCCCCATCGACATCTCCACCCAGTCAGACGGCCTCTCTGACAAGGAGTGTGCCGTCCGCAGGGTGAAGACGCAGATCTCGTTGGGGAAGCTGTGCTCCGACGAACACAGCTACGAGGTCAGTTTGCGTGAATCTCTATGCAGATGTAGCTCGAAGGGTGGTAAGATCCACCGCTTCAGTCCAGATAGCTCTCAGCAGCTTTGTAAAAAGACACGAGTCCAGACCATGTGGTCTTCTGACTTTAATGGTGTCCTAACATTTCCTCCAGCGCCACCATGAGCGGCTGTTTAAAGGATTACTACCAAAATGGGTTTAGCATGCGGATATGAGCATTTAGCTGAAAGCACTTCTGTGGCCAAATAAAGGCTCTCAGATGGTTTAAAGGGCTGGGCTTCTACATATAGACTGAAATAATGTGACACTATGCACATCACTTATTAATAGTAAGCCTTTGCTCTATCACTACTGATAAACACACTCTGTATTCGTATGTAGGGCATTAAATCATTTTACTTTGATGTTTAATTTATTCATTTACAGGGGACCGAATGTGTTCATTTCTAATTCTATATTTTTATCTTTGAACTTTGCTACAGTAGCTTTGAATGATTCTCAGTTTAAAAAAAAATCCCTGCAGCTCATCAGTTCATCCTCTGCCTGAAACAAGTGGTTTTAGCTGCTCCCCATGCACAAGCAGGAGCAAAGCCGTCTGCAGCCTGAGCTTTTGAGTCACAGGGGCTGTTTGGGTGTAATCAGTCCATACTGACCTTATTATAAACTATGGTACATCTTACATGCACCTTGAAAGAAGCGGGGGTTGCACCCGTTTTTTGGCTTCAGAACTGTTCTTCGTGGCACAAACTCAACAAGGTGCTAGAAACATTCCACAGAGATTTTGGTCCATATTCACATGATAGCATAACACAGTTGCTACAGATTTGCCGGCAGCACATCCACCCACTGTGGTCATAAAGGGGTGGATATGTCAGCAATACAAATAGCCTGTCATATTTAAAGTTGGAACTAATGAATCCAAACCCTTTTTGTTTGGAGTCATAAGAAACATTAATTTATGTTTATTTTATTTACTGCATTGCACAAAACCTCATTCTTGAGATCATAATGCATCTCAAATCATCCCTGATGCTGGATCTTTCTTAATGTTCCCCTGTTTGTTCCCTTTTGTCTCTCAGAATCCGCTACAGTTTGGGGACTCGGACTGCGATTCGTCAGAAGCAGAGTGCTCCGATGCCACTATTAGAAACAACAAAGTCGGGGCTCCTTCCTCGTGGTGAACCTGCCTAAAGGGCTCATCATCTTTCTTGCCTGGAGGCCATCATGTCCTTCTCTGCTCTGCAGAAAATACAGCAATAAGAGGACAAACATTGTAAACAAAGCTCCCTATAGCAACGTCCTATGTAATCTCTCCCATATGACCCCCACCCCTCATCTAGCACAGCATTCAGGCAACCCATTGCAGGGATTCCCTTTTGAATGATAATGTACAATAGATAGTTTAACGTTCATAATTTATTTTTGTCTGAGTTCTGAAGGAAAATTCAGGAGCTATGAGACTTCTCTGATCTGAACAGAGAGGAAATAAACAGACATTTTGAATCCAAACAAGGGTTTACTTTGTGATGGAGAGAGACCAGGACTGGAAGACGGTGTAGATGATGACGATGATGATCATGATAATGATGAGAAGGGCTTATCAATCAGAAGATGATGGCTTTAAGTGGGGAGATGCATAACTGCAGTAGTTGGTCTCTCAGGTGACTGACCCAGAATAAAAGCGGCTTTCAACATCTCACTGTTGTGGACAGACATGTCCAAACAACAAGCAATCGCTCAGCTCATACTGCAGCCTGACCAACCTGCTTTATCATGAGTTTACAGTATCAAGTCCCAGTACCCCACCTCCTCCGCTTCCACCCCGCCTCCCCACTGTGAGTAAAGTGGGGAGCATGGAGCTCATGGAAAACATTGTGAACACCAGCATGAACAACCTGCCTCGCAACTGGATTTTCTCCCTCCCTGAAACCACCGGATGTGTCTGTTCTTCAGGATCCCCCCGCCCTCACGTAGCTGTCGAAGCATGCTTCTGCAGCTCGCGAAATGAAAACGCTGCCCCAAGACTGCATGAAGCGGACAGAGCATCGGAGATAAAGACGTGGCCGAGAGCTATAGGAAAAAAAAGAAAAGAGACTCTTCCTCTCTGACTCTGCTCGTCCTTCTCTTAAAGACATGCCAACGTCATCGTCATCAGCAATCAGATGTCACAGGCAGAGTTACTGAGGGAGTTATCTGTGTGTGAGAGTGTGAGTGAATGTGAGTGTGACAACGCAAAGTCCTTTCCTCTCCATTAGACATTACAGTTTCAAGTCTCATCTCAGGATCGTTCAAGGACTGTGAAACTGGACTGGACCAATTATATGAAGGAATGTGTTTTGTTTTTTTTGTTTTTTGAGCGGCACATATTAAGGACCATGCAGGAATACTCGAAAAGGTCTTACAGATAGCCTTGATGTTCAACGTTTTATTGCTGTAACAGACTTTAATGGGATGTGGAGACGAGGCATCCAGGTGCAGTATCCCATTTCTTGAAATCTTCAGGTTCGGCATGTTCCACGGATCATTTTCTAGCAGGGTGGATTATGCCGATGTCCAAAATGGTCATTATTTGCGAATTATAACAGCAATAACACGAGTGAGAAAGAAGTCGCTTGTTCAGGATCTTGCATGTCTAGCTGGCTAGACGCGAGCACAGTGACTGGTAGCCAGCGGAGAGCGCCAGGCGTCAGAGCTGCTTATAGAGGCTATTTTTTTAAGTCCAGAGTGGGATTTTAGAATTTCCTTTAAGGCACTTAAAATACTTAAATAAACACTAATCCATTCACATTCAAAGTGTGAATCTTGTAGGCCAGATTTATTTATTTTTCTTAAAATACTTCCTTATGTAGTCCCAAATAGTTAAAGAGTTTCTTGGTTAATCCTTTTTCACCAAACACATTCAAATACAGGTGCCTTTGATCACATGTTTAATAATTTATCAGTTTAACTCTTTTCACCATCAGCCCAGCTGCAGGGCCCTTTTAGAAGAGCTCTTTAAATGACCGTAATTCTGTTTCTGTTTGTGCCAGAGACACAATTCAAAGGGTTTCAGAAAGAAGGGATCACGAGCTTCACAGGGATATTTGTTGTGTCACGGTACCACAAAGCATTCACAAGGTACTGATGGCTGAACACGGACAGTAAAACCAACTAAGCCGAGATGTTACCATGTGCACTCCTCAACTGATTTTGCCTTGAGAGAAAATTCAAATGGTTCCTGAAAGATGAAAATTATTTTGTCATGTGTTGTGATAAGGGGTTAAGAAGCATATAGACCAAACTAAAAATGTATTATTTAAAAAATCTGAAAAAATATAGGCTTATGGTTAGCTAATGTCCTCTGTCCTCCTCAGCACACACACCTCCTTAAATCTGGATGGTTTATTCATTTATGATTCAAAATCAAAATAAATGCTACACTTCTTCCTAATAACTTGGAACATTAGTGCATGTAGTAAAGTGCAATCAAAGGTTTGAAAAAGCAAGAGCTCAAAGAGTTCCTTCTCTTTATCCAAAAAGGAGTGATTGGGAGGCTGGAGCTTCGCATTTCACACCTACAGCTAGTTAGGAATCCCCTGTTAACCGAACCTGAAGCCTGCATACGCAGAGACAACACAGGGAGAACATGCAAACTCCACACGGGGCTCAAATTTAGAAAAATCATAAGTTAAATGCTAATTTTAATATTTTGTCAAGATTCTGTTCTGGTTGTTTGTGGGTTTATAGTTGTGTCTTCAGCGGATAAAATGCATGCATGGTTGGTTCGAGGTCTTTCCCTGCAGCTTTCAGGCCATCTCCGATCTTTAGTGTGGCGCACAGTCTAATCAGCGTTGCGGCTTTTAGCACATACCACAGGTGGTTTCAGAATTTTTGTGTAATGGTGAGATGTTTCGCACTTTAGAGTTACATTTTTTTCCAAAGACTTCCAATTCACACAAACATGCACGGCTGCTTTTTTTTTTTGAAAGGCAGTCAGGACTCGACATTGTTTTAAAGTTTTAAAAAAAAAAAGTATGAGAAAAAGCCTTTAAATGAAATGTTCTCTTTAATGACAAGTTGTGTGACCGTCCACAGGAAGATGAGATGGTGATGCACTTGGTGTGTTTTAGCATATAACAGCCATACCTGTAAACTCCATATACATGCATGGAAAATCTCACGATTACAGAGCTAACCCTTCTCCTAAAAGCAATCTTTAAACATGTGATCAGAGGGAATCTTTATTTTGTGTTTCTGTGAAAGGTGATAAAATGACTAACCCTGTGCTGCTAAACGGTATGATAAAGATTCAAAACAAAGCGCTGATGTTTTTTGTTTTGCGGTTCTTCGTCCAGCAGAAACGGTTTTCTCTGAATTTTTCTGAATATCGTTGTTAAAATGCCCTGTTTTTGTGGCCATGTCTTTGCTGCTTGGGATGGTCAGGTTTTGTGCAAGAGCAATATATGGGCAGCCACTAGATGGCGACAGTTAGGCTTGTGTTATGTAAATAACCTAACTCATCCCTTTTTCTGACTAACATCATTTAATTCCTGATGGTTATCCAGAACAATATTACTTTTTACCTCTCTGGTTGTCGCTGAAAAGGGATACTGCATCTGTGAGAGAGCTCTCTTTTGTTTTGCTTTTAATAAGCCCCATTTCTGTCATCATCCTCACTGATCTGATCTTCAAGCTGACAAACAGCCAGTTTCAATTTAACGATAATGATGTCAAGCTGCCGGCTCAAGCGTGTGCAGACGGCTGAGATTCTGCATATAAAGGAACATAAGCCAGAGACGAGGCCACGGAGCACCGGAGCGACCTCATCTCAGTGTTACTCCTGTACATAAACACCTGTAAATGTCATGTGACCCATTATCGCCTCCCTCCCTCTCTCTCTTTGTCATTGCACAGCTCTGGCAAAGCCTCGAGCTTGATGACCAGCGGACTGGTTGAGCAGGAAACTCTTGAAGTCTGTCCCCACATCAGTATTGAACACTACAGGAGGGTGTGAGTCATAAACCCGAGCAGCACAAGGTGATTATTAACGCCGATGGACGGACTGCCTTTTGCTCCACAGCTTCAGAAAGGCTTACACCTTCTGCCTTTCCTCGAACCTCCTCCTTCACTCTTGTTTACGTTCGTGTGAAATAACCCAGCGTGTTGTAATGACGGGGTAATCCGATCAAGCTGTTAATAACATTATCTTTCTGGCGTATATCCTGTGAAGTATGATTGTTGTGTAGTTTTAATTTAATTTTGATCTTCTTTTTTTTTTCTTTGTAGCTGGCCTACATGATTGTTGAATTTAATTTATTTTGGATGACTGGTGAGGAGGAGTAGTGTTCTTTTTAATTTCAGGCAGCTTCAGAAATGTCACGACCTACGACTTCTCTCCTGGAAAGTATTATTTAAAGGAAGCACAATGAATTGGTCAGGGAAGAGGACAGTATTTGTGTGTGTGGTTGAACAAAAGCATCGTCACGTTGACCCTGCAGGGGACCATTCGTCATTTAGCTTTGATTTAGCAGACTTTACATCAGTAATTATCTCATCGTAGGTTGTTAGGAACCACTTTCAAACATAAGTCAGTCAGTGGGCTGTCTCCGCAGTGTAAATGAGGCGTGAAGCCTGGAGGGATGCGCGATGCTGACCTCGGTACATCTGCGGGGACCCCCACTTCCTCTCATTCTTACTAGGAAAAAAACAAACAACTTGCATTCAAATTTCTGTGAAATCGTCTCTCTAACTGTGGACATCCTGTTGCCTCGTCCTGTGTTATCGGACTCATGTTTCTTTGTTACTCTTGTTTCTATCCTCTTTCCTGTTGAAAGGCATTATGATCAACCAATCCTGTCAATTTCCTGTATTATCCAGTGTACAGTGCAACGAGTAACTGGGAGAATTAAATCAGCGCAAACAACTGCATGGAATAAATGCTGTACTGTACCCAAACCTCTGTGGTCTGGCTCTTCTGTTTGTCCCCTACTCTTTAGTGCTTCTTTTATTGTCCTCTATTTATTTTTTGCTGTGTGTGTGCAAAAGCCACGCCGCATATTTTCTGAAGAAAATTGAAAACGGGTGCAATCGTTCCTTCAAAGATCTACCTGTTTTGTTACAAAAAAGAATTCAGCTATTTGTTGGTAACACATAAATGTTCCATAAATATCTATCTAGATCTCATTTATGAGATAGATAGATAGATCTTGAGAGACAGAAATGCATGTATATTCCTGTGTGAAAGTATTAAGCCACTCCTCATTTCTTTATTTATTGAAATGTGCAAATGTTCACTGAATATATAAATTATACAAGACAAAAACAGAGCATATACAATTCAGTGTTTTGGTATGACCACATTAATTGTTCAACACAGCCTGAACTCTATTAGGTATTAAGCAGTCTTCAGGAATAGTAATGAAGTAAAATAAAAGCCAGGCTGAGTTCATGAGTGATGATGTTCCATTGTGAGTTTTCCAATCCAGGTGTGATTTTTATTTTTTATTTTTTTTTTTTCCAACCATTGGATAAGAAATCTTCTGGCTCTTATTTCATGGTAGGTTAAAATCTGGTGGTGTTTTTCTGTGTTCATAATTCCATCACTTTTGGCAAGATCCCCAACATACTGGCTGAAATACGGCTCCAAACAACAGACTGCTATAGGCACTTGCTGTTGAAGAGCTCTCCTGACCTCCTTCGTACATATTGACAGTAATTTGAACCAAAAGTTTCAGCTTCTTCACTCCATCAGACTTCTTGTCACTAATTTCAGTCCAGTTTTTGAGTATTTTTTGGCGTAATTCAACATTTCCCCACCTTAAGAATGATTTGTTGACAACCACCCTTCTACTGAGACCATTTCTATTGAGGCTCCAGTGAGCAGTAGATGGGTCAGCTGAAGGACCAGGTTTCTTAAGGACATAACTTTCAGATCCGGTTTATCTACTTTATATAGTATTTCTTTTAAATGTTTTTTAAAGCTTGAACTTCCTTTTTTGTCCTCTACTTGTCCCGTTTCCCCACATTTTTTCACAACACACTGCACAGCTTGCATAGATATGCCAAGTTTTCAGCTAAAACTTCTCTGGGAGTGACCTCTATGGTACAAAAACACTTTAGGTCTGTCAAACTGTGCTATCATTAGCATTTTCCATAAATTAAACTAAATAAATTGGATCAAATAATGTTATTGGTCATGCTCTTTAATTTAAAAAATGGTTCTTTGATAAGTTGGATGAGTCATAGGTCAGTGTTTAGTGGCAGGTTAAAAAAGGGGAGGGGATGGGGTGAAAAAACAGTAAATGTCTGAAGAAAATTTTTAAGAATGACAAAGCTTGGAATACAGACGAATGAGAGGATGCTCGAGACATTTGCACGTTACTGTAGTCCTGTGGAGGCTACACTGTATACTTTATTATACCCAGAAGTTTGTATACTTTTATTTTTTACTATAAAATATTACTGAGTTGGCTTTTAAACCAGCTCTTCTCCTTCCTGTTGATAGGCAGGCTCTCAAAGTTACTTCATTAACATCTTCAGACCTGAGGTTTTACATGCTCTGTTCTGCTGCTGTATTATTCCACTGATTGCGCCTTCTTCCGGTATGAATACCTGCCCATGGTGTACGTGCTGGTTGCACTTCCTTCGGTTACAAGCCTCGGGGCTCAGAGAGAAGGCGGAGATTCTCGAAGACGAGCGAGTGGAGAAAACCGCAGCTCCGGGCGGAGCGGGTGAAAAGAGCAAACATCCCCCCTCAGCTGTATACTGTGGGTGTCACCGCTGGAAGTTACGATCTGCTGAGGAGAAACTTGCAAACGAGGAAGAGGCAGCTAGATTCCCTAGGATCAAGACACTAAGAGCTAATTTTACTCTCCCAGCCGACGGGTTTTATTTTTTCAAATTCTCTCTTTTTTTTGTAGCTGCGAGGAGAAGAGATTAAAAAATGTCTTTGATGGACTTAGAGAAGCTGAAGATGACGTGCGCTGGTCGGGCCATGGCAGTGCTGACCAGCGGTGGAGATGCACAAGGTGACCTCACAACTCGACAATATTTGTGGATGTAAACCCGTGTTTGTGTGGTGGGAAAATGTGGCTAGGTCGAGGGCTGAGGTGACAGCAGCTGGTAGTCAGCTCGGAATAGCAGCTGGATGAGTAGGGATCAAAGGTCACACAGTAACTACGAGTTTATAGTAATACTTGTTTACTTTACTTGCTGCAGCAATAATCTGATGTTTGCATTCGTACATCAGTAATTCTAAGACAATCCAACATAATGCACTATTGTGGAATAATAGCAGTACTTTAAGATGTGGTTGTATGCCCATGCTTTATGCCTTCACAGTACCATTTATAAGCATTTTCAGGGGTGTAAAACACTTCAATGTTAGTGCTTCTAAAAGGCTAGACCCTTCTGCCTCCCCTTTGAACTCACACAGTGTATCTGTTTCTGACTAATCAAAGCCTCCCATTGTCTATTGCTGCGGTCAGAGAAGATAACAGATAATGAAGTCATACCCACCTTACCGTTTGATTACCCCATGCAGAGCTGTGATGCAACAGCCTGTGTGCAAAGACCCAAGAAGAGGAAGATCTAACACTTTTTATCCTTGATTTAGGGATGAATGCTGCCATCCGAGCTGTGACCAGGATGGGCATTTATGTGGGGGCCAAGGTCTATCTCATTCATGAGGTAAACAAGCTTTGTATGTAAGCCTCTTTGCATTAAAAAAATGGGACAATAAAGATAGAGTCCTCAAGTGGGACAGATGAAATGTTCTTTGTAATGGCCAGCAGGGGGCGACTCGTCAGACGAAAACTCCTATAAAATAACTCCTAAAGAAGTTTTACCCATCACTTTACAGTCACTTTCAAAACATGAATGCTGTATTTGTTTTACCTTGATTCAGCGTTATTATTTAGGGCGTGGCTAATGTATGCGGTTTCTCAGGTAGAAAAACCCGCTGGGTGGGTGACCAGACTGGACAAAGTGGAAATGTGTTTGAATGCAACTTTTCAAACTCTCTTGGTAAATAAATACAAAAGGAATAAAAGCAAGTTAGAGTTTGTTCGTATGGTGTCATGTGATAGTTTTTACATGCTCCTATATTCTTATTTTACTGTTATTTCAGCTGCTGTTCTGTCTGGTAACAGTCTTCATTTGTAGATTGGAATACTTTTTATGAGCCATATCAGACTATTTGAGCAATGTTTAGTGATTTATGTCACATAAAATACAGTGCAAAAAAATAACTTGCAATAAGGAGACAATTTTGAGTATATATTGGCTTTTTATTTTCTTTGTGGTGTTTTTCTACCGTATTCACCAAACTCTGCAATGCTAGTGACTTTTTGGTAACTTGTAACTTTTACTGACGGGCTAGACAGGCTAACCTTTATTTGATTTTAATCATTTATATGCCGTGGGTATAAAGCCAGACTTTTGAAAACTGTGTGTCTTGCAAAATCAGTCAAAATGTGGGACACTGTCTAAAGATATGGAGCAGGAGGAGAATGAGTAAACATGCTGTGCAGTGGCACTTAATGAAGGGCATCTAAAATCTGTGTGGCAAACCCCTGTAGATAAGAGAGGAGTTGAAAGTACTTGTAGTACGCTGTGTTATTTTGACTCTGGCCATCTTTTACATATAAATACAGCTTATAAACACTCTGAGATTGTTCTTTTTTCATTATTGCTTGACTGCCCTCCATAATAATTTCTTTTCCTCAGGGTTACCAGGGCTTGGTGGATGGGGGAGACAACATCAAACTGGCCCACTGGCACAGTGTGACCGACATTATTCAGCTGGTAGGTTAAACTATTACTGTGGTAAAAGGTAGCTGTTATAAGAGACGATATTCAGCACAGAGTAAAAGTTATTTTGCTACAAAACACTTCAGGAGTGGACATTTTCATATCAAGCATGGGCAGTGTGACACTGAGCCACCATACAGGACATGGACACTTAAGCAGCTAATTAAATTCAGCCATCATGGATTTTACTCGTTAAATTTATGGAGGACCTAATTTAGGAATTAATTGTCAGTTTCCTATTTTTGCTCTCTCTAAGACCCTTAAGGATCTCCTTAAAAATTCATGTGGTTTATGTCTGAAAAGAATTTGAATTTTTGTTGTTGTTTTTCTGAGCTTAAAATTTTCTCTATTTCTCTCTTTTTTTTTATAGTTTTATTGTTATTATTTCATCCATGTCTTCTCGTCTCTTCTCTTCCTATTACTGGTTGTAACCTGGTAAGGAGCTTTGCTGCATGCGCTTTTAGCCTAATCAGACGCAGGCTGCACTATTCAGAGTGTCAGGCTAAGTAAACAGTCTTCCAGCCAACCCAGGTGGCCTTGCATAGGGGAGGAACAGTCTAAGCATCTGATTAATTTTTTTCAAGATTGGCACAAATAATAATTTGGATTCAAGGATGAACGGATTGGAATTTGGTGATCAAAGGTCACCGGGACATTTGTTGCCATAATTCAGACATTTATTATGACAAATTTAATACAAATATCTTAAAACAAAAGGATAAAGTGTTGACATTTATTATCCAAATAGCCAAAGGTTCCCTTATTTTTACAGCCTTTATCCAGTGCCAAATATGTGACCATATTTCACATACGTGAACTGTGTTTTGGTTGGGTGCCCACCTTGAAACTGTAGTGGCTGTAGATAAAATGTGTTCGAGCCCAGTATAGTAGATCTCCTGTGCTGCTGGGTTGAAAGTGCTGATGAAGCATCTATGTTTTAGAAGTTGTCACATCCAGATCTGAAGCGTTGTTTGCTCTCTGATGCAATTTTTATTGGCCAAACATAAATATGCTGAATAACTTTTATTAAATTCCTTCAAAACATCTCACTACATTTATGTTATGAGTCCCAACAGACATGGATGCAAACTGCAGCTTGCCTGGTTAGCAGAGTCTTTCAGTGTGAGGTAGTAATTGTAGCTTACCACCAGATTATCTGCCAGAGTATCCCGTTTGCAGGTAAGTCTAATCTGTGTGTACCTGTGGTTCCCACCCTTCTATTGTTGCGTGAGTCCTCCTCCCCAGGTTTATGTTTATGCATTTTGAGAGGTCAAAACCAAAACAATTGGAGAAAAATCAAATTATTTCACAACTAGCTGTTTGAATTTTGTATCCACCAAAAATGCGAACCATTGCTTTATGAATCTCACTGATCTACAAAATGCCTGATTAAAATATTCTGTCTGCCTTAGTTTGGTTTTTGACTAGTTTTACATCTCTGCTGCAGGGTGGGACCGTGATAGGCAGTGCCCGCTGCAAGGCCTTCATGACGCGTGAGGGCAGAGTTTCCGCTGCCTTCAACCTGGTAAAGAAAGGCATCACCAACCTGTGCGTGTGTGGCGGCGACGGCAGCCTTACCGGAGCCAACATCTTCCGCAATGAGTGGAGCGATCTACTCGATGAACTCGTAAAGAAAGGTGAGTGTTGCTCAAGAAGATCAAACTACTCAGAGTGCATATCAGAAACAAGAAGTGGAGTCATTTTTTGTTGAAGTCTCAGAAACGTGTTTGGAGTTTATTTAATTTCAACACTTGTGTGTGTGTGTGTGTGTGTGTGTTACTTAAGGAAGGATCACAGACACTATGGCTAAGCAGCATTATAACTTGAACATCGTGGGCCTCGTCGGCTCCATAGACAACGACTTCTGCGGCACCGACATGACCATCGGTGCCGACTCTGCGCTGCACCGCATCATGGAGATAATTGACGCCATAATGACCACTGCACAGAGGTGAGCCGCTGGGTAATTCGGAACAGCACTGAAGCGCCTGGTGTTTCATAAAAGAAGCATGCACAAGGTCACTGGATAAGTGAGTAATTAGTAAATGAGTTACAGAAAGGAAGATGTGTCGAGCACACCACATGTGCTGCAGTGCTACTTCAAAGGAGCAGATTTATGGTAGTAAACATACTGCACGTAGATCAAGAAAAGATTAGTCGGCGATTAAGTAATGCCAAACATTTTGTGGTTCCAGCTTTTCATGTGTGTGTTGGGGTTTTTTTTAGTAGTTGTATTCAGTTACTTGAACAGACATGGAGTAATGCTGATGATTTAGCATTACTTAATCTCAGCCCTATCAGAGTTATCTGAATATACCTGAACAGTGAATGATTAACTCTTAATGGAATGTGGTCTTTTGCACCATTCAAGGCTTTTGGCATGACTTCCATCTTGCCCAGACTTGCCTTCTCAGACACCAGCATGTTCTTTGTGTGTTTGCTGACATACTTTGTGGAAAAGAGTCTCACTGTAACTGTTTTGTACTTCCTACAGCCACCAGCGTGCATTTGTTTTGGAAGTGATGGGACGGCACTGCGGGTGAGAGTTGCACTTTAACCCATTTTGCTATCCCATATGCACTGCAGCTGCATGCAGCTCTTGTTATGTATTAACTGTCCTTTTATTCTTTGTTACAACTTTAGGTATTTGGCTTTAGTGTCAGCTCTGGCATCAGGGGCAGACTGGGTTTTTATTCCAGAGGCTCCACCTCAGGAGGGCTGGGAGGACAATATGTGTGCCCGTCTAAAGGGGGTAAGACACAAGTCCAGACTGTATGTTAGCCCCATGCATATACTGATTTACATTCACTGTGTGTATCCACATGACAGGTTTGGCCTGTGTCGAAGTAGACGAATTGGGCATAGTGTCAGTTTAGGCATGCCATGAAAGCAGGACAGTTTGCTAATGTCATACAAGCATCTGTGCATCTGCAAGGCACTGTGCAAACCAAGTCGGCTCTGTCCAATGAGGGTCTTGCCTGTCCTGTTGCCACCTCCAGCTTTTTTTGTGTACATAGAGTAGTACAGGAAGCTCTCCCTGATTTATGGTTTTCATTTTTTAAAAGTTCCCAAACAGAGCCGTTTCACCAGATAAATTACTCCAGATGGAAATAACAGTCCTCCTTTGACTGTAGTTGTTCTGACTTTAAAGAACTTGGACACAGGTTTGTGCTTAATGACACAATAACATGTTTTACCCGTTTCCTTCTAGAGCCGCACAAGCGGGGGGTCGAGACTGAACATCATAATCGTCGCAGAAGGAGCCATTGACATAAATGGCAAGCCCATCTCCTCAAATTATATAAAAGATGTAAGTCAGACAACGCACATTAATGCAGCACTACAATCTGAATATATCAGATACTGATTTATAGATTGTTTATTTCACTCCTGCAAAGGTCAGCTGTAGTTTTTCTTGGCGACAGCTGTTGCTGAGAGCTTTTTCAAATGCATAAAACACTGAAATT